>NC_141916.1:21835000-22140833 GCF_057802395.1 Ceratotherium simum simum
TCAGAAGGGAAGTAGGTGAGACTTCTGGGGGTGGAAACAGAAGAGGGACAAGAAGATGGGCCGTCAGTCCAAATTCTACAAAGACATCTGATTTGGATCATCCTCTAAGCACTGTTGAAACAGGATACAGCCTAAACATCCTCCAACATCTGGCTTTTCCTTTGCCATAACTGCTGCTGGATTATTGTCACCTTTTAGTATCTTCTGGTTAACCAAGTGATCTAGCAATAGGTCTGAAATCATGCTGGTCAATAGAATCGCGGGAAAGTGAGACAAACAGGGGTTTCTGGCAGCTACCCTCTACACACTCCCCAACCACAGATTCTGACTCAGGAGGTCTGAGGTAAAGCCTTCCCATCATATTTTTTAAAAATTTCCACGGTATTCTGATTCTGCCTATTTTGTTTAAACATGTCCAAAAATGGGACCATAGCAAATTTTGTGTTCGAGGCTAGGTCAAAATACTTTATTATTACTTGCTAACAAATTTATTAATAAAAAGAAGAATTTTAGTGCTCTTAAAAAAATTCTAACTGTTGGAAAAACGAAAGAGTTTGATTTTCTGATATTAAATGAACTCTAGAGTAAATTGGTGGCTGTACGTTATGATTTCTATTTTTCTAAATTATGAAATATAGAATTTTTTTGTTAAATATAGAATAATTACTAAATCTCTGATTCTTTCTTTTTTTTTTTTTTTGTGAGGAGGACCAGCCCTGAGCTAACATCCAATGCCAATCCTCCTCTTTTTTTTTTGCTGAGGAAGACTGGCCCTGGGCTAACATCCGTGCCCATCTTCCTCTACTTTATATGGGACACCGCCATAGCATCGCTTGACAAGCGGTGCGTCGGTGCATGCCGGGATCCGAACCGGCGAACCCCGGGCCGCCGAAGCGCAACGCACGCACCTAACCGCTTGTGCCACCAGTCTGGCCCCTGATTCTTTCATTTTTCGAACTGTTTTTTTTTTGAAAGCAGTCACAATAGATCTGGTTCATAACAATGAGCTTGGAGCTTTGAAATTTGACTAGATCGTAGTAAAGGGAGGGCATGTTCTAAGGATGTTGAGTGCAAATCTCATCTACAGAGAATCAAACTCCTGTGTTTTTTCACTATATTAGAATAATATTTATTAACGAGAGCACTAAGATTCTCTTCAAGGCTTTCTCACCCCTCCCTGCCCCAGAGCCAGCCATCCAAGCGTGTCTTTTATTTTTTTATAATATGAAAGTTAGTCCTAGTTTGCCCTTGCAATTATTATTGGATGGTAATATATAAAAAGTAGAACTAAAAAC
The DNA here is from genome assembly GCF_057802395.1 of Ceratotherium simum simum. Lineage (NCBI taxonomy): Eukaryota > Metazoa > Chordata > Mammalia > Perissodactyla > Rhinocerotidae > Ceratotherium > Ceratotherium simum. The sequence goes on from NC_141916.1 coordinate 21,836,296, forward strand.
TCTATAATAGCCTCTTGAACAATTTAGAGGATTGCTTACAGGACCATTGTTGCTTGTGGCTGGATTCCAGGGAGGGGAGCCCTTTATGGCGAGGACCTGAGTAAACAAGTGTGGAAAACAGACCCTTTGCAAATGTAAAATGTCATATATATGGTATTTATACTGGCTTTAATTTGTTAAGTACCTACTAAGTGCCAGGCACACTGTGAGAGGTGTGGTGTTTATTTAGTATCATGCCTCATCACAGCAGCCCTGAAAAATGGGAAATACTACCCCCAGTTATAGATGGGAAAAATACACTCAAAGGGATAAATAATTTTCGCAGGTGACTCAGCTAATAAGCCATTTTTATCATAAGAGTCATTTTAAAAATATCTCTTTACAGAACTCTTATAGGTGTTCTACCAATATAATGACTTTGTAAAGCATGGGTCATCAAGTAAACTTTCTATAAATACAGGAGTGTGAATGAATTAGTGCTCACAGCAACTCTGGGAGAAGACGATTGGAAGATCAGGGGACCATAAATCATTCAAACACAATAAAGGTGGAAATTATTATTTTTTCCATGTAAAACACCATGTGACACAAGTAGCAAAATTGGAAATCTACCTAAGAAGATACACGTTTAATAGATGAGGCCTCCTTTAGTCTGCTGGCTCTTTTCAGTCTGGTTGGTTTTCACACATGAAATTGCTTAATATGCAAAACAAATGTCTGCTTTATCGTTATAAATGATATATTCAAGATAGTTAAATGAATACATGATTAAATTCCATATTTTTTTAAATTAAAAATGACCCAAATCTACAGGGTAAATAGTTATATTGGAGGGGGTATCTGTGAATTTGTTTTAAATTTCTAAAAGAGTAGTAGGGACAATTCAGACCCCAGGGGGGATTTTTCCAGCTAATTTTAAAATTCGATTTCTCAAAATAATTTTAAAATTATTTCACAAAGTAGCCTCGCTAGCTTACCTGATTAAACTTCTCTATTAGGTAATATGTCAGCAGAGTATCAAATATCATAGTCTCAGAGAATTTTGTAGCCTCTATAGGATCTTAGTGTCGTAGAGTCGAGTATCATAGGATCAAGAGGCAAATCCTTGGTGGTGAATGGCCAGTACTAACTGAGAGAAGATTACTGAGCGTTGCTAGATACTGTGGAGGCCATAACTGATGCATAATAACTACTCTCTCCCTTTGAAGGAGATTACAGTAAAATTGAGGGTAGAAAGAGATAAACCTAAAATAATTTGAGAATAAGAGTTGATTTGTCTATTAGTGTCTATCCTGGCAAAAAGGAGGTAAGGAAAGGAAGATAATTGGCAAGACCTTGTTTTCACCACCTGGGCTAACGAGGCACAGGCTTGCACGCTAGATAGCATCCCACAGATACCCTGAATCTTATGTTGGCAGGGATCCTTACCTCCAGAAAGCCAGTATCGTAAGGAAGTGGGGCGAGCTGGTTAATAGTGCTCTGAAATGAATGTCAGGGATTCTATTTAAAATTCTATTGCCGATCTATTATCATTTTTGATCAAATCTGGAGGAGAAAGAGACCTAAAAATTTCACACTGGTCCTCTATCTACACTCACAGCCCCAAACCTCACCTCTGTCACAGTTGGGATGAAGGCTTCAGAATGTGTTCTGGCCGAGTCATGAGGAAGGAGAATAATAACAGTAACAGAATAATGATAATAACAAAAAACATTTTTATATGTAAGCTCCACGCTCAGGGCTTTACATATTTTTTCTCATTCCTATGAGGAAGTGATTATTTTTATGTCCATTTTACAGATGGGAGAACTGAGGCTTAGGAATGTTAAGTGATTTGCCTAAAGGACATATAGAAAAGGAGTCAGGATTTGAATCTAGTTTTGTCTGGATCCATCCAGAACCGTCTCTTAAAGTCTGACTGTAATATACTACACTGTAATACTTTTCAGCTCCGTAAGAGGGCTTTGCTCCTCATGTCCCCTTTGCCCTCCTGCTTTCTTTTATCTGGCTTCAGGCGACCTTTCTTTCCGTCGTCTGGCTCTGCTTTCAAGATTCTGCTCTGTACCCTTGTCCTGTGCAGTTCCCGCTAACCCTGGCAGCTCACTGCTTTGGCCCTTGACCAATGCTGGCTTTCATTGTTCTGCTTCTCTTTATATTCCCCATGTTCCTGATCAGATCCTCAGCTGCTAGAGGATATGTCCTGTATTTCTTTATCCCGCACCTAGTAGGTGTTTGCATGTCTTAGCTCTTCTGTTACATTCATTCATTCGTTCAACACACAGTATAGAATACCCAACATATGCCGGTCCCTGAAGCTCTACCCAGAGATCCACGATGATCAGCTGCTCCCAGGTTTTGAAGAGAGGCAGAAATAGAGTTTTATCGTGACGCAAGTGTGCTGGTGTAGACATGCCCAAAGACAGGGAGGTCAGGGAGAGGTTCCTGGAAGAAATAATGCCTGAGCGGAGGCTTCAAGGGGTTGATATGTTTAGAGGTCTGGTTTGCTTTACTCAGCTGGACATGCAGACACATGGAAGGTGAGATTGTGACTGTACCCTAGGTCTGTGGGGATTCAGCTAGAGTGGCTGATGGGAACAAGGGCACCTGTGCCTGGGTAACCATCTTATAATGGGGCCCTTCTGTAGCTTGATCACTAGACCCGTTGGATGGGGTCAGTGTGAACCTTCCTCATGTCCCATTCGACTCTGCACTCAACATATAGCTGCACGTATTCCTATTTCATAGCCCTTCAAGGAGGAAACGTACTAAACTGGCTCGTGTAAATGCTTACAGCATATTTTGCTAGGCTAAAAAGAGTTAGAAATGTTAGCTTCTCTTCTGTAACGATGTGGGCTTAATACAGTAATGATGAAATAATCCTGCTTAATTCAGTTATCACTCTATAGACCAAGAAATGTCTTAGAGCTAATGTTTATCCAAGCCTCACTGTAATTAAATTTACATTGCTAGCCTAGATATTGATTTGACTAAGCCAGTTTTACACGAGTGAATGATTTGGGTGGGAAGAGACAGAAAGATGTGATTTTTAAGGGAAAAGAAAAAACAAACATCAGACTGATCTGCAGAATTATTAAATTACAACAGTTCAGACTGCTTATTGAGCATTTGTGTGCATTTTTGCCTCAGCTCTTCCTAGTTAAATACTTCTCCAAAGCATTCAGGAATGAGCAATCTTTCTTGAAGTCTAGACTTGGAGAGATATTGCAGTTTTCAAAAAAAAAAAAAAACTCTATTTTTTCAACTGTATTCTTTTTTCCAAAGAAAAGCATCTTACCTGAAGTGGAAACATAATGAAAGACCTATCGTGTGAAAACCTAAAAGAAGTTGTTTATTTTTTTGTTTGTTCTCCATTTTTTAATATTCATCCTTAATTATATCCTAAGGGAAGCCTTCAGCTCTCCACCTGACCTACTTCAAATCAGTGGAGAACACAGCAAATCTCTCCCCTGAGCAACCATTTATAATAACTTTGACTTTTTCCTAAAACCCAGAGGAAATATAGTTCTTGATTCTGGGCCAGGTTTGTCAGGAACTATTTGTGTTAATAAATCTTATTCATATAAGAATTCGATTGAAAAATCATATATTAATTATTATATATTATTTGTGATAAGGACCTTAAAAGGATCTTCATTAGCTCTATAGTATTTAGTGATTTGAATGAGAAAAGTGTTATTATATATTTTTTTCTTGTTCAATTTGGCAGAGTTTTGAAAATGAAATTATATGCAGCCCTGTACAGGGTCTGAGATTTTCCTGAAGGACTGGACTCAGGCGTTGCTCTTTAGGGATTTTTCTACTTATAATGATGAAGAGGCTGACTAATGCCCCTGCTGTTTGTCACTCAGCGTATTCTCTAATTCTGTTTCAGTTTTAAGTACTGCACACGTGGGGAGATGGGAGCATCATCTACCAGTGTCAAGCATGCCATACGTCTCTTGAATTTAGGGGCGGTTGCCAGGATTCCTGCCAGGCATTGAAGCCTCTTCCCACAGGGTCTAAGATTTAGAAGAGATGGAGGCAGAGGCATTTATGTGAAGTTTTTCTTGGCTACATCTTCATCTCCTCTATTTATTTCTGGAAAATGCTTGGAACATGCGTTTATTATTTGCTATCAAACCACCTTAGATATGTAGCTATAGAAACACGCCCTCCGGCCCCACCCCACACTCTCTCTCTTAAAGGCATTATTAACCCCTGGTAAGTGCCAGGTGCTGAGCACTTTACTATCCGTGGGCATTTCCATGCAATGTGTTTATATTTGATCTAGAAATGCCTGCTGGGTTGTTGCATAAACGTGGTTCTTCCTATGGTCTTTCTGATCTCTGTGAAATGGCAACTCATGCAATTGCTCAGGCCCAAAACTTGGTGTCGTCTTTGACTTCTCTTTTGCTCTCACCCTGTATCTGATCTGTGGGAAAGTTCTCTGGGCTGTACCTTCAAAATATATCTGGAGTCTGACCTCTTCTCACCACCTCCAACCCATGCCTGTTCAAGCCACCAGCATCCCTCACTGGATTATTGCAGTCACCTCGCAGGTCTCCCTGCTTCCACCTTTCTTAAAAGGTTCTTAAAACTGCAGCCACCATGACCCTTCTGAAGTGCGAGGCACCTCCTGTCCTTCCTCTGCTCAGACCTTAGGACTCAGTGTCTCTCAAGCCCTGACCACTCCCTGGAGGCACATGTGGAGATTTCAAAAGCATTCCTAGGTCTGGACTCCATCCTTGGAGATTTTGATTCACTTGGTTTTAAAAGTTCCACAGGTGATTCTAAAGTGTAGCCATGGACGAGTCCTCACGATGATCTGCAAGCCCTTTCCCACCTCCCCTACCGGTTCTCCAGCCTCACTTCCCACTGCTCTCGCCCGTTGTTGACCTCTGGGTACAACACGCATGCTCCCACTTTGTGCTTCTGCCTCCTCTTCCTGATTCCTGCCTGACTGGCCTTGCCTCCTTCAGGTCTTTGCTCAATGTCATCTTAGCGAGGCCTTTGACTAGGTTATTTAAAGTTGAATGCCCCTCCACCACCTCAAGCCCACTCTCCCTCTCCCCCTTTCCTGTTTGCTTTTCCTCCATCCCATTCATCACCATCTGACATCCTATGTATTTTCCTTACTATGCAAATTTCATGAGGGCAGGAATTTTGATCAGTTTTGTTTGCTGTTGTGTTCCCAGTGCCCAGAACAGAACCTGGCCCAACAAATAAATATTTATCCAATGAAGGAAACGCTTAGGAAGGAGTTGTAAGACTGCGCACTGTAATAAATTCTGAGGTGAGGAAATGCCACAACCAGCGCATACAGTTGACAATATGATGGATTTCCATGCAGCACATTTGCTACTTTAACCCACAGTTTGTGACACTCTTCTTCATCCCCTAAAAGAGCACAAGAAGGGTTTGGCCTTATTCAGTGATGAATAAACTGTCTAAATACCTCTAAGTGCCCATTTTGCATACATTTCCCACTTGTTTAAGGCATCCTGTTTGGTATTTATGAAAAGATGTCATGCTGAGTACAGGAGAAGCAGGGAGCCGATGTCTGTCTCCCCTCAGCATCTGCTGACAGAGTAATGCCAATTAGCATGTGTCAAGGGCCTGAAAGAAATCAGACTGGGCTTAAAAGGTATCAGGCAGTAGGCCTGACACAAATTTAATAAGCTGTGTCCTACCTTGGGAGCAGGTTTTTTTGAATCCAGTTCTGTCAAGAGGAATTCTGACTGCTCTAGTGGATACACAGCAGACATGCTGTGTTTACTCAGTGACATCCGAGTGCAGTCAAAGATGACCTCTGTGGAGGTTGCCTAGTCTGACAGGCCAATTAACTGTTCTCCTTGTCAAAACATGGAAACTTCCAGCAACTTCCATGGCAACGTATTTTCTGACTTAGTTCCTGGTATAAGGAGAAAGTTGCATTACCACAGAGAAAACCAGGCAAAAGAAGAAACCTGAAGGGGGTGGGGTGCCTCACGTGAGGGTTGGCCACTCAGAACATCTACCTACTCCGAGTGAGAGTCAAGTATGTGATAGTGGATGTGAAGTGCTTAGTGAACTGTGAACTGCAGGATGATAGGGGTTATTAAAGATGGCAGCTGGGCCAGTTTCAGTGGCTCACAGGTGGGTCACACCTGCTGAGTGGCCCTCTCACCTCCATCCATGTCTTCCAGAACAGCTACTGCTCCTTTCCTCTGCCTGGACCCCTCTTTCTGTTCCATTGAGGGTCCACGTGTTACTAAACCCAAGAGAACAAGGGTCAGCACACTGTTCTCAGTTGGTTACTCCTCTTGCCATATTGTACTCTGTATTGTTAAAGCATTTTTTTCAGGTCTGTGCCGTTGTCATCTTATCAGCATAATTTCTGGCTGTTAACAATATCAAAGATGAATAAGAAGTGACAATAAAAAATGATAGCTAATATTTATTGGGCATGTACCATGTGCCAGCCACTGTTTTAAGTGCTTTCCATGAGCTAACCCATGTAATCCTCCTACCAGCCTCTGAGTTGGGGATTACCATGAAAGCCACCTGACCTGCAGGCAAACTGAAGCACAGAGGGATTTAGAAACTTGCCCAGGGTGACCCAGCTGGTCAATGGCAGAGCCAGAATTCATACACACTTTCATTTAATCTAGACAACAGCACACTGAAGTCAGTCCTGTTGCTCCATTTTACATAGGAGAAAATTGAATTACTCACCCAAGGCCACATGGCTATCAAGTAGGAAGTTAAGATCAGAACCCAAGTTTGTCTGGTTTCAAAGCACTTGGCTGTGCTTTAATTGGCTTCTTGTGCAAAGCCCACTCTTTGATTCATTCTTAATACCCTAAATTTGGTGTTACCATAACTTTTGCTGGAAGCAGGCATCCAGATATCATTAGGTGTTACGTAAAGATCCTATAATTTTTAGGGCCGGCCCGTGGCTTAGCGGTTAAGTGCGTGCTCTCCGCCACTGGCGGCCCGGGTTCGGATCCCGGGCGCGCACCAATGCACTGCTTCTCCGGCCATGCTGAGGCCGCGTCCCACATTCAGCAACTGGAAGGACGTGCAACTATGACATACAACTATCTACTGGGGCTTTGGGGGGAAAAAAAATAGGAGAAGGATTGGCAATAGATGTTAGCTCAGAGCCGGTCTTCCTCAGCAAAAAGAGGAGGATTAGCACGGATGTTAGCTCAGGGCTGATCTTCCTCACCAAAAAAAAAAAAAAAGATCCTATAATTTTTAGCTTCATTAAAAAAAAAAGCCAATCATTAAAATCTGAGCAGTAGCACATTAGAGTTGCAAAGAATGATGGCTGTAGGCACTGGTGACTGTGGTCTGTGTGCTTGGCACTGTGCCAGGCTCTTGTTAGATAATTACAAAGAGGTATGCCATCCCTGTGAGGTAGGCATCAATAGACCCATTTTCAAAGGGGAAACATTGCCTGAGGTTACATAACACAGCTCGTGGGTAGCTGAGATGGGATGTCAACCACAGCCCTTGACACCAAAGCCTGTGCTCAGCCCACAGTCCTCTCTCTACCCAGTGGTCAGTGCAAAGGCCATGTGCTTCCTGGTACCTAGACAACCGAGCCACAGCATTTCTTTTTCTTTTGTAATAGAATGAAGAATGCTTGTCATTGCATGGGGAACTTTTTTTGAGAGTGTGTGAGAAAGATCAGCCCTGAGCTAACATCCATGCCAATCCTCCTTTTTTTTTTTTTTGCTGAGGAAGACTGGCCCTGGGCTAACATCCATGCCCATCTTCCTCCACTTTATGTGGGACGGTGCCACAGCATGGCCTGACAAGCGGTGGGTCGGTGCGCGCCTGGGATCTGAACCTGGGCCATCAGCAGTGGAGCGTGCTCACTTAACCGCTATGCCACGGGGCCGGCCCTGCCTGGGGAACTTTTGATTGTGAGCTCAAGGATCAAAGTCCTACCTGAGCTTGTCTGAATCAATCTATCACAGGCAGCAGACTGGTTCTCTGGCCCCGGCCAGCCTTCTCAGGAAAAGATGCTATATTGGCCACTAGGAAGACCCTTTAAGAATGAAGGTATTCATCATAAACCTACCATTTCTGTTGGAAAAACAGTTCTGAGAGTATAGCTTACACATACCAGGTCTAGTGGCACCTTGATATCTATGCCAAAAAGTAAACAGCGAAGCCATTTGGCCCACGTGCTCTTCTTTACGCTCAGAGATGTCTTATGATTATTTATGTGTCATTTTAATTGTTCACATTCAATTCATTTTCTGGCAACTTCCAGAAAGTATTTACTGACAGCTGGATAAAATTAACCGAATGTGTCCAATAAAAATATTTCTGAAAATAGGAATGGCGTTATCATTTTGACAGCAATTACAGAACTTGTGTTCATACATATTATTCATGTTTATGGTCCTATATTTGGTTTTGTTCTCATGGGAAAAAAAACTCCACGAATCTGGCACCAAGTATTAAGTAAGTTGTTTTTAATTTTCTTTCTCCCTTTTCCAGGTCTTTTTTCCTTCCTTCCTTTCTTTCTCTCTCTCCCTCGCTCTGTCTCTTTTTTTTCTCTCTTTCTTTTTTTTTCTTTTTTATTAAATCAGTACCTGTTTCATAATAATTTTAGTTCTAGTTGAGAAAAGCTTTAGTACTACTCTCCTAGATTAATACATCCTTTAGAATCTCACAGTTTAGAGCCTGTTAATATATGTCCTCTATAGTCTGAAAGCACATTGTGTTTCATCACTCAGCTCAATTTCTAACACTAAATTTAAATCATTGCTATCACCAGTCTTTCTTAAATGGTATGTAACCAGTAGAGATTACCTTTCTGTGTTACTCCTAAGGCTGCTGCCATTTCAGTAAATGTCATTCTAATGGAAGGGAGGAGGGAGATAATTGCGTTCAATTCACCGGACCTCTGTTTCACCTAACATTAAATGTTCTTTTAGGTGTCATAAAATATCCCGTAATATTGCCACAATTCACATTCAGAATCATGATCACTAATATTTAATATGCTCCTGAGAAATAATTATATGACCTTAAACTAGGTTTGCAAAATATGTCGATCATTAGCACCTTGTTACTCATTATTTATTTATTTATTTTTTGGTGAGGAAGATTGGCTCTGAGCTAACATCCATTCCCATCTTCTTCTATTTTGTACGTCAGATGCCACCACAGCGTGGCTTGATGAGTGGTGCATCAGTCCACACTCAGGATTTGAACCTGCAAACCCCAGGCCGCCGAAACAGAAGCTCAAACTCAGCCACTACGCCACCGGGCCGGCCCCTCAGATTTTTTTTTTTAATGGCAAGACGTATTTGTTGGTTGATTGACATAGTACAGCGACATGAAGCTCTTTAATCATTGGAGGCCTGGGAATTTAGTCCAGGTGTTCCCACTTTCAATCCATTGTTTTAGAAACCCTTTAATAATAATAAGAGAAACTGCACTAATTCAACTCTTCTCACTCTTCAAGTAGCCTTAAAACTTAAAAATTACTGGTTTAATTATTAGCGCATCAAAGATGATTCATCCCATTAAGAGGAACATTTCCCTAATGCAGAACTATTTATTTTGTGGCACAGAGAAAAAAGAGTCTTTCTCTGCAGCATTTGAATTTGATAACCAAGCCTTTATACAACAGAGCATCCTCTTAAACAACCTATCCCTTTCTCTGGAGACAAAATTTTTGTAGCATATTTTTTTCCTTTTTAAATAACGGAACTCTTTTTTCTAATTTGTTTTCCTATTCTTATTGATTAAGTTATTTTTTGAGAATATGATTATCTTAGCATAGTACTGATATACATTTAAACATTAAGCATTTAAACAGGCACTGGCTTTGGTGAAATATTAGAGTAACGAATAGTTCTCTTTCTAAAAACTTTCCCTAAGTCAGTCTATATCTCAGTAATTTTCATATCAGGATATTAAAATTGCAGCTCTTGAAATTATTTCTCTCTGCCTCTTTGGCTCTTTCCCTCCCAACGTCTCTCTTGGCTTCTCTTCTGGCATTGCTGTGACATTGAGTTTTCAGGCAGTCTTCTGGGACCCTGTGTATGACCTGTCAACTAATAAGAATAATTAAAAATAATTCTGTTCACTTTCCGTCTAAGTTTCCTGAACTGTGTTAGTCTGAAGTAGGGAAATTAGATGCAGAACTCAATTTTGTCTTGCACAAAACACATTTAATGGTGCAACTCTTTAGGACGGCATTCAAAATTCTCCTTAGATTGGCTCCAGGCAATTTTTCCAGTGTTTGCTCCCACAATTCTTCCATCTAAACAATGCATTCCAATCTGGCTTACTCAGAGGCTACTAAAATGTTCTCCCTAGTATTTTCCATTGATTGATAGTCTATTAATCCTAAAAGGCCTAGCAAAAATCTCACTCTATGAAACCATCTTTGACCTCATTCATTTATTCATAGGTTAAAGCAACATTTTCTGAACCAGTTCTGATTCAAGCCCTCCCTAAAAGACCATTTTGAAACAGGGAAGGGAGATTAATTCAATTTGCATCTGCAAAAGATGTTTCTGGTGGTGATGTTGAGATGGGTTGGGTATAGATAAGGCAGGAATGGAAGCAGTGGCCCAGTATAAGAGTAGGACAAGTTTTTAGAGATATTAAAAAGGCACAACTTTTAGGACTTCATTGATTCCAATCAGACAGACAAATCATTTCAGGCTCACATGAGAGTAATAACAAAGATATACACAAAACACTATAGAACAAAGAAGGATGGTGGTGCTGAGTGTCCAGAAAAGCTTTCCTAAGGATATGATACCCTAAGACAAGCCTCAAGGAATGAGTTTGTAAGGTGAAGCGGAGTGGGAGGAAGGGGATTCCAGTCCAAGTGGAGGGAATAGCATGAGGAAAGGCTGAGAGACTGGAGAGAATGTGGGGCATCCAGTAAATTGCAAGTAGTTTGGTTTTGCCAGAAGTAGAGTTGAGGATGGGTGGAGGTAGGAACTCAACAGAGGGGAAGCTGGAAGGTAGGCAGAAGTGAGATTATGCAGGGTCCTGGGTGCCACCCCAAGTCTTTTCAACCTTATTCTGAAAGCTACAAAGTAAGTATGTGAATGATTTTAGCGTCTTGAGTGATCTGAACAGATCTGTAATTGAAGGGTAGCAGATACATCACCCCAAAAATGCCACTTTGGCATAAGGATTATTTTAAGCTGAAGGCAATTGAGAAGCAGCAGATACAGAAAAACTATCTGCCCTCCTCCTATATGTATAAAAGCAAGACATAAATTTGTAAAGGTGTCCTCTCTTGCCTCCCTATGGGGAAAGACAGAAGTTAGTCACTGGAGACAACTCTAAACCCTTTTCAGCCCAGAGACAGCACTAGAGGAATCTACATAACAAATTTTACTAATTGCCCTTATCTTCCATTTTTTCTCCCATATATTTACCTTCCCACAATTTGCTGCCCTAGAAACTCAAAGTCCTTTTCCTTTATCTTGTTACTTCTCCAGAAGTGTATGGTTCTTTCGTTAAGATGCTGTATGATCCCAAATTCTAATCACTCCTTTGAGTTACTCATCACTGAGTCTTCTCATGTATATGCATGATGCACATGTTAATGCACACCTTTGTTTGTTTTTCTCTTGTTAATCTGTCTTTTGTCGCTCTAATTTGTAGGGCCCCAGGCAGTGAACCTAAAATGCGTAGAGGGAAAACAATTTTTCTTCCACTACATAATTTAGAAAGAGCTTTCTGACTGCAGTGAGAAGCGAGTAGCAGACTAGTTAGGGTACTATAAAAGTAATCCTAGGAAGGGATGATGAAGGCCAGAACTGAGATATGGTAATAGAGATGGAGAAGGGGATCTAGTTGGGACATGTTAGGTGCTAGGGTTGACAAGAGTGGTGCCCCATTAGATGGAGGAAGGTAGAAGAGAACATCAAGACTTACTTTCTCCAATGTTACTGCAATAAACAAAAAATTTAAAAAAAGACTTACTTTCTGATTTATAGCTTGGGTGGTACAGTAAAGAGTGGTGCATTCTCCAAGATGGGGAATGTGTTCTATGGAGAAGAAAATGAGTTTTGTTTTGGACATGTTGAGTTTGAGGAGCCTGTAGGGCATCCAAGAAGAATGTCCAATACAAAGATGGATGAAGATGCCTTGAGCTCAGAAAAAGGGCTGAGCCAGAGATTTAGATTTTGGTGGTCAGTCAGCATTTAGTTAGTAGTTCAAGCCATGAGAGTAAATAAAAGAAATCAGAGACTATGTAGCAAGAGAAGAGAAGAGGGTGGAACAGTGGGTACAGCAAATATTTAAGTAGTTGGAAGAGCAGGAGCCAGAAAAGAGGGAAGAGCCAAAGCAGAGGAGAATAGAATCACTGATGCCAAATGAGGGAGAGGAGACAGTGTCCGGCAGGGCTGGATATGGTAGAGAGATCAAGGAAGAGAATGCCTGGAAAGGTTCACTGGATTTAGAAACAGGTGACCTTGGCACAGTAGTTAAGTGGAGGAGGAAGACATATGGCAGTGGGATGAGGAATGCATGAGAAATAAGGAAGTGCAGACATCTCTTTCAAGAAATTTGGATGTGGGAGAAGGAAAACAAAAGACAGAGCCTGAGCTATGCAGGGGGAATGCAGAATCAAGAAAGGGCTGTTGAAATTTAGAAGGTTTGGGCATATTTAAATGCTGGGGAGGAAAAGCCAGCAGAGGAGAGAAGGAAAATCTAGCTAAGTCAGGGCATAAAGAATGAAGCAAAGTCATGAGACAGGAGGAAGAGACAATGGAAGGGAGGCGGGGAGGGAGGGAGGGAGGGAGGAAGGAAAGAAGGAAGGAAGGAAGGCAGGCAGGCAGGAGAGAAGGAAGGAAGGAAGGAAATGAGTGCATGGGGGAGACAGGAGGAACATCTCTTCCATTCAGAGAAGAGAGAAGGAGAAAAGGATGGGTGTGGACACAATTAGGATTTGGAGTACTGGGTGGGAAGTTGAGGGAATCTTTACCTGAAGATTTCACGTTCTCAGTAAATAGAAAAGGAGGTCATTTGATGAGAGTGAGGGGAAGTGATAGATTGGGGAGGAGCTTAAAGAAAGTGGAGAAGATGTGAAATAGTTGTTGTGGGTGTCAGGGAGAGAAAACTTCCTCTACCCTCTCCGGTTCTGTCTATTGGGTCCTGCGAATTAAACTGACAAAAAGACAGATTAGTAAGAGAAAAGAGAGATTTTTATTCACAAATACACACAAAAGTTGACAGAAAAATGTGACTCAAGGAGATGGTTAGAATTGGAGGCTTATATACCATCTTAATAGGAGAAGAGAAGAGGGAGAAGGGCACTTATGGGAAAACAAATGACTTTTTGGAAAGACAAATGGGTCCTTAGGAGAGCAGATGGAAGATATGGTAGCTTTGTGACCATGTCTGTTTAGCTGATTGCTTATCCTGGTGCTGACTTTCCATCTCTGGTGATACGAGTCAGTCCTATCCCCAGGAAGGGAATTTATACAATTGAGTTCTTCTGGAAGGCCCTGCTTTCAGGCAGATAAAGAGAGTTCAGAAAAAACTCTTTTTTTGCATCTGTTTGTTTTCAAATGCCTTCAGCTCAAAATAATTTTTATGTCACACTGGCATATTCTGGACCCCTTCAGGGGAAATAAGAGAAAGAGATGACTAGGGAAATGTAAAGGGTTTTCAGGTTGAAGACAACAACATGTCTACGCAGTGGTGTGATTTTTATCCCCCAGCAATACCCAGCAGGGTAGGTGTAGGAGCAGAGAAAGCAGATCCTAGGGTTGATCCACTTTAGTTTAGTTTCTCCAGACTGGTATGATGAAAAGACAAATAGTCAAAGGAGTCAGGGTTCTAGTTAGCCCAAGAGTGACTGAGCTGACAGATCATTGAGAAGAAGAAGGTGTTATGGACTGAATGTTTGTGTCCCCCTAACCCCCAGTGTGGCCTTTGGAGATGGAGCCTCTAAGGAAGCAATCAAGGTTTAACGAGCTTATAAGGGTGGGGCCCTGATCTGATAAGATTAGTGTTCTTATAGGAAGAGAATCTAGAGAGCTCTCCCTCTCCCCAGCATACACACTACGAAAAGGCCACATGAGGACAGAGCGAGAAGGTGGCTGTCCACAAGCCAGAAAGAGGGCTCTCACCAGAAACTGCATTGGCCAAAACTTTGATCTTTGACTTCTATCCTTCGAAAGTGTGAGAAAATAAAATTCTGTTGTTTAAACCACCTAGTCTGTGGTATGTTGTTTTGGCAGCCCGAGTTGACTAATACAAATGGGAAGGGAAGGGAAGGAAGTGAAGGCAGGAAGGAGATAACAGAAAAGCGGGTTTGAAGGGAGTTGAAGAACAAGGAAATGGCTGCATTGCAGGGAAAGGAGGTTGTGGAAGAGAGTGGCTGTTGGAATTTATAGCTGTTGAGGAGTAGACGCTTTAGGGAATGAAAAGCTCTAGGATTGTCATTAATGTCAGTAAAGGAAATGAGGTTATGAAGGGTAATGAAGTTAAGGGGAACTGTGAGGCTAAGGCTTTGGAAGGGTCATCCATGTGGACAGAGAAGTCTCCTAGGATGACGGCAGGACCTGAAATGAAAAGGATGTATGAGTCAGGAAACGCAATGCTTGCTGCTGTAACAAGAACCCCAAAATTTCAGTGGCTCACCAAAATAAAAGTCTGTTTCTCCATCATGCCACAGTCCAATTTGGGTCAGGCTGCTCTCTCGGCAGCTGTCCTCCAAGCAGAGACTTAGGCATTAGGACTCTTACGTGTGGCTCTGCCATCTGGGGTCATTCGTTTCCAACTAGTCTAACCCTGACACAAAACGTAGAAAAGAAAGCACAAAAAAGGAAACCACTATCTCACTTATGAATATGGATAAAAACATTTAAATAAAATGCCAGCAGTAACAAAAAAAAAAAAAAAAATACAGCATGACCCAGTAGAGTTTATTTTAGGAGGGAAAGAGAGATGTTATGTCTGTGTGGGCCTGAACGAACTGGATGGAATGGAAACATTTACTTTGCTCAACCTTCTGCAGCTCATCCAAACATTTGTATATCATAAAGTCAGAAATATTGGTCCTCCACATCAGCAATGAACAATGAGATAAATCTGTGAAGACACTCTGTACGTTGAAATGCACTCTGTAGGAGTGAGGAATTTACGAGCAAGCAGAGCCCCATGCTGGGTATAAAGACGTGATTTCTCTTCTCCTGGATCTTACCGTCTGGTTGGAAAAGATAAGCCATGAAAGGATGCACACAACATCAAGTGGTAAAGGCCAAATAGAGGGACAGACCATGTTGAGAGAGGAGAGGGAGAGAAGATAATCTCCAGGCATGGTCTGTTGCAGAGAAACCAAATCATTTCCTTTTCCTCCTGGGTGCAGGATGACTGCCTTTCCCAGCTCCCTCTGCTTCTAGGAAGAGTTAAATAACAGCTCTGGCTCCTGGGATATGGGGAGAAGCAGTGCATGCCACCATTAGTCTTGGCCCTTAAATATCTCACTGGTTCCCATTCTTTCTCTCCCCTAAATGTGCAAAGAATAAGCAAATGTCAATATTACAAAAAAAAAAGAAAAAAAAGCCAAATTGTTTTCCAATCTCCTACTTTCTTAATCCAATCATTCATTTAAACAACACTTATGTGCCCATTATGTACCAGGCACGGGGTTCTCGTGGAGCTTACCTTCTACCGATTGGTGACCACTAGGGATTTTTCCATTTTTTTCTATTATTTCAAAAACCACCTCTTGCATTTATTAATTCAACTGATTTTCTGTTTTCTAATTCATTAATATCTCTCTTTAGCCTTATTGCTTTTCTGTTCCTCCTTTCCTTAAGTTTATTTTACCTCTGTTTATTAAATTCCATGCCTTGGCTTATTTTTCATCTTCTCTTGTTTAATAATGAAAGTATTTAAAGGTACAATGAAATCATGTCATGCATACATTTAAAGTTTGTTACATTAAATGAACACCCTTAAATGGACATTCCTCACTATTACTCATCTTAGGACTTATGACTTGGATGAAGTCAAGTCAGAAAACCATCTGCAGGAGTTCCGAAACCCCAGGAAAGAGCATGTGAATGATTTTAAAAGTTTCTCAACCATTGACAAAGAAATGAAATACATTCTTTGTTTAAAAAATCAGGATGATCAGTATACTGTATGGGTGATTGCAGGTATTTTCAAGATACATTTTTACTATAGGTGATTTTCACTTTATGAGCTGATTTTAGAGCAAATCCTCCACATTATTTATTTGCTGATAGCTATTATTGCCTCTCATGTGTTTTCAGGTATAACATTCTGGTTATCGTTAGACTAAATATCATGTACTACGGTTTTGATGTCTTTGAATTTATAAGAGTTGATATGAAATGTCACCCTACCTGATAACCTTGTTTTAGAAAAATTCCACGTTCTAGGAAGTGTTAAGCACGCCTCTGGTTTTTTTTTAATAAGTAATTGATTTTACATACACATACACACGACTTCACAAATTGTCACACTTACTCTTTACTGGTCTGCTCTAAGCATGCTAGAATGTGTCACTGAGTCATGCATCCTTATCCACTCACATAGCTAGTAGAAAAGTCTAGCAGGAAAGCATCATCTTCAGAATGCTACAGAAACCCCCAGTCCCACCCATGCTTGTAGACACCCAATCCTCACTCCCCTCTCAGTCAAAGCTATTTGGCCAAAAACTGGTTAGAAACAAGAATGGGCTTGCTGATGATGAGGCTTAACTCAGAGCCAAAGAGCTGAGGCCACTGGGAGATCTGGGCAGTGTCTGACACATAGTGGGTACTTAGTACATTTTTGGTGAATTACCAAACAAGTGAATTCTGACTTTAAATCACGTGTCCTTCCTCCCTCATGCCCTCACAGTGTTGTTGTGAGGCTCATGTGAGAAACATGTGAAAGAGCTTTGCAAACTGCCCTGCTAGTTATCACCGCTAGTATTTTTATCACGCAATAGTGGAGTATGGGAGGTGGCCCCGTATCCTGTGTGACCCTAGGGTGTAATGGTCGACAGAACCACGAGAGGGCAGCAACCCCACTCTGTTGCTCTAGAAAACCTCTTGGATAGTTTTAGATGGAGAAAGGAAAGGCACTTGCTGAATCTCTTGACTCATCCAAAGCTCATTAAAAGTGTTTTGTTCTTGATAGTCTGTAAGATACCCCAGATTTAACCTTGCCTTACTTAGGTAAGGTGGCTGAGAAAGTGGGAAGGGAAGAGGTCAGACTTGGGTGTCTCACCCATCTCTCCCTATCCCCCCAGCTACAGGTGGGGCTGTAGAAAATGTTTATTTCCTCATCCCCTTAGGCTATTAAACTTTTGAGAAGGTAATCAGTGGATCAATGGTCTACCATAGTAAAATTATTGATTTGTGCCTTTGTTTCCCTTAACATTTTAGGACTAATTATCTCCCGTGACATGATCTTATGAAAATAACACTGATTCAGCAATTACTTTGTACCATGTCGTGTTCTTGTTGCTTTATGTGAGTTAGGTATGATAATTATCTCCCCTTTACACATCAGGAAACTTAAGCACAGAGAGGTTAGGTAATTTGCCCAAGATTGCCCACCTAGTAAGTGGCTGAGCCAAGTTAGGAAGCCCTATGGTTTGGCTGCAGAGTGTGTACTCTTAACCACTAAACTAGACTACTCTTCAGAAATAAAGGCCTTTTCCAAATCTCATAGTTGCTAGATTACTAGATTACTGGGGCAGTTTTGCACCTAACTCTGTACATGGCTTCATGTTGAAAGCATGGATTATTTGCAAATCACTAAAAGGGTTCCTAGTACTTAGCATGTGTAAGTTGCAAAGTCTGATATGCAGTACAGGAGCTCTAACAGCTTAGGCACCATAACTGCAACCAATTGAGGCATAGCTTTCCACAAAGCTGAAATTGCTTAGCCAAACTTTCTTTTAAGGGAACCATGACATCTTTCAGAGCAGATGATCACAGACTTTAAAACTTGAAGAGGGACCTTAAAGATGACCTTGCTCAACCTCTGAGAGGCTCAGTGACTGGTCTAAGACTCCACTAGCCAACCTAGAATTTGAATCCAAGGACCTGAAATCACAAGTTCCAAGAGCTCTTTATAACAACGCTTTTTCTCCTTTACGATGAATTTCTCTTTCTTCTCAGCCCTTTTCCAAGGCCTTCACTACTAAAGAGAGAGAAATAATTGAGACATTTCTGTTAATGTGAACTTTGCAAAATGAATAAAAGAACTTCCCAAGGTCCCCACTCACTTTATTAGACTATGTGCCTTTCCTTAGTTCCTTCTGTTAGTGATCAACTGAAAGTGTCAGGTATGTGTCAAGAACAGCAAAGGGATTTTACCCACTTACAAGCTAACCAGTTCACCTGCTGCAGTCTCATGGATGCTGGAGAAGACACAAGTCTCCTGGGTCAGAGACAAAGGACAGTTTCTTATTCACAGCAACAGTAGTAGCCAGAATATTAGCATTTGTGCACCAGTCCCCTAAGCCCCAGCTTCCACAGGGCAACAGGAAAAGGCTAGATGACACCTTCACGTGCAGCAGGTTGTGTTACTGGAGAGGAACTCTGACCTGAATTTTTTTATAATGGGCAGTAAACAGTCCGGTTCTTTGCTCCAAAGAGAGACATTATATCTGTTATATTGGACAGCAGACATGCTTGCCCTTTGCTCCAGTGGAAAACACTATCTTTGTGTGTCAAGGTTGTTCTCTATACAAACATCCTTGAAAAGATGGTCTGTAACAAAAAGAAATCAGTGCCTCTGTCTGCAAGATGTGCAGAGTCATTGAGAGACAATCTAGCAGCCTTGACAAGATCCATGGAGAATTGTCTCCCAACAGCATCAATCTATGAAAACTGGTCCTTTTCAAGTCACTGAATGTTATGCTATTTTTGAAGTGCCTAAGGTAACTGAATTACTTGATAATCAGACATCAATTTCATATTGTTTCAATAAAGCCTTGCAGTAAGAAAGTTGATTTTTGACCCACTCTGGCAAAAATAACTGAATTCTAATGAGAGCATTCTGATAATTTTTTAAAATTATGTGAATGCATTTTTTCCAAGTATTTCATTCTTCCAAAGAAAGAAAGAATATTTTCTTTAACACACAAGTGCACGTGAAATATTTTCTTGTTTGGGAAGTGAAATGGAGGAGGAGGGGCCAGTGATCACCGAATTTCTCAGCAGCAGCATGAGCAACGTGTATTGTCATGTACAGTACACAGCTGAGGTGTGTTGCCATGCTGATATGTGCAATTAACTCCCATGTTATGATAATTGTTTATGTTGATACAATTCTTCTGTATGAGAAAAGAAAAGATACCATCATAAGTATTAAAAGTTTATACATCCTATGTAAATGGTTTTAATTTACGACTAGAATTTTTGTCTTTATGCGACAATTTCTTTTCTCTTTCCTAGTTATGAGTAACACCAGCTACTATTTGTCATGTCATTCAGGTACTTTGCATATTTTATCTCATTTGAATTTTAGTTGAGGTATGTGAAGGAACAGAGACAGACACAGCTAGAGAAGGAGGATCCGGGATTCAGATCTACATGCTCAGAAAGCTGGTATATTTCTATTACGCTACACTGACTTATTGTTATCTGGGCCACCTCTTGGCCTGGGGTATGGCTTTCCAAGATGCATTACCCTCCATGTTGCTAAGTCACCTTCCCACGTGCATGCTGGCTTCTCAGCAATGCTCACTTCACCACAGCTCAGGAACATCACAGAATCTTAGAGGGGGAAATGATCCCAAGAGTCTCCATTCTAAAGTGTCCCCAGTAGATGCCCATCTGTTTTCTGCTTCAGTGCGTCCTTTGTTGGAAGCTCTCTTGAAATTAGAAGTTTTAAAAATGTTGCTCTATTCTATCATTTTGTAATTGGCACACATTCTTCTACCTCTGCTCTTAAGTCTGCCTCTTCTTCTAGAAAGACCTCTTATGGAATCCAAGAAAAATGTTTCCAGAGAAGTGTGCTGAGCCAGGGGCAAAAATCAGAGGTTTGTATAGTTATATCTTTAAATATAGCGTTAAATATTAGACTACAGCTACTCACTTCTCAAGTACTGGTAAGGTGAAATCATGCCAATGAGTCACTCTAAATCATCTGCTGCCGAAAGGATTTGGGGCGACTTTAGTGAAATGCTTATTGGTGCTAATCTATTTTCTATTATGCCTCTAGCAAAGTTATTAAAATTAGTAGTTTCAGCAGAAACCCAAGATTGAATAAATGTTGAGTAAGCATTTCTAAATGCTTTATGGAGACATTGTCATTCTTATTTACATTTACACATTAAACGATCCAGCAGGCTTGATGGATGCTCTGCTAAGCGATTGTTCTCCCCAGAAGCCACCATCTACAGCTGGTAACATTCTCTTATCTGTGGCTTTAGCCTCTGACACATCTTCTTTTTCCAACTGAGTGCTTTTTAAAGCAATTTCACCTCAAATATACTTTATTACCTCAGATCCAGGACAAAGTATGAAGAAATTCAAAAGTCTCATCGAGGAAAGCTATTTATTTCTTTTATACCTTAGAATTATATAAGGTATTTTTTTGTCATATTTCAGGCAATTGTAGTGGATTGAATAGTGTCCCCTAAAAATTCATGTCCATCTAGAACCTCAGAATGTGACTCTTTTGGAAATTTATAGATGTAATTGGTTAAGGATCTCAGAATGATATCATCCTGGATTCAGACTGGCCCTTGAATCCCTTGACTGGTGTCCTTATAAGAAGAGAGGACACAGGGAGACCCACAGAGAAGAAGATGTGAAGATAGAGGCAGAGATTGGAGGTATGTGTCTACATCCAACGGTTGCCAAGAATTGCCAGCAATCACCAGAAGCTAGCAGAGAAGCATAGAATGATTTTTCCCTCAAAGCCTTCAGAAGGAAGCAACCCTGCTAACATCTTGATTTCAGACTTATAGCCTCCAGAACGCGAGAGAATAGATTTCAGTTATTTTAAACCACCGAGTTTGTAGTACTTTGTTATGGCAGTCCTAGGAAACCAATACAGCAATATAACAATAATTTAAAACTGAAAAAGCCTAAGTGTTTATCAATAAATGTGGCATTAATCAAACAAGATACATTGAAAAAAGGAAAAGGTTGGCTGGAAGATGTTACTAGATCTGAAGATATGCTGCTGCTAGTATTGCCTTAATTAAAAAACATCCTTCTTCATAAATAGTCCTGTGAAGACAAAAGGACTGCTTGGCTTGTTCTCTCTGTTATTCTCCATGGCACTGATCACATTGTATTGAAATGATTTGTCTTCCCCCAGGACACTGTCTTATTCTCAGATGAAGCTCTGTGTCCTAGCAGAGGGACTGGCGTATGGTAGGTGACAGTAAATTTTCAATAGATAGGGTGACCGTATATCCAGATGTGCCTGGGGCAGTCCTTGTGTGCACCTGGTTTCCTGGCCTAATTACTAACAGTGTCTTTTTTCATTTTCAGAGGTGTCCCATTTGGAAGGAAAGCTACATAGTCATCCTATCAATAGATGTTTATTGCATATATAGAGTACATGATTTTGAAAACACTGTTATAAATCTATTTGACAAAATAGCAGATCTAATTTTTTTCTATCTTTATTAGTTTCTATTGTAAAATTCATATATGTAATTAATATGTTCAGAATGGTCCTGTTAAAATGAGTCAGATCATGTCTTTTCACTGCTCAAAATCCTTCCATGCTTTCCCACCTCACTCAGAATGGCAGCCAAAGTCCTTACAACAGCCTACAAGCTCTACATGATCTGACCCATTTCCTCCCTGACTCCCTTGCATGGGGTCCAGTCCAACTGCCCTCCTTGCTGACACTCAAACACACACATATGTTTGTGAGTCAGGGGATTTGCACTTGTTGCTGATAAATAGGTGTCAAAATTTGTGGAATATAGTGAAAGTAGTATTTGGGTATTAATAGATTTAAACATATCTATAATAGAAAGAAGAAGATAAAAAATTAATGACCTAAGATTACAACTCAATTAGCTAGAACAAAACCCCCAATAATCCCAAAGGTGGTAAAATACAGGAAATAATAATGATAAATTAATAAATTAATGAAATTAAAAAACCTAAAGAGATAATTAACACAAAAGGGGTTATTTGAAAAGACTAAAAGTTCTGGCAGTGTTGATCAAGAAAAAAGACGGAAGGTATAAGTAAACAATATTAGGCATGAACAAGAGTAAGCTCTATTAGGGATTTTTAAATTATAGGAGAATAAAATAAGCAAGTTATGACAATAATTTTGAAAACACAGATGAAATAGGTTTTTTTGAGAAAAATGTAAATAACTAACACCTGACTCAAGAAACATAGTTTTTAAATGCAAAAATACCAATATCTATTAATAATAGATTGGTAGACAAACCTTTCCCTCCCAAAAAGGTATCAGGTCCAGAAGCTTTTTCAAATGAATTTTACTAAACCTTTAAGGAACATAGAATCTTTATTTTACATAAACTGTTATTAAAAAAAGAGGGAAATTTCTTTATCTTATTTTGTACATTTAGTATAATCTTCATAATAACATGAGAGAAATTCAAGATAAAAATTGTAGGCCAATTATACTTATGAAGGTTATTTCAAAAAATGTTTGCAAATCAAATCCAGGAACATACAAAAACAAAAAATAATAAATGTTCAACATTAGAAACCTATTACAACATTAACATTATAAAGAGAAAAATCATATGCTAATCTTAATAGATGTAAGAAAAAAGTGTTAGATGAAATTCAACACTCACTTTTTAGTTTTAAGAAAAATGTTAACACATTCTAACAAATATCAAAGGACAAGTTCTACCAATAAATGATAATTCCAATTTTACAAAACCTCTTTTAGATTATAGAAAAAGAGGGAACATTCCCCAATTCATTTTATGAGGTTTGCATAATCTTGATACCAAAACTAGACAAGGGCAGTGAAAGGTGGCAGAATACAACACCGCAAAACATGCCACTTTGGTTTAAGGATAATTTTGAGCTAAAGACACTTAAAAAAACAGCAGATGCAAAAAAGACACTCTGACTGTCCTTTTTATCCCTAAAGGCAGGAGACAAAAATTCCCTTGTGAAAGGTGCCCTCCCTGTTCCAAGAGGAAGAAACATTCTTATCACCAGAGATGGGGAGTCAAGGCAGTAAGAAATCTGCACAAATAGACCTTGTTAATAACTCTCATCTTCCTTTAGTCTCTCCATATATTTTAGTTACTTTTCCACAATGGCTACTCTTTGTTCAACCTAGTATATAAACACTTAGGCCTAGTCGCTTCTTTGGGTCTTCATTTTTCTATGGGGGCTCCCATGTACATGTAAAAATCTGTATGCTTTTCTTCTGTTAATCTGTCTTATGTCAATTTAATTCTCAGGCCCAGCCAGAAACCCTAAGAGGGTAGAGGTAAAGTTCTGCCTCCCCTACAACAATATTAAATAGAAAATTTACAGTCTAATCTCATTCATGAACATTGGTATAAAAAGCCTAAAAAAATTTTATAAAACCAAATTCCATAATCTATAAAAAAGTAAATAATTTTTGATCAAGTTGAATTCATTCCAGGAATACAAAGCTGATTTGACATGAGAAAGTAAAATTATATTTTTCACTTCATATGTAGTAAAGATCTTAAACTTGCCCTCAAAGAGGTCTAGCCTTCATCCTTGGCTTCTTGGCTTCTCTAAGCCTTTGGAATGTCATGCCTGGTAAGAGTGTCTTTGTTTGCCTGGGAGCTTTGGATGATC
Organism: Ceratotherium simum simum; assembly: GCF_057802395.1. Classification (NCBI taxonomy): domain Eukaryota; kingdom Metazoa; phylum Chordata; class Mammalia; order Perissodactyla; family Rhinocerotidae; genus Ceratotherium; species Ceratotherium simum. The sequence goes on from NC_141916.1 coordinate 21,860,055, forward strand.
GGATAGTCTAACAATAGATTTAGGGTGGAGGCTGGCTGCATCAGAAAGACCAACAATGTGATTTCGGATGGGGGCTTTGGGTCATGCCTGAAGGGACTGGAGACTGGACACTGAAATCAGCCATGTAGGCAATCAGTATGCCAATGTAATGGAGCCCCAGGAAAAACTGGACACCAGACTCAGGTGAGATTCTCTGCTTGACAATACTCTGTGCACATTGTCACACGTTGAAACTGGGAAAGTAAGGCATCCATGACTCCATGGGGAGAGGACAACAGAAGCTCTGTGTTTGGTAAATCCTGGACTCTGCCCTATGTGCTTCTCTCCTTGACTGATTTTAATCTGTCCTCAGATCATCAAATCTGTCACATGATTTTAATTCTCCTAAAATCTCAACGACACAACAAGCTGATTTTAAAATTTATATGGAAGAGTAAATGACCAAGAATGACCAAGACACTTCTGAAGATGGGGTCTTGCACAGTCATATATCAAGATTTATCATACAGCTGTAGTAGTTAAAACATTGTGTTATGGCACAAGGATAGATCAATGGGACAGACTAAAGAGCCCAGTAATAATAGACCTACATATATGTAGACAACAGTCAATGTTAAGGAAGAGGGAGAGAGGAAGAGAAAATGGTTGAAAGAGAGAATTATTGGTTTCTGTACAAGTTTGACCAAGGTGCAAACTATTTTCCTTAATATTTAAGGAATAGGGGGACAACAAGTGTGGCCCACGTCACAGTTCAGATTTCACATCGAGGAAGAGGCTCAGTTACGTAATTTGTGGGGCCCACTACAAAATGAAACTGCAGGACCTCTCCTTCAAAAATTACTGGTAATTTCAAGACGGCAACAGTGGAACATTAAACCAAGTGCGAGACCCTTTTCAGCTCAGGGTCCTGCATGACTGCACGTGTCACATGCCCGTGAAGCCAGCCCTACCAAGGAACAGTCCTACAGGTCTCTCTGCAGAGGGGGGTCTGAGTAATGGACTATTATGAATCATATATACATTGCTATCAACTTCATGGGTGTCAACTAATGTGAAAAAAGTGCTATCATGTCAGTGTTTTCACTTACCACTATATACAATATTCTCTGGAATTAGGGCAAAGAATTTTCTACATTTTCTCCAAAGAATTTTCTACATTTTCTCCAGTTATGTTAACTCAAACACACTTTTAACTCAATACCTCATTTAAAGTTTCCACTCAAAGGTGATTGCACGGGTATAGCCCAGTTCTGAGCATTTAGGAGAGTACTTTAAATTTTCTTCCATTACTCTAATAAATTTTCTATCATTTGGCATTTTCCTGTGGCATTCATTTTCAAACTTTAAAGATTAATAGAACATTTCACCAAGGCAATGCTGATTTTATTTTAGGTTGCTTTATTTTTTACTGTCAAATAAAATGAATAAATCAGCATCCAAAGTTATAGAGGTTATGATATATTAATGTGAATAATGGGTAATGCATAAAAATTGATTTTCTAGAATGGAGTACAGTTGAACCATACTCAAAATTAGTCTTTATAAATTAAAAAAAAAATCCGATCTACTTTAAAGAAGATATTTTGAAATATATAAATGTGTAGGAGCTTCCACAACATTATTATGAATCTTCCAAAGACTCACTGGGTTGCATTCTTATTTATTATTATAATATACATGATGCTTCCTTCCACTTCATCGATAGACCCTGTATATAAAGTTATAACTGGAGTTAAAATATTTAGGTACAGACTACCACATACCTATAGTGCTTCTGGGGCCATTTGGGGTAAAATCTATTGCAGAGTAAAATTTTCAAATGGATTCTTTCACCCCAAATGAAGAATTCAGCTCACTTTCTGAGAAGTGATTAAATGAATAACTATACTGATTGCTTTCTTCTTACAGAGTTACTCTTAAAATGCGGCAGAAGATTTCCTCATTGATTTCAGGTCAAATCTTTTTGCAAGTTTTTCTCATTGGAGATCTACCTGAAGCCAGTAGCAAGTGTTTTTAAGAGGTTAAGAGTGTCTGAGGTCATGTGTATTTGCTATTTTTAGATGGCCACTGATGTGAGTGATTTTATTTGACAGCATCATAACCGATTACTCGAATATGCAAGCCAATAGCTGTCCCTTCAGGAAAAATTCAATTTGCAATTTACATTTTCCACACTTCCTTTCCACCAGCTAACAAATCAACTGCGGATCTCTGTTCAGCCCTAAAAGGCACATCTAATGGGGAAAAAACAGCCTTCAGCCTCCTTCAGGATGATCACACTTAGCAACCAACAGAGAGGAATTGGGCTCGATGGCTGAGGGCAGAGTTGGTGTTCAGAAATGGGAAAGATGGAATGAAAATCCACAGACCCACAGAAAACTGATGAACTTTCTATCAAGAGGGCTGGTCCCAAGAATTTCAGTTAAAAATAGTGGAGCTCAATGCATATCACCCAAGATCTTTTAGCCTAAGGGCTGGCCCAACCTGCTCCTTTCCCCCCTCACTCTCTGTTTGCCACAAGGCCTCCACTTTTCTCTCTTGTCTTTTGCTTTTGTTTTTGAGAAATTTTAATATCATAGAAGAATTTATTGGCTATTGGAATAGCCTCTTTTGTGATTTGCTCTTATTCATTTTTCTACTGGATTGTTTATCTTTCTTATTAATTTGTAGATGTTATATATTTGAGATAACCTTTTAACTCTTGTTTGTATTGTAAATATTTTCTTCTACTCTGGGCTTCCCTTTTCAGTCTTTGTTTTGCTTGGGGGAGATTGTCCCTGAGCTAACACCTGTGCCAATTTTCATCTGTTTTGTATATGGGATACTGCCACAGCGTGGCTTGATGAACAGTGTGTAGGTCTGCACCTGGGATCCAAACCTATGAATCCTGGGCTGCCAAAGCAGAGCACATGAACTTAACCACTATGCCACTGGGCCAGCCCCCCTTTTCACTCTTAAAGGTGTCTTTTGGTGAACAAAAGGTACTAATTTCAATGTAATTAAATATGTGATTTGTGCTTTTATGGTTTCTTTATAGTTTGCATTTTTTATGTCCACGTTTTAAAGCCTTTCCCTACTCTAAAATCATGAAGATATTCCCCTATTATATCTTCTTGAAGTTCTTTCATTTTTTCTTTCACTTTTATGACTGAAAAAAATCTGGAATTCATATCTGTTTATGGTGTAAGGTAGGGGTCAAGTTTCTTTTTTTTCTCTATGGATATTTATTGTCCCAGTATTATTTATCGATGAGATTCTCATTTTCACCACTGCTCTATAATACCATCTTTATCACAAATCTAGTGTCCATGTGCGACTGTCTATTTGGCTCTCTTTCTATTTCCTTGGCCTATTTGTCTCTCCTTGTGCCATTGTCTGAACTTGTGCCAATGTCCTATCTTCTGCAGCTTCACAGACTTGATAATCAGAAATCCAGCTTTGTTCTTCTTCTTAAAAAATCTTCTTGACCATTCTTGGCCCTTGGATTTCTAATGAAATTTAGAATCGGCTTGTTTAGTTTCATTACAAAAAAAAAGAGGGCCAGCCTGGTGACACAGTGGTTAAGTTCCCATGTTCTGCTTTGGTGGCCCGGAGTTCATGGGTTTGGATCCTGAGTGCGGACCTACACACTGCCCATCAAGCCATGCTGTGGCGGTGTCCCATATACAAAATAGAGGAAGACTGGCACAGGTGGTAGCTCAGGGACAATCTCTCTCAAGCAAAAAGAGTAAAATTGGCAACAGATATTAGCTCAGGGCCAATCTTCCTCACCAAAAAAAAAAATATTAAAAAAGCACCATCAAAGGGGGTTTGCATTAAATATATAGATTCATCTGGGAAGAATTATTCCTCACAATTTTGATTCCTCTAATCCATGAATATGTTATTTCCCATCAGTCATTTAGATGTTATTTTACTTGTCTTAATAATGTTTTATAGTTTTTTGCATTGAGGTCTTGCATATTCTTTGTTAGATTTGTTCTTTGATACTTGATTTTTTTTTTCCTGAGAAAGATTCGCCCTGAGCTAACATCTGCTGCCAATCCTCCTTTTTTTTGCTTGAGGAAGATTAGCTCTAAGCTAACATCTGTGTCAATCTTCCTCTATTTTGTATGTGGGTTGCTGCCACAGCATGGCTGATGAGTGGTGTAGGTCTGCGCCCAGGATCCCAACTGGCGAACCTGGGCTGCCGAAGTGAAGTGCGCCGAACCTTAACCACTATGACATGGGGCTGGCCCCAATATTCGATATGTTTGAAGTTATTATAAATGGTATCTTTTTATTTGATTTTTTTGTTACCAGTATATAAAATTTAAATAGATTTTAACATATTGTTTTCAGTAACTTTGCTAAACCCATTTATTAATTCTTTTAATTTGGGTATAGTTTCTTTCCAATTTTCCACTTACATAATTATGTCATCTGTGAATAATGATGGTTTATTTCTTCACTTCCTATAATTATGCAATTTATTTGTTTTTCTTTTCATACTGCACCAGCTAGGACCTTCAGATCCTTCAATGGTGTATGTTGAATAAAAGTGGTAATAAAATCTTTGTCTTGTTATAGATCTTGAAAAGAAAACTTTCAACATTTTACCGTTAATTATGACATTCATCAAAGGTTGTTTTGTAAATATCCTTTATTGAGTTAAGAAAGTTTCCTTATAGTCCAAGTTTGCTCAGAGCGTTTGTTTTTTAAAATCGTGAATGGATGTTGAATTTTATCAAGTGTTTTTTCTGTAAATATTGAGATGATATGTGATTTTTCTCTTGAATTCTGTTAATGTAGTGAATTACAATGACTGATTTTTCCATGTAAGATCAAAATTCAAAATCATAATTTTGGAATAAACCCAATTTGGTCATGAAATATTCTTTTTTACACATTTTACTGGAATCTATCAGCAGCACCAGAATATAAGCTTCATGAAGGCAGGGATTTTTGTCTATTTTGTTCACTGCTGTGTTCCCATGGCATATTTGTTGAATGAATGAATCCCTCAGGATTGTGACATCCTCTACTCTGCCTATGAATAGACAGCCCTGAGGCCCTGGTTACCTAGGATGGGGCCGTTTCTCCTGACTACACAGGGGTCTCATGTCCCCAGGATTGGGCACTACATTCACCCCACTTTCTAGAGAGCATATATCCACACAACTCAGGGATTGTACCTCCGTCTCTCTTGGTTTCTCCCCAAGGCAGCTCTGCCCCCTTACCTGTCTCCCCATCTCTCCTACATGTTGAGACTCCCTACATTCCATATCCAGGATTTAGCAGAGCAATGAGTCGCTTGCTCACTGGCCTCCAGCACAGCTCACACAATTGGCACAGATGCCTAGAGGCCAGAGAAGGGACCAGGAGAGGAGGTGGAGAGACTGTGCAGCAATCTTTGTATCACTCTGAAGATAATGCCTAGAATCCCATATTCTGGGAGGAACTTTAATCTGGTTTGTGGAAGTCACCCTTGGAGGTGGCCTCTGAATAGAGTAGAAGAGCTGAGGCATATGTCTTTCATGGGAATCAAGAAACAAGGAGAAATAAGACCAAAGAGTGTTGTCAGGTAACATAGATGCTCACCTATTCCCCCATCATAAAGCTAAGAAAGGTTTACAAATGTTACACAATTATTTTCCAAACATTTTAAAGTTAATGAGGAAAAACATCTCATTTTAAAATAATTAATGTACCATGAAGTTAACAAGCTAATTTGGAACAGGAATGACATGAGCTATATTATGGTTTCTTTACTGCTGCCATTGTGATTCTAATGGTAAAACACTAAATCCATAAATAAAATATTTGATCTTAAGCTGGCCTAGAAGTTTACAGAGCTCTTCATGACTCTTCTGCTCACTCTTCTATTTTTCTCCTTGAACTTTAACCCCAGGGCTTTTGTAACTCATTCTTTCTTTTCTTTTTTCTTTTTCTTTTTCGTGAGGAAGATTAGCCCTCAGCTAACATCTGATGCCAATCCTCCTCCTTTTTATTTATTTATTTATTTTTGCTGAGGAAGATTGGCCCTAGGCTAACATCTGTGCCCATTTTCCTCTACTTTATATGGGACGCAGCCACAGCATGGCTCAACAAGCAGTGTGTCGGTCGGTGCCTGGGATCCAAACCTGCAAACCCTGGGCCACCGAAGCAGGGCGCGTGAACTTAACCACTACGCCACCAGGCCGGCCCCTGCAACTCATTCTAATTCTCCAATAAACCAGGTTTTCATGACTCTATATGTACACCAACACACACACACACACACACACACGCACACACTCTCTCTCTCTGCTTGGAACCCTCTTTCCCATCAACAGCTTCTTTGTCTGGCTAATTTCAAAGCTTCAGAGGGCTTAAATATCACTTCCTCCCAGAAGTGACAAGCTCCCCACCTCCTCCTCCAAAATAGGAACCAGCTTCCTGTAATGTACTTTTATAGTACCTTGATTTTTTCCTATTATATCTCATCAAATTTCATTTATTTGCTTGTCTTCTCTAGAGACTATAAACCCTGATGGGAGGGACCATGCTGTCTTGCTCACAGTTGAATCCCCAGGCCCTGGAGTAGAACCTGGCACATAATAGGAGTTCAATAAATATTTATTGAATGAACGAATGAGCAATTAAAATCTTAAACTGTCTTATATTCCTGAATTATTATTAACCATGCACCTTTCTAAGGCAACAGAGCTAGCTTCAGGGGCCTCATGTCTGTACCCTGAAGAGTTTCTGAGAGTATAATTTCCCGCTAGATGAAGAGAGGTGATTTACTACCAAGAGCGCCTGCCCAGGGCCCAGTGAGAGGTCAGCTGCCTGGGTCTGAATCCCCACTCCACTACTTACTGGCCGTGCGGCCTTGGACAAGTGACTTAATTTTTATGCATCTTAGTACCTCTCATAAGGTGGTTGTTGAAAGACTGAAAGAGCTTAAGACAGTGCCTGGCACACAGTGAGTGCCTAATGAATGCCATTCCCTTATTTGACAGTAAGTAGGGGAACAGTTGGCATCCCCAGAGAGCTGAGGAAGAGGGTCCTCTTGTGAGGGAATATTCAGTCCTCTTGTGAAGCGGCGGTGGGGACACCAGTGAGGGGTGAAGTTTCAGCCACCTCACCTGAAAATGGAGTTGGGGCTACGGAGTCCCCTGCAGTCTAAAAAAGATACTGAGCTCCAAAGAGGGGAAGGTAAACCTGCTTAGGGAGACACAGTGACTCTCCTTTAAATTTCCAGTTCAACACTTAAAGACTTAATGTGAACAGGGAGAAATTCTCTAAAAGATGAACTTCCTTGTTCATCATCTTGTTCCAGGGGACTGTTTTGGAAGAGCAATACTCATAGGCACATCCAGGGATCGTCCCCTAGCCTTTCCTGCCAGCGTTCAGATTACCTAGAGAGGACAGTGGCTGCTCGAGTGGGTGACAGAGAAAATACAGAGCTGTGAAATGCACTGGTGTGTCCTACACTGCGGGTTGGCAAGCCTAATTTCTATCCCAAGCCTTCTTCTCATCAGCCCCCTTCCAAACAGGGTGGACTTGTGACTCGGCTCTGATGGATGCACTATAAGAGAACATATACATGCTGGGGCCTCTGGAAAAGTTTTTTGCTTTCTTGATAGAGAGACAGAATGGGCTAGCATGACTCATTTTGCCCTTCATTCTGCCTGCTTCTCCCCGCCTAGAACAAGGAGAGATGTGATGTCTTGAAGTGTAGCAGCCATTTTGCCACCATAAGGCAATGATCGTGGAGGCAAATGCCTCCAAGGTAAGGATGGTAGAGGGAAAAATAGAAACGCCTGGGTCCCTGGTGGCATCATGGAGCTCCTGCACCAGTCCTGGAGTGCCCACCTCTACCTTGTCTGAGACAAACTCCTTTTTGTTCAGGTGAGTGTTTGTTGGGTTTTCTTGCCTCTGAATGGACTCGTAACTAATAATTATAGCGCGCAGCCCAAAGCTTTAGACCATGTGAACGTCAATTTCAATACTTACCACGGTATCCTGTAATCACCAGTTTTCTTTCTCTTCTACTACACCTGAGTTCCTTGAGGATAGGGCTCTGGGCTTATTTATTTCTCTATCTGCAGCATATAGCAGACACTCAGTAGACATTTGATGAGTGAATCTATTTCATTTGATGTATTGTGATTAGTGAGCTTGTAAATCGGGAATGGATGCTATGGAAAGATCTCCTCCGGGATCTGGTCCAGCCAGAAGAAGGGTGATGCTTCCATAAAGAAACCAGGGGCACCTCCAGAGAAATGAAGGCTCGTGAGCCATCACATGAACTTGTGGGGTTTCACTTATTTCTGGATGTATTATGACAAAAACTAAGTATGCTAATAAATGTAAAAATTCAGACATTTTTGCCAGATGATGAAAACAAATGCCCTCAGAAATAGAATCAACCTTAACAGGAGGAGGAGTGATTGGATGATAGAAACAACAAAACAGAGAAAAGGCAGCATAATTTTTCTCTCCTTATTAACATGGCTGCTCACTCATGAAGTGGACCTTTATCTTGCCAGAAAAATCTAGGCATTTGTATTTTAGAGACTCTGGAGCCACGACCGATTAGCGCCCACTCTCGACCTTATCAGCCTCATTCAGGGACCGTTCAGCTGACCGCCTGAGAGGCAGATGTGCTTGCAAAGCTTATTTCTCGGGGCTCTATCTTCCCCGGCTGCTTTCTCCTTTGCCTGAGGCTGATTTCTTTTCCTTCAGCATCGTGAGGCTCCTAAGCTAACTCACTCCGAGCCTGTCTGTCATTTGTTGTGTTTCAGCTGCCCACTTCTCTGCCTAGTCTCTACCTTAAAGTGCTTATGTAACAACTTTGAGTCTGCTGGGGTCTTTTGATCCTGGAAGATTTTAATCAGATCGGCTTGAATACCCATTTCCTGCCCTGTGGGAAGTTTAATATCTTCTTCAGGATTGCTGCTAATTCCCTGGAGGCTCACCCGGGTCTTGTGGACGCCTCTGGCTTCTACTTCCTGCCGCTGATGAATTGGTGCTTTCCACTTGTACTTGTGCTAATTCCTTGTCTCTACTTTGGCATCGAGACAACTGTGGAACTCAGGACTTTTACTTAATTTGTATTTCTGTTTCGAATAAGCCGCCGAATTTATAGCAATAAACGTGACTTCTTCCTCCTAAGTAAAACGTCTTTCGTGAATACGTGTTGAGCATCTATTCTATCCCTGGCACTGTCACGCCAGGGACACTTTAATGACCCACTAAAGTAGGTGATGGGGAGATAACCATGGCCAAGAGAGCCACAGTCCCTGCCCCTCTCGGGCTGCAGCCAGGCCAGCGAGAACACCAATGAGGGGTGGAGCTGCCGTGGTCAAACACCGTGGGCCAAGAGAACCAGGGACGCTCTGCGTACACTCTGCAGACACACGTTTGTAAAAGATTCTGTGCAACGTTGTTTCTTATGCTGATCAACGCAACTGAGTTGCAGCCTCACTCAAATTCACTATTTCTTATAAATTGCATTTCTTTACTATAAAATTCCTGCTTAGAAGCTCTAATAATTGGGAAAACAAACTACTTGCACATTAGTACCTGCAAAAATCACTCACGTTGAAGACAAGTGGCTGTTATGGTATGCACCTATACATTCCCAGGAAGAAAAATGCTACTGTGTTAGAGGAATAAAACTTGATTCTTTCAAACAATTAAGTAAACACAGGATAGATTTTATGCCTTTGTATGAATTATCTTTTTCTAGTTTATGTTCATGAGCGCATGACTAGATTTTTTTCTTCTGCTTCTCGGCAGCTTGTATATAACTGTGTGTGTTGAAACTATCTTCTGGATTTAAGGTGGGCTTTAGCGCCCTCTAGTGGCATCTTGAATACAAAATACTAAAAATTATCGTTAAGCTGAATAAGAAAAAAAACAACAAACTCAAATATTTTCTTTTAATTTGCTCACATCAGCTCTTAGAAGCTTTAAAGACAGATATTGGAAAACTTGTGGTAGCTCATATATATCTTTTCTGTTCTTCCAAAATGAAATATGTTACCATATTTGCATTCCCATGATAGCTATATATGAAAACAGTTCCTTGCTTAAGACTATCTTACAACATAGAGATCTATGTTTTCAGATTTAGAGTTAATGTACTCCACTAGTGCAACAACACTTTGTAAGACTATCTTGCCTTTTTTATGAGGCTCATTCAAATGTGGACATGGTAATGACCCATGTGAGTTCTTGGATTTTTGAAGAATAACGGAATTCTGGCATCTTGTGGACTGGTTATGGAATTTTAATCTATCCTGACAACTAAGACAATATTCTGGCACCAACCTTTGTGCCTCTCTATAATATCCGATTTGAAAGAAATCAGCCTAGGGCCATCTTCACATTTAAGTGATGTTGATGATTTAAAGGTGTAACTGTTGACTTCTCCTCTCAATGCAAGATTCCCAAGCTGTCAAACCTGGCTCCCCAAATATCACCAACTATTAATTAGACAATTAATAAGAACTATTAATAAGACAACTCTGAGTTTATTGTTTACTCCAATAAGAGTGAACACCATCTCACAACGTTTTGGTATTGTCTTGGAGCGTGGGAAGGCAAGGACAGAATTATTGACAATTGGAAGTATGATTTAAGGTGGGTCTTTGAAAATAGGGCTTAGAATTGTGTAAGGATCATGATACAACAGTCCAGGATTGGTGGAAACACCAAGGCAAGAGGTTCAAAGAATCTTAGGTGCAAACTTTCTGTTGACGTTTTCCATTGAAGAAGTGACGGGTCTTTTGGGAAGTTCCCGTAATGAATAATCAAACCATTTGCCTGGGCAGAAGACCTGGAAAAAGAAAGCCATGCTGATCAGGACAGAGGAGTAGAAAGTCACAGTAACGTAGACGGTAGGCGTGGTTTTGGCTCTGGGTGTCCAGGCTGAGTATCAAGGTAGACAGTTTGCAGTTCTTAGTGGCCTTCCACAATTAAGACACTCTCATGATGTCAAAACAATATTCTCTGTTAAAAGTACAAATACTGAGAGGATCATCACATCAAACTCTTTAGAGTGACTATGTTTGAGGATTGCTCCCCAACAGGATATTTAAATGCAAACAGTTCTCTGAAGGAACAGACACAGTTTTGATAAGCTTTGATCATGGTAGAAGGTAGAGAGAAAATTTTAAGCATAGAAAATTTGCAGGTAGTTAGGATGCCACAATTCAGTTTATAAGGCTGCCATCCAGAACACAACGGCCTCCCAAACCCAGTGTCTTGTGTGTACTAAAGAACATTATGAAAGATGCAGTACTTGGGAGACAACATATTGACTCCAGTTTTGCTTAGGGTTAACCTTCTTCCTCGCACTGATCCAGAGTTCAGGGCTCTCCCTTAGGTACAAGGTGGTAGACCTAGCAGGACTCCCACCTGACATCTCATATGATGACTCCGTTCTAGTCTGTCAGCCCCATTTCTGAAGTTAACAAGCTTTTTCCAGTCTTAAGTAGCTGTGTTTTTGAGAGAGGAAGGGTGCAATATGTCAAAGAGAAATTGCACTGGACACTTGTTAAAAATGACAAGACAGATTTTATTCGAGCTGCTGCAGTAAAGGAGAGAGACTTCAGTACAGAACTGAGCTCAAGTCCAGATACAGCAAGGGCTGCTGGGGATTTACAGCCAAGGGGCAGAGTGAACGGGTCAGTGGATGGAAAATTAATGAGAGACTTGATTGATATCAAAGATGGAGGAAGAGGAACATGATTAGATATCAAAGATGGGGGGATTCTCTTCATAAATGTTTGTATTTCTGGCATCCTATAGTAGGGGAAGGCATATGGTTAAACTGGCCTGGGAGACCAAGGTCAAGTCCTACTCAAGAAGAGTGCTCAGAAGAGCCTGACTAAAGTTTGTTCAGGGAGACAGTCCTCTTCAAAGATGGGAATATTTGAAGAAAATAATACTGGAGTGAGTGGATGAGCATAGGGAGTCGAGATGTGTTGAACCCAGCTCCATTTCCCCTTGTTTAAAGGAAGGAGAGCCTCTGACTTCAGTGCCCCCCGACCCCCACCACCTTCCCAAAGCCTTGCTTGGTGTCAGCAGTTCGCATGGTTGCAGGACCAGTGGCGGGAGGAGCAAGAGGCCATTAGGCCCATGCCAAATCAGGTTGTCAGTAGAGCCATTGTATTTGTGTGCCTTTTAAAGGCATTAATTTATTAAACGTAAACACTTAAAATATATCACAATTTTGTGACATTGTTTTGTCCTTTTTTTCTGTTTTTGAACATACCAGGAGCCTCAGCGTCATGTGAGTAGTCTGTACCTCCCAGTCTCAGAGAGGTCCTTTGTGGATGATTTCTATTCATCAATCACATGTATTCCAAAGAACCCACACACCTGAGTATTAGTCAATTACTCACCCCTTCCCCCAGTCCTCTCCCCAACCCATCCATGAAGAAACTAATCACATGGAGAGTTGCAAAGAGGCTGATTGCACTTAGAGTGATCATCAAAATGATGGCATTTAAAGCCATATGACTAGATGAGATCAGTCAAGGAGTGAGCATAGGTGCAGAGAGAAGTCCAGAGTGTGAGCCCCGGGATACGGTAAACATTCAGAGCTCTGGGAAAGGAGAATCCAGCAGAGGAGATGATGAGGGAGAGGACTACTAACGATTGTAATAATACCGTTTCATTAATTGTCCTTCATTAATTCAGAGGCCACTCCTTCCACAGACACAGATTTCTCCTATACCTATCAATTCCTCAGTTTCTGCCTCACATACTTTATGGAAGTACTACACTCATAAACAGACCTACAGTAACTGTGACCCCAGTTTTGGGATCTATCTCCTGACACAGTATAGTGGGGGTATGACAGAGTTACTCATAGATGTTGAATTACATGTGTTTTCTTGAATAAATCAAGCTTCTTTAAGTTGCTGTTCAGATGTTATATCAGAGTTCAGTGCATGAAATAGAAATGTTTAGATTTTTCAATTAGGAGGGAATTTAATATACGCAATTAGGCCCTTACAGACTCATTGGAAGGTCATGGGGCTGCCATCAGTCCGCTGGTTTCAAAGTCTAACCACCACTGCTGCTACGGCTATTGCTATCACAGCTGCCGCCACCACTCCTGCTCACATCCATGGAGCTGAGAACTAGACACGAGAGCACAGAGTCCAGCTACCACAAACACTTATGTTTGGGGGAACTTGCTTGCCAGCTTACACACCACGAATGTGGGCTTCCCCGCAACTCCGCTTTCTGTATCTATATGAGTATATATCACTGGCTGGAAACAAATCACATTTAAAACTTTAGCTCCAAGAGATTCTGAAAAATGTAGTTTTTAGACTTCTATCCCTTAATATACAGAGGGCATACGAAAGAAGGTGGGACCAGATTCCAAGTAAGATTAGCTAATATCTAGCCCAAATGTGTTCAAAATGTTGCAAGTCTTGGAAAAGGTTATAAGACAACCATTTTGTAAAAACTGCAACTTCTACATTACTTCATAAATATTTGTATTTCTGGCATCCTATAGTAGGGGAAGGCCTACGGTTCTTACCAGTTTGTTACCCTCTGCTTTTGTTCAACTGCTTAGCTTCCAAAGAATTCCTGCACCTTTATCATCTATAATGTCTTTCACTCCACACTCTCTTAGTGTACTTTATGTAAAAATGTTTTGGACAATCTACATCTAGGTGCCCTCCAAACTAGGCTATGTTATTAGTATAGTGCAACCTCTTTCTCCCAGCCTCTCCCCTGCACAAGCGAATCATTCATTGATCAGCTGCACAAAAGATCAAATACCAAAATGGCCATTGAGGGCAGAGAGTGTGGGGGGCATTTGAGGGAGGGAGGCTTGTAATCTGCCAGAGTCTAGCTCAAGAGTATAGATTGACCTCGCAGTTTCCAGGCTGGTCTCTCTTACTCCTCATTTAATTATAGGTTAATCTCAGGCCAGCACTGCCAACCCATGAAATGCGCTTGCCTCCCCTACAGTTACCCAACCCCCTCTCCCCATTTCATGTGCAGGGTAGAAGCTGAGTAACTTATAAGTAGAGCAATGGTAGTACTGAGTTCACTTCAAAAAGAAACCATCTTCTGCTATTTCCTTGTTTTGTTATTTTTGTATCTTCAGCCTTTTAGGAAATTAAAGAAAGAACACCAAGAAATAAACCAAAAGCCATGACTGCCGAGGGAAATAAAGCTAAAAAATTAGTTCTGTTGTAAAAACACCTTACAGTTCTCCTCCCAGTAGACTTGACAAATGAGGAGAGTCACACAGGTGCATCTGGAAACACACGTCATGGCTAAGACTCCTTGACTAATCAAAGTATTTTTCACATTTAAAACACAGCCATCCAAATAACGGTGTTTTTCTTTGTGAATTCTGTAAGACTACTTGAATATTTGTGAATCCTATAAGACTATGCATTATGGGAAATTAAGATCTGTGATTTGAGAACAAGAACTGGCCATGACTTGGTTTAGTTGTCTGCCTCCTGAACTGAGCAGGAGCTCTTGAAGACAGCTATGATGTGGGCGATGGCCAGGACACTGTAGTGGATAAGAGAGGGCTGAGAGAGGCCCCTTGACTATTGTTTGGAAGGACTAGCAGAAATTAGCCGCCTGGAACAGAGTCAGCCCTTTCCAGGCACAAGGCAAAGTACGCTCAAGGGCAAGAGCTGCTACGGAAAAGCATGACGCGCTTGGGGACATTCAGGTGGTTTAGTAGGACCAGACCGTTGGGGTGTGCAGGGGAGTGGAGACAGAGGAAGGCAGGGCTCACAACACACAGATCCAGGTGACTAAGATGTAGTTTTAGCTTTCTCCCGCAAGCAACAGGGAGGAACTTGATCAGATGGACAGTTTGGAAAAAGCACTCTGTCAGCTGGGTATAGGGTGTACAAGAGAGAGGGGAAAAGATCAGAGACAGGGGGATCATTTAGGAGGTTATCACCGTAAATCTAGGCAAGAACTAATGATGATCTAAATTAGTGTGAAGTCATTAAGTATATCAAGGAAGGGACAAAGGTATTTGAGAGGTAATTAAGCAAGAGAATCTATTGTAATTCTGCCAACCTGGTAGAGTGTGGCGGTAAAGATGGTAAGCATTAGAGACAGACTGCCAAATTCTGCAGGCTCTGCCGCTGTGGCATGACTTTGGGCAGGCTGCTTAACTTCTTTGTGCCTCAGTTTCCTCATCTGTGAAATGGGAGTAATAACAACACACGGATTATTGTGGGGATTTAATGAAACAATACTTAAAGAGCACATAACTTTCTGCTTTTTTCACTGCCTTACCAGGACTGGAGACCCTCTGACCCAAGAGAATTAGGGAGGGATGTATCCATGTTCTTGCCCAAAGAACAGTCTGGATGGAAGTGACTTCAGAACTTCAATCTCTGTCTAAGGTTCACAGGCTTGATATTACCATCATGGAAAAGCTAGGAATTTTGCCAACTCTTTTTGAAACAGAAAATACGTTATTACACTTTGAACATTACCTCAAATTAAAAGACAGACAATCAAAGGTTGTTCCTGTTTTTAAACAGCATTTAAGCAGAAGAAAAGGGGATGCTCAAAATATGAAAGACAGTTTGGAGAAAGACATCTGACAGGCCCATATACCCATGACATTTCTGGAATAGGCTATCACACCCAAATGGTTCCTTATTCTCAAGAACTTCAGCACAACAAATTGGTTTCAGAGATTAGAATCCTACATCACGGCTAAAAAATAACAGGAAAGACGGATGGGTTTTAGAAGTTGCTTTGGTCTATCTTGCTTGAAACCGATGATGCTCATAAGATATAGAAAGCCATTAGGGAGAAAACGTGAGCTCTCTGTTACCTTCTTTGCTCTTCTCCTCACTCCCTTTTGCTTCACCAGTCTTTAAATTTCTCCCCATCCTTCAAAACCCTGGGCAAATCCCTCCTTCCCTACTAAGACTTCCCTGTCTCAAACTCATGCTAATTTCACTTTCCTGTAATTTATCTTCCTTCTTTTATAAGTACGTCTTCTCATATCAATCGGTATCAGATATTTTTCTAAAGAAAACAATAAGTAGATACACAACACAAATGGGCTGCGCTTTAACATTAGTTAATATATTTTTAAAATATTTTTCAGGACTGTAAGGCACGTTGATTTCCGCCCAGGTAGAATATTCAACCTGCAGCATCTGAAGGGCCAGTGTGAATTAGCTGAGAGGACATCTTTGGTTGTGTCATTTTTCAGTTTCAAGCACCCACATAGCAACAAAGCTTCTGCTCTCCCACTCCTCAAAGGTGGGCTTCTTGAGTCTAAAGGGAAGGCCAAAGTAGGAACAAATAATTCTGTGTGTGGTTTGGAGATAATCGCTCAGTCTAGAAGGAAGGCACAGGGAGTGTGGAGACCTTGCATTTGATGCTGCTGGTCTGTTCAACCACCTTCAACTGTGCTCACACTTAAACTGGGAAGAATGTTAATCATTCCTTGGATCAGTTACTTAAAACTAATGAAAAAAATCACTGTTTGAAAACTAGACAGTTATTTGGCATTTAACAGCTAGAGGAGATGAGTTTTGTTGTGGGTTTATAAAAGTCACTGCCCTACATAGAAGTCAAGTGTTTCATCTTCTTTCACTGCAACAAAAATACTGCTTTTAAAAAAATGAATAACCAAATGATGGATATCTTGTTTTCCTTTCTTATCCATTCTTTTAGAGACGACTAATAGACTTAGGTAATAGAAGTGCTAGTTGGTAAAAAACTTGTTTATTTTTTCATTTCCCTGGTGGCTATTACATATTTTCTTTACCTTTCTCATAAGATCTAAATGAGTCAAAGGGTAAAGAAGTACATTTTCATTGTCCAATTTCCTCAAGTTCTGATTATATTCTTTCCCTCTTATCTTTGTTTCAACTCCACAAAGAGAAATGACAATAGGAATAATAAACTGCTTTAATGCCCACATCGCTGCGAACTGGTTTACCAGCATACCACAGATTAAATATCAGAAGTATTCTAAAGATCTATACTGAGTGGTATCCCTCTCTGTGTGGTTGAGAGAGAGGGAAAGGAGAGGTTTTGACTTCTAAAGAAGTGAAATGATCTTGAATTCCACATCAATTCATAATATTTGTTGAATCAAATGAAACTTCTGATTTTCAACAATTTTGACCTACAAAAATGGCATCGCATCTGGTTCAACCTAGTATACATGGCTGCAAGTAACAAAAAAGACAACAAACAGCGGCTTCGATATATAAAATTTGTCTCATGTAACAAAAAATCCAAAGTAGCCCTGGGATGAGATAGCTGTTCAATGATGCTCTCAGAGACCAAGGATCTTTCTATATTTCTGCCCTACCATCCTTAGAAGGTTGATTTTTGTCCTCATGCTTGTCATCTCATGGTCACACATATCTGCTGTGGCCCCAGGCACCATGCCTGCATCCCAGGCAGAAGAGCAGAGAAAGGCAAAAGGCTATGCTCATCAAGTTTATTTGTGTTAATCAGGAAGACAAAAGTTTTCCCTGGATCCCCATTCAAAAACTTCTATTTACATCTCATTGGCTAAAACCTGTCACACGGTCACACCCAGACAAAGGAGAATGAGATTACTAAAACAGATTTAGACCAATCATCATGCTCCCTGGCCTCAAAGTAGGGGCCTCCTCTCTCTGAGAGGAAGAGATCTCAGCCACCGCCTGAGCAAACTGAGGTTCCAATGGTGAGAAAAGTAGAGAGGGGGTGGATATAGGGAGGACAACAAATGGTATCTAGCACAGTTTCCTTCTGGTTATTAATCCAGACATCTTCAGGTTTTTAACAAACGCTGACAAGATTTTCCTTTTCTGGATGTAAATGTGTAAAAGACTATGATATATAATCTTCCACAGTGATTGCTTAGCATTGTACCTAATTAGCAGCTCAAAAAACTATGCAGTAAATAGGAATCAGTCTGGCAAGGTTTATGTGATCACAATATTAAAATTCATTCCTGAAGTCTCAGCCTTCATACTTTGGTCTATATGTGGCACAGCGACTTGTTTACAGCTTTTAACTGTGAGATTTAAACAAAAAAATGATTAAGAGGAACCCTGACTTAAGGTAAAATCAGTGGCCCGGCACCTTGGTCTAACAGAGAGAAAGAAGATGATATAAGACAACAGATGTTATAATATAATTGTTTTCTGAATAAAAAGCCTAATGCTGGTCATTTTGAGAAAGCCAGGAAAAAAGAAGTAAACTCTTCTGTGGTGATGATGTATCCTTTAAAAAGTCTGATGTGGCATTTACCTACCTTGGTACTTAAAAATCATGTTACTCAAATGATTGGTAACCTTGCTTCTGCAATAATGGCAGGTAGGCCGCCATGTAACCTCGAGTAATACACTAGTCTGAGTTAACTACTGTGTATGCTTCGCTGTCCCACTGATTTGCTTATGGCAACAAGGAGAATGCATGGCTGCTCTGCACTTGGCTGGCCTTTGTTGAGAAGCATGGACAGCACAGGCTTTCACAACATGGTTATAAGATACTTTTCATCACATTTATAAGCACAAGACCCAGAGAATCTGGCACACTTCCGTTCTATCCAGATAAGACCCTTTACTGGCAACCTGACTTGGGAAAATTTACTTAATGACTCAGTTTCTTCCTTTGTAAAACGATACTTTGTTAGGTTGTTGTTAGGATTAAATGAGACAAAGTAAGTAAAGTGCTTAGCACACATTAAGAATTTAATAAGTGGAAGTGTCTGATTCATAGTTTCCTGTGTCTGATTCAAAGACATTTCTTCTAAAATGATTCTATTTATAACTGTCCCTTTAATAATAAAAAATATAATATGTGTTTTATTTTAATAACTGCTGTTTCCAAGGGCCAACATGCAATAACTAATTCTTATACTTCTTTCCAATACTATCTTATGTGTTTGGAGAATATGATTTTGCTTTCTGTCCTTTTATCTTCAACAGCGAAATCACTCATTCTCTCATAACTCACCTTTGAAAAAGCCTGTAGCAATTAAAGGAATCTCTTCTATCACTTTGAGACGGTTCTAAAACAAGGCATCTGAAAGCATTTCTATAATTAAAAGATAAAAACCATTAACATTATCTCTCAATCTTTATTTACTACTCATTAGGAATAAGGCAATATACAAGATAATGTGGTTATAATTCTACAAAAGATCAATCAAAATGGTGGACGTGCCACCACTCACATTGACTCCTATAGGTTTTATCCTTTATAGATACAGAATCACATTTAACTTTAACTTCAATCAACCAGAAAGCTCAAATATGCATTTTTTTAATACTCAAAGTACATACCTATAGAACCCTAAAGTATCATCTGAATAACAAGAGTGAAACAAATGCTAATTTAAGTTTAAGGCCAAGTTTATTTCACAGCATTCTGGTTTTTGGTATATTGCCAATGTGAATATGGTTTGTGTATCATGATACAATAAGTTAATAAATACATTCAATTATTCTGAAAGCTTCATTTCTTAATTATATTGGCTAAATAAGAATTTACACATGATCTCCTGTAAATTTTTGGATGACTCAACATTTGCCATTGCCTATTTTATATAACAGTATTATCCCTCCATTGTACCAAAGGAAGAATCTCACTGGACCTTTCCATATGTCATTTAAAGCATCTTCTACCTCAACAAAGAATAGAAAATGTCGCAACATAAGCCACTAGATGGCACACTAATAGCAGTGATGCTGATGCATCAGGCAGGCAAAATAACATTTTGGAAATCTATAGAGTTAAAACAGCAGATTATATGGGTATAGGTACTTTATGTTATTGGATGAATGCAAAAGTCAACAAGTTGACTGTGACAATAAATTTCTATACAATCAATTTCCTTTTCCCATTGACTTCACTTATAAAATCAAAAATGTTTTTCTCCAGATAATGAAAGTTAATGTGGGAGATATAATAAATTATCACATAGGAAAGTAACAAATCTTGTATATTGACATATTTCAAGGAAAATTCTATTTTAACATTCTAATAAAGGTATTGAAATGTCAAAACTTGTATAGTTAAGATTAATTTCATGTTTGACACAACATCATACAAGTCTAGAGAAATAAATGACATTTTAACTACACCAAAGACTAAAAGTCTGGGTGACTAAAAGTCACCCAGACAACCAAACACAGCAGAGGCAGCAATTAATCAGAACAGCAAATGAACAAATCCAGCAGCAGAATCTGCAAGTCCATGGAAGTAATTGAAGCAATGGGAAAGCACATTGATTGAAATGGATAATTGGAAGGGATGTGAAAATTCTGTGAAAAGAATCCTTAGTGATGCAATGATTCATTTTTTTAATTATGAAGGTATGCCTGAATTAAAACCAGGTTCATTTCATAATGAAATCAGCATTTTTCTGAAGCTACAGTATTTGATTTAAACATGGTTGTTTATCAATTAACACTTCTTCAAGGTCTAATTTACAGCTGTCTCTTAAATCAAAATAAAATTCACGGGCCGGCCCCATGGTGTAGCGGTTAAGTGCACGCGCTCCGCTGCTGGCGGCCCGGGGTTCGGATCCCAGGCGTGCACCGAGGCACCGCTTGTCAGGCCGTGCTGTGGCACCGTCCCACATAAAGTTGAGGAAGATCAGCACGGATGTTAGCTCAGGGCCAGCCTTTCTCGGAAAACAGAGTAGGATCGGCATGGCTGTTAGCTCAGGGCTGATCTTCCTCACAAAAAAATAATAAAAATAAAAATAATAAAATCAAATTCATAATGATGGGGTCATAGTGCCCACACTTTCTGGCTCTCGGCCCTTGCCTAGCTAGTCTCATCTGCCAGGAAGCTCCAATTCATGTTCTAGCCAGGCAGGCCTGCTCCCTGGTCTGCGTGCTGCTGCGTCTCCTCTCAGCCCTCGTGCTTTGCTATGGCAAATATGGCAAGCTCCCTTGCTATAGTCTAGGGCTGTTGCTGAGAAGCCCTGACATGTCTGTGCCCACATTTCCTGGCCCCAGCTTCCCTTACATCCAGGTAGGACTATGTAACTAGTTCTTGCTGGTGGGATATGAGCAGAAATGATGTGTCACTTCTTGGCCAAGATGATTAAGAAGTGGGAGTTCTTTCTATGTGCTTTCTCTCTCCTCATCTGCCAAGTGGATATTAACAAAACAGGATGACGTTGGAAGCCATAAGTGGAAGGTGCTGGAGACTCCATCAGCTTAGGGCTCTGAATGATGGTGTGAAGCAGAACCTTCCTCCACTCCTACACCCTGCCTTCCACTCCTGTCACCCAACCAGGAACAATAACAACTGTTTTGGATTTTATACAAGTGAGAAATAAGTTTCTATTATGCTAAGTCATTAAGTTTCTTTTCTTTTCTTTTTTCTTGTTACATCAAATTAGCCTTACCTTAACTAATTTATTTGCAAAAGCTATTTTCTTACCTGGAATGCTTCTTCCATTATAGGGGGAGACAGGGACTGTTTATTTGAGCACCTATTATGTGCTAGGGACATCATAATGGTAACGTCTTCATAGTGATTGATACATGGTATCATTTTTTAATCTTCCCAACCCTAAGAGTTAGTCATTATTATGTTATTGGAACAGACTTGATGCATGCTGTTGGGTAGTTCTGCTTAAGTATAGACTGTTTCTGACTTGTGAACATTTTACATTAGAAGGCCCAGCTGGGGACGTAATTCACTACTGGATATGAGTTTGAGTGAGCCAAAGATTGATGGGGAAAATATGACAGAGGGCCACATGGCATTCTAAAATATTTGTCATGGCATTCTAAAATAGACATAGGCTTTGGGATACATAAGAGAATACAGAAAGATGAAATTGATAGGGTAGGCTCCAGATCAAGAATGATATTTAATGCTAAGAAATTGGACTTTGGTCTATTCTAGGTATCTATGACCCTGGAATTCTTTGTCCAAATAGCCCCATCTTCCAAGCAATGGCACTTGGGGGCGGATGTAGAAGGAGTCTGGCCGTGCAGGCTGGGATATCCATGTACCTGTGCCTGAGGCCCCTAATAGTACTGGACGGAACCAGTGTAGGAGGAGAAGGGGGGTGGCTCCTTAAAATTTTTTTGTGGACATCAAGAAATGTGAGAATTTAAAATTTGAATCTGACCTCCCAACCTTGGGTCCTTCTGAGAAACTTAGACAGATGATACCAGAGGTGGTGGGGACGAGCAGGGGCACTTCGTGGCCAGAGTTTGTTGTGCTAGCTGGGCGAGGTGGGGTGAGGAGAAACGCAAGCCATGTGGGACATGGCTTCTATTTGCCCCTTGCCTCCGAGTCCCAATTTGCATTTCACAATCCAGTTAGTGTACCATCGCGGGAGGAAGAACTTGGGACTCGGAAATCATACGTGTGTAGGTTACAACCTGATTCTGCCTATAGTGTTTGTGTGGCAGCTGAATGAGGTCAGGATGGATTGGGATTGTTTGGTCAGGCAGATAAAAAGGAAGGACATTCAGGCAGCAGGTGAAGAATCACAAACATGTTTGCAGAAGGCTTAAGAATTCGGGAGTTTTTAGGGAACGGGAAGACTAAGGGTGTGGTTGGAGGACAATGTGATTGGGGAGAAGAGCAGAGGGTGAGTCTGCAAGGACCCCACACAAGGGCCCTGAAGGCCACTCAAAGGAGCTGAGACTTCCTACTGCAGCAACACAGAGCTTTGGGGGTTGCGAAGCAGAGCAGAGTATCTGGTTTTGCTCTGGATGGAAACAGAGAGAAAGTAGAGGCTGGGAGATCAGAAAGCTGTTTTTAAAATACTGACAAGGGATGCTGGGCTGAACCAAGACACCAGGCATAGGAGTGCAGAGGAGAGAATGGAGAGTGTTTGTGAGGGCTGAATTGCTCACAAGAACTACAGCTATTAATATAACCCCAAGCATATTGAAACATAGATACATGCTTTTGGCTTTTAAGATTTTGGGCATGAAACATTTTGGCTTTTACATGGGGCCACACCAAATGAAATTTTCAAAGATGGTTGTAAAATTTTACTCTCTTCTCTCTTTTCAGGACTACATTATAGACCTTTTTTACCTCTGTATCTTTTTAAAATTTTGCATTTCACTCCTGTGTGTGCGTGTGTGCATGTGTATATGTGCATGTGTGTGTGCATGCTTTTTACCACTATACAAAACTGATTTTTCCATAAATATGATTCCGAAAGTAGAAACTTCAGGCTGAGTGAAGACCAGAAGAAGTTGTATTTGGAAGCAACAGGGATTTTGGTGTCCCCGAAGTCACTCAGCCTTTGTGCATGCCAGTGCTGCCAACATGGACACCTCTCCATTTCACTGTCCCACAAAGCCATTAATTTCCCATGCACGACACCAATATATGGAAATGAGACTCCAAAGGGGTAGAACATTCAAATTTAAATCGAGGGAGCTGATACTTTGGGGCTTCATTTTTTGGTAAAGATCATCCAAATTAAACATTAATTTGAGTCTGTATACAACAGCTTTCAGCTATCTTCAAGAAAAGGTAACTATACTTAGAAAATTTTGACAGGCAATTACATTCACGTTAACCTTTTGTTGGGACATGGACGGGAGGGAGATATCTGAATTATTAGCATTCATCTCCACAACTGGAAAATTCCATCACTTCCAACAAGTTTTCAGCCTGTCTCCTTTGGGCCCAATGACTGTGAAATGCCAATTAGAAAACTGCAAACAATGGGCTCACAAGGCCTGGAAGAATTCCAAATCATTTAGCGGGCTTATCAAGCCTTCTTCTGGACAATGACAGAAATGTGGGCAATGCAGCAGCTACTGTAAGAGTGTTATTGTTCAGCACTGGGACGCCTCCATGCAATGTGTTTTCATTCACTGTAAAGCTCATAGAATCAGGGCATCTCGAGTCAGAAGAGGGATTATAAGGTCATTTAAATCTGCCATTTGTTTTTTGTTTTACCCTTGTATAGATAGAAATATTTAGATCAACAAGTACTTTTTAACATTTACCCTGTGCAAAGAGCTGGAGTAAGATGACACAAAGAGAATAAACTCCCACATACTGAGGCAGGAAAGCAATACAGCTGCTGGCCTGGATACGAAGGAAGGGACCATTGCAGATAGGGGAGTACTGGAGAGAACAGAAAGCTTCCAGGTGAAGAGACAACTTCTGAGTGCAGCTGAAGCAGCAGAGGTGATTCTAACGCAGACAACGTTAGCAAAGCAGCACTAAGAAAGTGCGCCCCTGATCACCACCCCTGTTAAGCAGTTCCACACGCTGTTGAGCACTGGACCAGTTCATAGCAAAGTCGTGTTTGAAAGACTTCGCCCTCTTAAAGAACACTGTGGAAGCAAAGTTTATCTGTGGCTGTTATATCCTTAAGTTTGGAGATTTAATCGACTTTCTATTTTAACATGGGTCTAATTTATTTGCTCTTTCATTTTCCATAAAATTCAGTTGATTTAAAAGTTCATTTCTCACACTATGTATCAAAATAAGAACTTGAACAATTAGTTCTTATCTGTCTTAGTGATTTGTACCCTGTTTTAACTCTACTTAATGGGAGTGAATGATTATACTTTCAGGATAGAGTTGTTCCAGCTTAAGTGATGACTGACTATATACATTTATGAGATAAAATTATCTTGATTAATACAAAAAAAAAGCAGAGTGGTCAGCAAAACTTTTTCAGAACAGGTAGGAGGTGAAGTAGGAAGTGTTGTTTAGATCGGATCTGGATAGTTGTTCTCGAAGAGCATGTGAGGCGGAGGGAATGAGATGCAAAAATGTGTGGAGGTGGGAAGAACAAAGCCAGTCAGCAGGACATCAGTGTGCCAGCTGGACCTGATAGAGCGTTCACATAAAGAGGGGTAGGAGCCAAGGCAAGGTAGGCATTTGCAACCACGAATTGATGAGTTTTTGGACTACGTTCTGAGAAAGGCATTGTTAGGCAATTTTGTTGCCTAACAAAAAAACACTCTAATCATAGAGTGTACTTACACAAACCTAGATGGTATAGCCTACTACACACCAAGGCTATGTGGTACTAATCTTATGGGACCACCATAGTGTATTCCGTCCGTCATTGACTGAAACATCGTTATGCGGTGCATGACTGTATTCGGAAAGCAATGATGAATACCAAAGCTTGTAGAGCAGGGCTTGAACAGTAAACCCACCCAGCAATCAAGGAATTCACTCATGGAAAACTAGAAGAAACAAATTTACTCAAGAAAAAAGATCGAGAAGAGAAATTATGGGTCTGATACTTCTGTTAAAGAAATCTATAACGATGACTTCAGTTTATGCTTAATGAGCTGGGCTTCTTATAAACTCATTTCTAGGAAACATGCCCTGTTGCTTGCCACTTAGCCCTTTATCACTGCTGCCTATCAGAAATAAGAAGAAATAGCAAGTCTGGGGAATGTTTGTCAAAACTCTGAGGACACATCCTTTCAGGATAGTGCTAAAAAAGAGTGTAGGCTAGAAGGTGGGTTGTATCAGTCTGCTTGGGCTGCCATAACAAAATACCGTAGACAGGATGGCTTAAACAACAGAAATTTATTTCTTCCCGTTCTGGAGGCTGGGAAGTCCAAGATCAAGGTGCTAGCCAATTCAGTTTCTCGTGAGGTCTCTTTCTAGCATGTAGGCTGCCTTCTTGATGGGTCCTCACACAGAGAGTGAGAGAGTAAGTGTGTATGAGAGAGAAAGAGAGAGAGAGAAACCTCTCTTCCTCTTCTTATAAGGCCACAGTCCTATTAGATTAGAGTCTCATTATTATGACTTCATTTAACCTTATTTACCTCCTAAAGACTCTCTCTCCAGATATACTGGTCACTTTGGGGGTTAGGGCTTCAACATATAGAGTGTGTGTGTGTGTGTGTGTGTGTGTGTGCATGCGTGTGTGTGTGTGTGTGTGTGAGGGAACACAATTCAGTCCATAGCAGAGAGTTAGGTGCAACCACTGAATCGATTGAATATTGGAAATTTTTCATTTACCCAGGATTTGAGAAACTACGTGGAAGTTGCAAAATCATTATTGTGGCAGGTAAGAAGGTAATATTTTCTACTGCATTCTCTCATTATTTTGTAGAACTTTCCCATAATCCTAAAACTGATAAAGACTATTCATTTTATATAATAAAGTTATCCAAATCATGACACATGATTAATGAGTTATTTTCAGATAACTGTATTATAACTATATTGAATAAAGTGGGCTGCCCGATCCACCTTCTGTTAATAATAGTTTTCATTTAATTGATCACTAGGCATATGCTGGGGTTTTACGTATGTTATCTCATTAATCTTCACAATAACACTCTGGTGTAAAGATCTCCATTCTACCAATGAGAAAATTGAAGCTTGGAGAATTTAGGTTCTCCATATTACCTTCTTACCTGCCACAATAATGATTTTGCAACTTCCACGTAGTTTCTCGAATCCTGAGTAAATGAAAACACAGAGTCAAATGTCACACTCAGGCTTGAATGATTCCTAAGCCCGGAAATTCCCCTGTACCATCTTGCCATTCTTGATATTATATTGTCTTTCACTGCACTGATGATATAACAGATGAAAACGACATTTTCAAAAATCAAGATCTTGAAAGGACAGGAGATAACAACCATCAGAGTTACCCAGAGTTGTTTCTTTTTTTTTAAACCCCATATAGCTCTCATCATAAAACACAAACGTGCGTAAAAACCAGGTACACAGAATCAGAATCTCTAAGGATGGGGCTTAGGGGTCTGTATTTTATAAAGTTACCTTGGTGATTCTAGTGATTGGCTAGACTTGGGATTGTAGTGGGTTGAATGGTGGCCTCCCAAATGATATGCCCATGTCCTAATCTCCAGAAACTGTGAACACGACCTTATTCGGAAAGAGTCTTTGCAAATGTAATTAAGTTAAGGATCTCTAGGTGAGATCATCCTGGATCATCTAGGAGGCCCTTAAAGCCAATGACAAGTGTCTTTATAAGAGGCACAGAGAAGAAGAGAAGGCTATATGAAGATGGAGGCAGAGATTAAAGTTACATAGCTACAAGTCAAGGAATGCCTGGGCCACCAGGTGCTGGAAGAGGCCCTGGAGACTTGCCAACACTTTGATTTCTGACTTCTGGCCTCTAGAACTATAAGAGAATACATTTCTGTTGTTTAAGCCACCAAGTTTGCGTTAATTTGTTACAGCATCCTCAGGAAACTAATACGCCTACTCATTTATGAGACATAAAGTAACAAAACTTATTAAGGCAGGATTGAATGTGGGAGTGAGACAAAATAATTGGAAAAAATATAGGACATCCTTTTGCCACTCAGGAATGCTCACAGTTTAATAAGCTATTTGATTTTGGTCTTCCACCATTCAAAGCTCCATCTATACATCTTTAACCACTTCAAAAGTGTTGAGCAGACTCTTATAAACTGTATTTACGTTAGCTGGGAAAGGCCATTCAAGTCTGTGTAGTGAAGCCCATTGTGCATGTATGCTTTGGGAGTCCTCGAGCCTTAAGAAATTATAATTCAATGCCTTCCTAGGCAGCTAGTATTGATGTTAGTATAAAACAGGAAACAGACAATAACTACCCAGAGAATATACATCCACTAAGAGGGTGGGAGATGAAGGGGAGGGGAAACAGTGAGAGGTACCTCTTTTACTTTGTGCCTCTGGAGATGTAAATGCCATTTCCTTCTATTCTTCAGCAAGTAGAGCTCCCAGTGATGAAGGCTTTCCCACTCCTTTGGGAGACGATGCAAGACAGACAGGAACACTTCTCCAGCAGCAAAGTTGCCATGGTAACACCTTGTACATAACCTGCCATCTCCTATTTTAAGTTCATATATCTTCTGGTGAACCCAAGAAGATGAAAGAAATACAGAATAACTGGAAGCATCTCTAAACTTTTGAAGTGGATGTTTTAGAGATCAACCATGATCCACAAAATACATCTTAGCGTCTCTGTTAGAAAGATAAATGGATGAAATGGATCATGTTATATGACATTTCTTATTTCCTAAAAAATGTATCTCCTTTTGCTATCTTAAATAGGCTATCCTATAGACCATCTATATATATATATATATATGAGAATCCTTTAGAACATCTGATCTGACAAATAAGTATATACTTATAGGGCAATGAGGAGGATATTTGAAATCAGGACTAAACCAGAAAACTGGACATACAATAGTTACATCTACCTTGCACGCTGGATGAGCCTATAGGCGATGTACTTGCGAAACAGGTATCCCAGCCGAACTGTGTCCATATAAAGTGTTTCAACTATGAGATTCCTGGCTGTTGTGTGTAGCTCTGAATGGAGTCCAGAAGCTTTTGTGGCCTGACTTAAGAGTATCAAGTTCTTCCTCTGAGCCTCCAGGTCAACAAAATACCTCTGCTCTTTGAGTTCTTGGGGAGAGGAAGGGGGCACCCTCATCTTGGGTTACTTGGTACCTGAAACTGAAGGCAGCATCTAGGGCTTGTCTATAGGAGGAAATCTGGATTTCTGGTCCCATTCAGGTGAGATCTGTGGTGTTTTGGGTAGCTGAGTAGTAAGAGAAGGTAGTGATGTTACAGGCTTCATGAAGGTGGGAAGGGCCCCCTCATCAATGTAAGAGGTTTGTGATATTGGTGTCCTATAATTGGTGAGATAGAACTAAAATGTTCTAAATTGTTCCATGGAAAAGAATCATGGAGCATCTGGATTTCTTCAGAAGTGTGAGAGACCTCTGATATTTGGAACTTCTCAGCGGTGAAAGGGGCTTGAGTTATCTTGACATTTGGAGCACTGGGAAGGGCCAATGCTGATGTAGATTCCAGAGAAGAAATAATTGCCAATCTTTTCTTACTTTTCTTAGAGGCAGAAGAGGACAGATCTTTCTGGGGCTTTCTAGGGGTTGAGGGGACCATAGTGTTGGGGGATGCCCAGGGGTAGGAGGGATGCATAGTGGGGAAGCTCACCGAGGAAGGGTCCATGGTGCCAGAAGCTTCCCAAGGGTAGAAGGGGCTTGTAGATAGGGAGAGTGCTCATGGGTGGCAGCGGGCTGGAATGCCTGGGGCTGCTCAGAAGTGAGAGGAGGTCCCAATTCCTGAACTTGCTCAGGGATGAGGGTGACTCCCAAACCCTGGGATTTCTCAGGGGTGCAGGTGCCCACCAATGTCTTGAACTGCTCAGAGGTAAGAGGGATGCCCTCTGTCTGTGTCTGCTGAGGTGTGCCAGTGATCCCCAGTGCCTGGGCCTGCTGAGGGGTGGAGTGACATTGTCTCTCAGGTGGAAGATCATACCGAGGGGATCTCTCTCTCCCCTGAGCAGGCCCAGGCACAAGGCATCCCTCTTACCTCTGAGCAGTTTAAGGCATTGGTGGGCACTCTCACCCCTGAGAAATCCCAGGATTTAGGAGTCACCCTCATCCCTGAGCAAGTTCAGGCATTAGGACCTCCTCTCACTTCTGAGCAGCCCCAGGCATTCCAGCTCCCGGCCGCCCATGAGCAATCTCCCTATCTACAAGCCCCTTTGTACCCTTGGGTGTGAGGGTGATGGACTTTGTGGGAGACTGTCCAGAAATAGGAAAGGGCCCTGGTGAGGAAGATTGTGTGGAGGTGGGAGGAGTGATTGGTACGGGGTGCTTCCCGTCAGCAAGAACATCTAATGTCTTGAGATTCCGCTGGAACTCTTCTCTGTGATGAGACTGGGAGGTGTCTTTGGGTATGCTCGTCCACCTGGGAGACAATGTCACTGAAGTTTGGCTGAACATCTCTTCTAGCTCCTCGGAGTTTTTCGGCTTAGTCTTCATCTGACCCTGTGCTTCTCTCTGCCTCTGCCTTTCTGCCTCTGCCTCTAGCTTTCTCCTTGGCCTCTGCTTCTCCTCCTCTTTCTCCCAGCTGCTTTCCAGCTCCCCGTGCCTCACTTCCTTCGGAACCTGCCTCGTCTGCCGCCCCTTCTCCTTCCCCAAGGGCACCCCTTGCTCTTGCACTGTTTGCTTCCGCGCTTCCAGCTGCTGCTGCCGTGGCTTCTGCTGCTCCTCTCCCTCCTCTCCCCTTTGCTTTTGGGTCTCATCTCGCTCAATCCGCTTCTGGCTCCTTTGTTTTTGCTGTTCCTGCCACCCCTCTTCTTCCTGCCACCCCTCTTCTTCCTGCCGCTGTTTCTGCCTCTGTTGCGCTTGCTTTCCCTCCCTCCTCTGGAGCCGTGCCTCTTCCTTCTCCAAATTCTTGTTTGTCATTTCATAGCTCTTCTTCCAGAGATTCCTTTCTTCTTCCAACTGGTTTTTGAGATTCATACCAAAAATTTTTTTTTGATCCTCTTGCAAGTATTCCTCCTGCCTTTGTTTTTCCTTCTCCTTGTGATCTCTTCCTCCTGTTGAGTCTACTGGAACATCTCTTTCACTTTCTATCTATCTAAGTCAAGATCATTTGTATTAAATTGTCAATTACTGGGCCCATGCTCCTATGTGAGAGTAAGGTGCTAATTTCAGACTTTGCACTAATTGGCTACTGAAAATACAATCCTGGCATAAATGAGACTATCTTTTTTCTTTTCAGAGGTTTCTCTCCAACTTGTCCTGCATTTTTTATATCTTTGTTTTTTCTCAAGATTTTTGTCACAGTTTCTGCCACATTTTGGAAATATTCCTCCATTTTTGCCCTTATGATTCCTAATTTTTCAGCCTCTGCTCTTTTTAATAATAACTTCTCTTTTGGTACAGTTTTTTTTATTCAAAGGCTTTCCTATGTTATCAATTTTCTCTTTAAGGAAAGCCATTATGGCTTTCTAGGTTACTCTGTTCACTTTTGCCATCTAGACTTCCTAGAGCTCTGGTAGATTCTGAAGTCTCTTTAGTTATCCTAGACTGTGATTTAACAAGCTCATGAAACTTGCCTTTCTTGTCGAAGACTAACACGTCCTTCTTTTCAGTTTTTCCTTCTTTGCTTGTTGTTGTTCCTAGAGAAATTGGATGTTTCTTTCCCGTTGTTTTCACTTTCTCAGAGGAATAATCAAGTTGGATCAACCTGAATGGCTCTGCTTGACTACTCATCTCACTTTTGCTCTCTTTGGCCATTGACTCAGTGGTGAGCTCCTCTTTCTTCTCTGAAGAAATCTGGCTTTTGTCAAGTGAATGTTCAGGTCTGACCTTCCTGAGTTGATCCCACACACTACTTGTTCCACTTTTGCCACTTTGGCTATTTATGTTCATAGAAAGGAAATCAGCAGGGACATGTTGACTTTTTGATTCCATGGATGATTTTGATTTGGCTTCAGAAGAGGATTTTCTTTCTTTTTTCTTCTTTTCTAGTGCTTGTAGCTCAGAGTGGTGATCAAGTTTGGTTTCTGAGACTTTGTGTTCACCTTTGTCATCACTCAGATTTGGTCCAGAGGTCTCTTGCATGTCTGGGGCTTTTGTGTGCTTTCTTTTCTGTAATTGATACAGGTCAGTCCCATCTTTCTGATAGACATCACCTTCCTTCAGTGATATCTTATCTTCAGTAATATCTTCAGTAATATCTCTAGAAGACTTCTTCTGGTTTTTTTCAGGTAAAGGGTATTGCTGTTCAGTTAAATCTGGAGTCATCTCAACTTGGGCTGTGTATGAAATAGTTGAGTCCCACTTGATCCCCGAGGCTTTGGTCCCTTTTCTTTGGGCCTCATCTACAATATTTTCAAATTCTTTGGCCAAAATGCTGTGCATACTGTCTTCTACGTCAGCTTTGTTAATGACCATGGATGATTGTGGAGAAAGCTCAGGTAGCACTTTCAAGGTTGATGTGGGCAACGCTGTACATGTTTGGCGTTCTACCACATCTTTGGATCGAATAATTTGTTCACGTTTTTCTTCTGCATCTTGAAGTTTCTGCTGAAGCATTTCATTTTTTTCACTGAGATCTTGTGTTATCTTCAGAGAGAGCTCTTTTTCTCTTTCACTTGT
Organism: Ceratotherium simum simum; assembly: GCF_057802395.1. Lineage (NCBI taxonomy): Eukaryota > Metazoa > Chordata > Mammalia > Perissodactyla > Rhinocerotidae > Ceratotherium > Ceratotherium simum. The sequence continues at coordinate 21,891,929 of NC_141916.1, forward strand.
CTCGTTTATATACATATTAGCACTTTGGAGGTTAAAAACTTTTACTTCATATTTAGTGTACTCAAAGCTTTAGAAAAGTTTACTATTGTTGATAATATATATTTAATAGCATTGTTTTCCAATTTATTGAACATTGCAGTGCCTACGAGTTCCTGTAGCATATCTTGGATTTCTGAAACCTTTGTATTTGTTGCAAATTCATCACTAATCATCTGATCTGGTCTTAAAGCATGGGCTGTTGCAAGTCGCGTTATAACTCTTTCTTTCCAAGATTTCCATAGAGTACTTCTAGATGCAAGAAGAAAAAAGCCCATAAAATAATGAGATTGCATTTCTTCTTTTGTGTTGTGCTCTATCTATGCTTTAGCCTAAGGAATTTAGCCTAAATTAACAGATAACTATAAGACAAAGATTCATTAGAAAACCCGGGCTCCAAAATACATAGTATTATTTATAAAAGAATGACTCTTTTCCCATAATCACCTAGAACTTCTGTTTCTAGAGTTTAGGAGAACTCAGCTGGGACCTCAACTTACCTTCAGTTACAATTTGGGATTAGACATAACGTAAGCCAAAACTTTCCTTTGGCTTTGATTATGCTTGGTGCTTTCTGTTTTCTTTCTTGGGTTCCTGTCTTTCTCTTCTTCCTTTTCTGAATCAAAGCTAAGCTTGGTTCTTTCAAAAGGGTCATAAAAGAACATACAAAAGTCAAACACTGGAAGGAACTTCCAGAATGGCTGCATGAGAAACTCAGCAATTATTTTCCCCCCAAAAAAATTGATAAAACTTGACAAAACTGCCAAAAACACCCATTTTAGGACTTTGGAAATTGATCAAAGTCATACAACAAATTGAGAAGCATTTATTCAAGAAAAATACTGAGTAAGTAAGAACAGTGGAAGTCTGTGATGTGGAACAGTGGAAGTCTGGAGCTGCTTCCATCACCTACTCCCCAGCCCCATGGCCTGATAGTTCTACCAGAGTGGGGTAGGCTGCGAAGATTCACAGCTCTACTGCCTGAGGAGGCTGATTTGATCTGGAGCAAATCATGGAAAAATCCATGCCTAAGGGCATTGTCTAAAACAATACATCCTTAACCCATACACAGATCTATTAGCAAAGAGTAGAAGCCTTACAGCATCAATATGGATCAGTTAAGGATTGGTCAATCATTGACTGACCATTAAGCTGTGTTGACCCAAAGGTGACCTCTAGGAATTCAGGCTTAAAAATCAAAACAAAAATGAAAAAAGAAAAAAAATAACTGGTCAGAGATAATAGTGGCTGCACACTGCAGGGGAGACAGACTCCGCTGAATTAGTCCAGGCAAGTCACTAAAAAACAAACCAAAAAAGGAACAAAAACAAACCCTGGAGGTTTTAGGGGGAATCAGAATCCAGAGTTGCTACAATATATTATCTAAAATGTCCAGTTTTCAACATAAAAGAAGCATGCAAAGAAACAGAAAAGTGTGACCCATACACAAGGGAAAAAAGCAGTCACTAGAAATTGTCTCGGGGCTCAGTGTTAGGGGAGGCCAGATATTGGATTTATAAGAAAAAAGATCTCAAAAGAAGCCATTATAAACACATTCAAAGAACTAAAGGAAACCGTATTTTAAAATAAAAGGAAAATATGATGATGATTACTCATCAGATAGAGCATATCAATAAAGAGATGGAAAGTAGAAAAAGCAAGTGGAAAATTTGAACTTGAAAAGTATAACTGAAAAGAAAAATTCACCGAAAGGGCTCAATAGCAGATTTGAACTGACAAAAGAAAATAACCGGAAAACTTGACACTAGATTAGTAGAAATTGTCTAATCTGAAGAACAGGGAGGAAAAAGAATAAAGAAAAATGAACAACACCTCAGAGACTTGTGGGACACCATCCAACATCCCAATGTACAAGTAACAGAACTCCTGGAAGAAGAGGAGAGAAAGAGGGGCATTAAAAATATTTGAAGAAATAGTGGCCAAATCATCTCAAATATGATGAAAAATATTAATCTACACATTCAAGAAGCTCAGAGAACTCTAAGTAGGATAAACATAATAAGATCCATACCTAGACACATCATAGTCAAACTGTTGAAAGCCAGACAAAAAATCTTCAAACCGAAAAGAAAAATGACTCATCACAATCAAAGGAGGCTCATCAGGTACAGGGGAACCACAGTAAATTTAACAGCTCACTTCTTATCAGAAAGACTGGAGGCCAGAATGCAGTGGGATGACATATTGAAAGTACTGAAAGAATAATATTGCTAAGCAAGAATTCTGTATTCAGCAAAACTATTCTTCAAAAAATAAAGGTAAGACATCCATTCCCTGAAATAACACTTTCCCCAAAGTAGCATGCACGTACAACTCTCATAAGCATCCTTAATGCATGTGTTTTTAAACACTTCTCTAAATGCATTACAGAATGTCTATCACATCCATTCCCTGTGACTCTTGTCGGGGGAAGAGGGAGAATCTCCCTCTGCCCTTTCCCTTAAGGTTCTTCTGGCTGGCCAAATAATCAACAAGACAGGTTAGCAGGAGAAAATAATACCAAGTTTAATAACATGTATACATGGGAGAAAGCAGGGACACTGCGTTTCTCAACACAATAGCAGAAATTCTCGTCTTAAATATCATTTTCAGCCAATGACAAAGGAGGATTTTGGGGGTGGGGGGAGTCAGTTACAGGAGATTACCACTAAAGCACAGTAAACAAGAGTAAGGTTTATTATGTAGCTCAAGGCCTCACCTTCCACATTGATAAGTCACTAGAAATGAGCTCATCCTCCTCTCTTCTCCAAACAGAGAGGGAGATACCTTTACAAATGGAGATTCCCCTTATAAATGTAAATGATTGTCTGGCAACTCTTCGCAGGGTCATCCAGACAATGTGGCCAGAGAGACAGAACTTCTGATAAGAGGGGCTTGTTGGTGCCTTTCCTATTGTAACATTTACCCTACGTTATCTTTACAGCCATCATGATAGATCTGTTCCAGGAAGGAGCTACCGTGTCAAATTCTTTAGGCAGTTAGTGGGGGAGGTCAAATGTCCTCAGAGAAAACAACCAAGGTAAAGAGATAGATTTCAGGGTGGCCAAATCTTGATCTCCCACACCCTTCCATAACATTACATCAATGAGATGCTGTTACACACCTATTAAAATAGGTAAAATCCAAAAAACTGATAATACCAAATGCTGGTAAGGATATGGAGCAAAAGGAACTCTTGTTTAGTGCTGGTGGGAATGAAAAATGGTACAGCTCCTTGAGAAGACAATTTGGCAGTTTCTTACAAAGTTACTTATGAAGTAATGTAGTCTTATCATGCAATCATGCTCCTAGGTATTTACTCAATTAATTTGAAAACTTATGTCCACACAAAAAACTTGTGCCAGAATGTTTATAGCAGCTTTATTCTTAATCACTAAAACCTGAAAGAAACCAAGATGTCCTTCACTGGGTGGAGAAAAACAAACTGTGGTACATCTGTACAATGGAATATTATTCAAAAATTGAAAGAAATACGCTATTAAGGCACAGACAGATGTGGCAGAACTTTAAATGTATAATGCTAAGTGATAGAAACCAGGCTGAAAAAGCTACATACTGTATGATTCCAATTACATGACATTCTTGAAAAATCAAAATATAGGGAAATTAAAAAATCAGTGGTTGCCAGGGGATTGGGGAGGCATGGGAAGGAATAAATGAAACACAGTGCATGTTTAGGATGGAGAAACTATTCCATATGATACTGTACTGGTGGATACGTGACAATATACATTTGTCAACCCCCACAGAACTCTACAGTACAAAGAGTGAAACTTAATGTATGCAAATTTTTAAAAATAATCATCGAGGGGGCATAGCAGTTGAGTTCATGCACTCCACTTCTGCGGCCAGGGGTTTGAGGGTTTGGATCCTGGGCATGGACCTACACACCGCTCATCAAGCCATCCTGTGGAGGCATCCCACATACAAAATAGAGGAAGATTGGCACAGATGTTAGCTTAGGGACAATCTTCCTCAAGCCAAAAGAAGAAGATTGGCAACAGATGTTAGCTCAGAGCCAATCTTCCTCACCAAAAAAATAAAATAAAGTTGATATAAAAAAAAAAAGAGGGGCCGGCCTGGTGGCACAAGTGGTTTAAGTGCATGTGCTCCACTGCAGCAGCCCGGGGTTCACCGGTTCGGATTCCTGGTGCACACCGATGCACTGCTTGTCAAGCCATGCTGTGGCGGCATCCCATATAAAGTAGAGGAAGATGGGTGTGGATGTTAGCCCAGGGCCAGTCTTCCTCAGCAAAAAAGAGGATTGGCAGATGTTAGCTCAGGGCCGATCTTCCCCCCCCCCCAAAAAAAAAGAAATGTATGACACAACATCACTGAAAGGGATGGGGGGCGCGAAGGTGCTGACCTAAGTAACTGGAAATAAATGGAGTCTGTAAGGCAAAAGGAACTGCACATAAGTACTGTACTCTAGTTGATACGTTTTTTCCCACTGGGGTATGGGTTAATAATTCTGATACTACTAGACATGTATACTGGAATTGAACAAGTAAGCAAAAAGATGGCAGATAGTAGGAGCAGGTTTCTTGTTGTTTGAGTGGGAATTTACAGATAAGCAAGGGGAGGAAGCTAGAATGATCCATGTGATAGTGGATTAAAGACAACAATAAGAACTCTTGTTTAGCTTAATGTAGTTACAGATGATTAGATACATAAATATTTACAGACGTGTCTATTCATGGGTTAGTACACATACACGAGTACACACACATATTTTTTTGCTCTGTCAGATGAGAGGGCCAGACGGAAATGACACCCCAGTAGCAATGAGCACACCTAGCAACCAGCCCTTGGTTTTTAATATTATTCTCCAATAAAAGGAACCAGAAATCCTTGGAGAAACGGCACATTCTAGGACTGGGACGGGAAATATTCAAGATGAACTTGAAGCATCTTGTAGTGTGAGAAAGTAAGGAAGTGCTAACAAAAAGAAAAAGAAAAAACCACATTGATGGGGGTATGTCAAAGTGGCACAGGAACCATCTGTTCTACCAGCAACAAAGTGGTTTCCCCAGACACACGCACACACACACACACGCACACACACACACACACGCACACACACACACACACACACTGCTGCTTCTTGCTTCTTTTTCTTTTTGCTCTGCTAGACTCTCTGCCTTCTCTGTTTTACTGACTTTTAATAGTTCTTTGAGACATGGCTTAGAGGTCTGGACTCCTAGAAGCTTTACCTAATTCTCCCCTCTCCTCGGTCCTCTTCTGTACACTTTGTACACACACCATCACTGTTCTTTCCACATCACACTATGTTATCATAGTTTGTGTGACTGTCTCTCTAAGTAGACTTTGAGTGTCCTGGCAGAGATATGGCGTATCAGTCTTTGTATCCTTCCACCTTCCACCCCCCGGCAAATAGTGGGTATTCAAAAAATGTTGATGAATTAAAAGATAAATTAAATCCTATCTAGTCACTACAATATTTAGTACCTTTGAGGACTTTCTTCAATATGTATGAAAATGAAATGTTTCATTATCATCATCTGGTTTAATTTTACATCCTCTCCATCATTGCTTCTCAGGTGTATTATACTGATCACGTGGTAATACAACTCTAAAACTGTGTTTTAGCATTTAAATAACGGAATCTTCACTTACAGAGATTCTATAAAATTTCTTTATTCAAAAATAGTTTATTATACTTTCTATTTTCTCTCACATATAATGTTAGAATTTTCTTGACCCAGCCATCCTTGTTATGGAACCTTTAATCTGTCAATATTTTATTCCTTGTTATACCTGTTGGTGATTTGATTACCATAATATTAAATATTAAAGAAGAACTTTCTGAAAAAAGGAATTGATCCTTGATGGGATTAAAGTTATAATTGTATAAGGTAAATATTCTTAGGAAAGGTTGACCTATATATTTCAATTTTTAAATGATTTTAATGAAACAGGTCAGGTCATGTCACTTAGGTCTTCAAAATGTCTAATAAATCTAAACAAACTAATTGCCATATAAAAATTGAGAAAGTTGTCAAAGAACTTCTCCCTAAAAGTACGAAGCCCAGATAATATCATAGGTGAAATCTGCCAAACCTGAAAAGAACAGCTAAATTTACTATTAAACCATTACAGAGCATAGAAAAAGGTAAGGTTCCACATTTTTTAAATGATACAAGCTTTAAATTACACCAAAATTTGACAAAGATAGCACCAAAAGGAGTAAACCACCAGCCAAACTTACCAATGAATGTCAATGCAAAATAAAATCCTAAATAAAATATTATCAAACAAATTCCATAACACACTCAAAGAAGGGTACACCAAAAACAAATACAATTTATTCCAGGAATGCAATGATGGTTTAATATAATTAATCATATTAATAGATCTGAGGGGAAAGTCATATTTTCTTTAACACGTGAAAATGAAGTGCTGAAATTACATTTAAAAAAATGTGATTTAACAAATTTAACAAAATTCAACCTCCATTCTTCATTTAAAAAAACATAGTGAAATGAGCAGATATACTTCATTAATATGATAAAATGTATTTCAACCCAAAAGCCAGCATTTTTCTTAAGGACAAATACTAGAAAGATGTCTACTGTTGCCACTATATTTTTAACCAATTTATATTTATATTTTATTTTATTATTATTATTTTTCTGGTGAGGAAGAGTGGCCCTGAGCTAACATCTGTGCCAGTCTTCCTCTATTTTGTATATGGGATACTGCCACAGCACGGCTTGATGAGCAATGTGTAGGTCCGTGCCCAGGATCTGAACCTTCGAACCCTGGGCCGCCAAAGTGGAATGCACGAACTTAACCACTATGCCACCAGGCCAGCCCCTATTTATATTTTAATAATTATCAATGAAAGAAGGACTTACATTTTGGCAATCTAAGTTACACAGGAATGGAGAAAATAACAACAAAAAAATGAAATCGACTGAGGTTAAGGATGTTTTGCAACTTTTTCAGAAAAGAGAATATAAACGTAAATGACTCTTTTAAATACTCTTGAAGATTAACTTTTCTTTGAAAAAAAATAACATGAGGCCATGGAAAGGCACTCCTTGCTGTCACTCAAGGTAAGTCAAATGAACAAAGATGGCCTTGTAGCCATATCACCACTATATTTTTTAACATCGTTCTGGAAGTACTAACCAATTCAGCTGGTCAAGAGACAGAAATGAAATGTTTAAAAATTGGAAAATCTAGATGTAAAAAATTGTTAGTTGAAAGTGATAATGATTATATACCTGGAAAACTCAAGAATATCAACTGAAAAACTTTCACATGCTTGAATACAGTAAGACAGCTGCATACAAAAGTGATATAGAGAAATCTAACCTCATTTATGCAAATAACAACCAGTTAGAAGATATCATAGAAGAAGAGAGTCCATTTACAATAGTTCCAACAACAACAAAAATAAAAACTACCAGGATGTACACTGATGGAAGAATATGCAAGAGCTAGATGAAAACTTTGTAATGCTCCTGAAGGACACACACACACACACACACACACACACACACACACAACCTGAACAAACAGAAGGGTATAACATATTCTGGCATAGGAAACTGTATTAGTGAAGATAAGCTAGGGTTTACTGTTTTAACAAATAATCCCCAAGTCTCAGTGGCTAAAAACAACAAATTTTACTTGTGGCTCATATTACAAATCCATCATGGCTTGGCAGGAAGTGAGCTTCACTGCATATTCTCAGGGACAGAAGCTAACAGAACAGCTGTCATCTTGAACATCGTGTGTTACCACGCCAAAGGAAAAAGGAGACTCTGGAGGGTCTCAGACCAACAATGACAAGCTCAGCACAGAAATGACACACGTCGGTTCTGCTCACATCTCATCGACAAGTAGTAGCAAACAGCACTGATGACTACCACACAGACTCAGAATCAGAAAAAGAAAACTGCAATAAATAACACAGAAGAGAAGTGACTCATCATTATGTAATCAATAAACAATAATAGAGTCCAGATATGGACCTGAATGATACAAGAATTTATGATGAAGGTACATTCAAATCAGTAGGGGAAAAGGTAGATTATTTTGTAAGTAGTAGTGGGGCAACTTGGTAGCCGTGTGGAAAAAAAAGTCAGACCTATATCTCACAACAAAAAGTTGTGAATCAAAGACTTAAAGATAAAACAAACAAAAAAACTAATAACCAACCAGGGGCCAGCCCGGTGGCGCAAGCGGTTAAGTGCGCGCGCTCCACTGCAGCGGCCTGGGGTTTGCCGGTTCGGATCCCGGGCGTGCACTGATGCACTGTTTGTCAAGCCATGCTGTGGGGGCATCCCATATAAAGTGGAGGAAGGTGGGCACAGATGTTAGCCCAGGGCAAGTCTTCCTCAGCAAAAAAAGAAGGATTGTTAGATGTTAGCTCAGGGCTGATCTTCCTCACCAAAAAAAACCTCCAAAAAACTAATAACCAACCATAAAAGTACTAAAAGAAACCTAGAAAGAATTTTTTTGTTTCTCAGAGTGGAGAGGACCTTTCTAAATAAGGTATAAAGCATTATTAAAAATATTGATGAAAACACATAAAAATAAAAACTTTCTACAAAGCAAAAACCACCAAAAGCAGAGTCAAAACAAACAAATGGGGGAAATCTGGCAATTTATCTCACAAACAAGGGGCTAATTTTCCAAATATTTGAACAAGTCCCACGAATCAGTTTAAAAAAGCAATTTGACAACCCAATTGAAAAATGGGCAAAGTATTTGAATAGACTCTTCACAGAAAATGAAATACAGATGGCTCCTGTCTATGAAAAGATGCTCAACCTCACCCATAATAAAAGTAATGCAAGTTAAAGCTGTGAAATACCATATTTCATCTATTATATTGGCAATAAACAAAAAATTTGGTAATACTTCATGTTAGTCTTGATGTGGGGAAATACTCTTTCATAATGCTGACCAATATGTAAATTGTTGCAACCTCTTTGGAGAACAATTTGACAAAAATCCGTCACAGTTACAAAACACTTATCTTTGATCCAGAAATTCTACTTCTAAGAATATATACATATATATATATGTATATATACATATATATATGTATATATAGGAATATACAAGACTGTTCACTGAAGTATATTTTTATAATGCAAAATCTTGCAAACAACATAAATGTCCATTAGAAGTTAAATGAATTCTGATAAATCCAGACTTTGTAATACTATGAAGCTTTAAATGAGTGAGTAGGCTCTTTACATATTAATACCTAAGTTATCTAATTGCTAATATCTAAGTTAAGTTATTAAAAAAATCAAACATGGTAACTTTGAAGTATGTAAAAACGGGGATAAAAGAGCATATGTACTTTTTCTACATATGCAGAAGATATTTCTGGATGGACATACATTAGTAGCCCTAGGGGAAGGGCCTAATGGCTGGGAATAGGACTATTAGGGAGGCTTTTCACTCCACCATTTGTATTTTTAAAATATTGTACCGGGTGAATGTACTACTTATTCTTTTTAATTTAAATGTGACAAAGGAAAAAAGACACAAGGGAACTGGAGAATGACCAGAAACATGTTATTTAAAATTCTCAAGTGGATGAAAGTGTTTATATGTAGAACAGATTTAAAAGACTAGGACTATTCAGTCTGGAAAGAGAAAACTAAAGACAGGTATAGAGTAAAACATCTTTCAACAAATTTCAGATTACTTAAGCTTTGAAATTAAAAGTTCCGATTATATCTTAGATAAGCCTTTCTTCTGCTGCACCTTGTTCCAACCCTTAGTTCCCAAATGAATTCAGTCCTCAAAAACATAAATTTCATGGCCGGCTGGTGGCACAGCGGTTAAGTTTGCGTGCTCCACTTCGAAGGCCCGGGGTTCGCAGGTTCGGATCCCAGGCACACACTGACGCACCGCTTATCAAGCCATGATGCGGGGGCGTCCCATATAAAGTAGAAGAAGATGGGCACAGATGTTAGCCCAGGGCAAATCTTCCTCAGAAAAAAGAGGAGGATTGGCATCGGATGTTAGCTCAGGGCTGATCTTCCTCACACACACACAAAAATGTAAATTTCATGAGAACAGGGTACTTTGTTTTATTCACTGCTGTGTCCCTAGCACCCGGAACAATGCTTGGCACATAGTAGGCATCCAATAAATATTTGTTGAATAAATGACATAAGTTGCTCCTATAACTAATAATAACCTTTTCTATTACAGGTTTTATTTTGGCATCTTGTAATTTTAGGTTAGAAAAATTCCCCCCAAATAATAAGCTGGTAACCTCAAACACAAATGCTAAGGATGGCAGGCCAATTGTCACTTTCCCTGACATATTTCTGATATTTCCAATTTTTAAAAATCAGGACCGGGACCTGTCTATTAAAGCTTATGTGGTACGAAATTTGTTGAAAATGTTTTACTTTATACCTCTCTTTAGTTTTCTCTTTCCAGAATGATAGTCTTAGTCTTTTAAATCTGTTTTTACATGTAAACACTTTCGTCTACTTGATAATTTTAATAGTTAAAATGATTAATATGATCTTGGGTATCAGGCAAATAATTATTTTCCCTCTCTAAATGTTTTAAAGTATTATGCCATCTTTTGGAGGATTCAGAGCTGCATACCAATTATTGTTCTACATGTCAGTTAAAAAATAAACAAAAATACTATGTATTAAGTCCCATTTTATTGCCAATTAAGAAAATATCCAATGTTATGCTGGGACAATCCAACATGATATTACCTCTGTTTACCTGGATTCTTGGTTTTACAAGGACCTCTTGAGATTACATTAGTACATTGTATTAGAAATGTATTAATTTAATTTCCCCCAATTTATATTTCTAGCCTCAACATCTTCCCTAAACTCCAGATGGGCACTCCTCAACTCTCTTGACATCTCCACTTGGACAAGTAGCCAAAGAAAGAACTTTAATTTCCTCCCCCAATCTTATGTCTTCCTCAATGTTCCTTATCTCTGTTAGTGGCACCACCTTTCACCCAATTGCTGAAGTTGGAAACTATGGAGTCATTCTCTCTTCTTCTGTCTGACAACCACCTGACATCACATCTATATCAGATAACATTGGTCCAATCTTCCAAATACATCCTGAATCCTACCACTTCTCTCCCCGTCAGCCTGCTCCATCATCTGTTTCCTGGATTCCTGCAATAGCCTTTTGATTGCTCTCCCTGTTTCTACTCTGGACCCTACAGTTTATTCTCTACCCAGCAACCAGAGTTTTAAAATATAAACCAGATTATATTTAATTATGTCTTCCCTACTTAAAACTTTCCAATTAACTCTGGATTATTTAACACATAGATAACTATTGAAATTGAGACCCCAAATAACTGTGGCTTTAACAAGATAGAAAGGCTGTTGAGGATGCCTCCACAGGTCAGGGACCTAGACTCCCTGTATCTCATTGTTCTATTGTGCATAGTGTGCAACCCTCATCCACATTCAAGATAGCTCAATGCCACCGCATCTGCTTTCAGGCTAGTAGGAAGTGGAAAAGAGGGGGGCCTGCCTCTTCCTGTAAGGATACAACCTTGGAAATGTGCATATCACTTGCACTCACATCCTATTGGCCAGATATTAGTTGTGTTATCACACTTAACTACAAGGGAAGCTTAGAAATATAATTTTTATTCCATATAGTCATGCACTGAGATGGAAATTAGTGGTTCTATTACAATAGCAAACAGTGGGAATGGATATTCAGGGTTTGTATAGTAGACTAGGTTGTGGTAATAGATAGACTCAAATACGTTATGGCTCAACGAAATGAAAGTTAATTTTTTCTCACATAAGACTCTTGGGTGAGTGAATTGATTGTTGGTCACACTTTTCTCAATGTGGTCATTAGGGTTCCAGGTGAAGGAGGCTCTGTCATCTTCAACATATGGATCTGAAGGTTGCCATTGACATTTCCATCCCACAGAGTGAGAAAAAAAATGGCAGAGAAATGCATATGTGGATGATTTTTATTGGCCAGTCTTGCACATCACTTCCACTCATATTCCATTGGCTAGTTCTCATTCATATGACCACATCTAAGTGCAATATATACTGTGAGATTTGGTCTGGCTGTGTGCCCAGGAGAATAGGAGAACAGAGATTTGGATGAACACCTAGCAAGCTTCTCATCTCACACAGAATAAAATCCAAAGTCCTTACCAGACTTACAGCCCTTACAAAGTCTGGCCCATGGCTACATCTCCAAACTTTCTTCAATCTTCCTCCTGCTGATTTTCATCCAGCCTCACCGGCCCTCTTTCTGGTCCTTACACTTACCAAGTCTGTTTTTACCCCAGGGTCTTTGCAACTGCTGTTTGTTCTGTCTATAACTGTATTCCCCAGATTTTCATATCTCACTCCCTCACTTCACTGAGTTCTCAATTTAAAAGCTGTCTCCTCAGAGAGACCATCCATAGCCACCATCTCCACATCTTCTAAGCCCTTGACCATTTCCCATCACTGCCAAATCATTTGTCATGTTTCATTTTTCTTTATGGAAACTGTAACTTGTTCGTCTGTTTATTTATGGCCTGTGCCAATAATTTTCATAGTAGGCACACAATAAATATTTGTTGAATTTAATTAATTGATTAAGGTAGAAATTATCTTGGTTACGCATCAGATTTAATTTACCATAGTATTCTATGAAATACCTTTCCAATCTTACAGATTTTCTTTCTCAAAGAACGTTCTCCAGGATGTTTATTTGTATCCCTTATTCGTAGAATGGGGAAAATCGCGTACCTATTTCCTAGAGTGATGGTCAAGATTATATGAGATAATGTATGTGAAATGCTGAGCACCGCGTGTCCTGCATGGTCACATGAGCAGCGTGCACTCAACAAGTGCTGGCTGTGATCCTCCTACCGCTGCTGCCACCTCCAGATTCCTACAGGGAAAGCATTAAAAGTGCGGAAAAGGGGGAAAATCTCTTAATCATGAACATATTCCTAAAACACTATATTATCTAAATTTAAGGGGAAAAATGAAGGATCTAAAATATAGCTATCTACTATCCTGATGGTAAAGTAAAACGTAGGCAAGTTCTGAATTGCCTTTCATTTATTCAAATTGTTATTTTATAAGGAAAAATCTAGACTCTCAACCTTTCCAGCACCAGTTTGATTGCAATAATATAACAGTTTAGAATATTACAGTCATTCTTTCAACGTGACCTAATGAAGAAAAAGCAGAACCAAATCCTTCTGGTAACAGCCCATACAGTGTCTAATGCATTATTGAACATGACAGGGGTTTCCATTTGGTTTTTACTTGCAGATTAAGAATACATTCAATCATAGAGTTGACGAATTACATCTGATCTATTCCAGCTGACAGAACCATTAAAGATGATATAGTTAATGCTGGATAATCCAGTATCTTGGATAAATCTCATGAAAACTATGATCAAAACAACCCATATGAGCAAGATGAACCAGGAAATGGCTCCCAAACACTAAAAGAGCCTGAGAATATTTGGCTAGTAAAAACAGTGAAGTAATTGTTTAAAAATAAAGAATCTATTTGTTTTTGTAGCAAGCATTTTAAAAAAGAAGCTCTCCCTTGACTCTTTGGTATAAATATCTCTTTCTCTGATGTTACTGAATAATTCTATAGGCCTCAGTACTGGGTTACCAACAGAGAGGGTGGGTGAGTTGGTCTTCGTCTCCCTTACTGCTTGCTCTGGCACTGGCAGGCTCTCCTTCCCAGGTCTAGCCAAAGAAGGTTATAGGTCCTATATGTGATACGTTAAAGGCATAGCATACATCTACTGAAAGGAGCTGGGATTTGTGACAGTGATTAAAACACAATTCCAATGAACGTGTAGTGTATGAAACACAGCACTCCTCTCCTTGCCCCCAACGCTAGCCACAGACAGTTTTCAGCACAATTCTTATCCCAAACCCTACTTGATATTCATTACACTGTTACCCAGCCTCCTCTACTTCAGGCTGAGCTGCACACTGGGAAATGTAGTCTCCGAATGGACATAGAAATAGAATTGCCGATAGGGAATAAAGAGAGATTATGACTTTGGTTGGCTCAGATGACAATTCTACTTCTTCTGCTCAGTGTAACCCCTCATCCTGGAGTTAAGGGCAAGCAGTGGGGGAGAGTCAAAGTCTTCCTCTTGCTTTGGGGTTGTTCTTACTGTTTTGGTTCAAAGGGTAGTGTTGTGTCATCCAAGAATATATTTCTCAATCCCTACCCATTAATGATGCGGTTAGTGGAAAGTCCCTCTGAACTTTGACGTATCTTCTTCTCTTATCTTTAGTTTACAATACTGCTGTCAGATTTTTATCTCTTTGTATATTCTCATGGGTATTTTAATGAGAAATTGAGAGGAGGTCTGTTAGGGATTGCTAATTTGCTGCCATGTTAACCCGAAAGTTTGTCTAAATTATTTGATTTTATTTATTATTAAGAAAGAGCAATTGAGCAGAATAATTGGATCTCAACTGAATGGAATCATTATGATCCTCTAAGGACCAATCGCGAATACTTAGTCTCTTTGACTTTTGGAGATAGAAGGGAAATTGGACATCGTCTACTCAAAACCCTCACTTTATCTTAGGAATCTGATGGCTCGAGGATCAGTGTCATGCCCAAGGACACAGGTAGTTAGGGTTAGATAGCAGAGCAGGTACTCCATATCAATGGGCTAATATTAGTTTGCAACTCTTATTTATTATAGTTTGAATGGAAGCGAGGAGAGGGAAAGGGGAGGGGAAATACCAAATATCTATTATAGTTCAGGCCTGTGCCAGGTGCTTTCCATATATTCTCTATTTTGACCTTCATCACAACCTATTAAAAGTATGTGTTGTTCTCTACATAATGCCAGTAAAGGATTTTATTTTTATTAAAAGTAAGAGATTTTTAAATTTAAAGTTTTTGCAGAGCAACTACTCAAGTGACTAAATGCATTTATCTCAGAAAGTTAAAAAAAAAAAAAAAAAAAAGTAAGGGATCTTTATTTCTAATGACCAGACTGTTTATGTTTCTATCTGGGATACCTCCTACTAAAATTGAAGTAGCCGGGAACCTGAGTTAGTAATTAGGAAGTCACTTTGTAAATACTATAATGAAAGAAAAAAAACTATGGATAAATTGGAGGAATATTTTATGAGGAGATGAGGCTCTGTGAACTACCCCTACCCTACCAGAGTACACACATTTAACTGATCATATCTGTGTTCGGCCAAATTCCTCACAGGATGTAGACTGACAAATATTATTATCTTATGACTCTTGGGCTTCTCTTTTCTATGCTTTACATTGGCCACCTCCTTTGGTTCTCATGGTCTTTATCCAGACAGGGTAGAGTAAAATTGACTAGATTTTCCCTTATATTATAGTCCTGACTCCCTGAGATTACATGATAACCTTGATTGGAGTTTTGGTTGTTGTCAAAGCAATTCAAGCAAACATTTACAGCCTCTACCTTTACCACCATGATGGCTAATCTCATTCATTATATGTAGATTAGACCACTTTTTCCCTCCTAGAGAACAACTTGACATTTTCTTTCCAAAATTTTAGCAAGTGCTTTCATTATCTCTCCCATGCATTTACCACTTGGATTATTGTGTCAAAGTAATCAAATTGTGGGATAAATTGAAGTCACTCTCTCTGTGTTAATCTTGGAACCACAGCTCTAGAAGAGACTTTAGGATACCATCTTACCCAAGACTTCCTGTAGGTGAATGAATGCCTTCATCATGCACACCATGAGCTTACCTCGTCTTCTATTAATTAAATCCAGAAATTACGTAGAACAATTTCTTTGGAAATTCACTTCAGCTGACATTAAAAAAAAGTAGTGATTATTCCTTATGTTTTAATTTAACTTTATTTCTTCTTCATTATTTTTTTTTTCCTGGGAGAGATGGGTAGAAGAAGGGCAGAATTTCAGGTTTGTGGAATGACTGTATGGGCATTGAGGCAGAAGCCAGGCAGATAAATGAAAGGTGACCCCACAATGGCATGGCTGGATAAACCATGACCAGAGATAGGAGTGATGGGATAAGGTGTGAGGAATGGCCTTGACATTCAAGGAGGTTTGGGCTTGAATTTCCTACATATGTTATATACATTTTCCATCTCACCTTAATGGTCAGCTAGCACAGGAAACCAGTTGGTTGTTATATCCAGGAAAGAAACAGAAGACCTGAGAGGGCAGACCTGGGAGTGGGGCTCATTGGAAAAGGCAGGCTGCCCAGACAACAGTGAGGCTACCTTTATTGCTCTGTGGAGCAACGGTCACACCCCTCACAACCTCCCACATGTGCCGGAAGAATCTCTATTCCAGAGGTAGAGTTTGTGAAAGAGAAAGATACATAAATGCTCTGGACATCAGAAGGCTCCAGGACGACCTCAGTGACTAAGGCTATTGTTTTATTTTGTGAGGAAGATAAGCCCTGAGCTAACATCTGATGCCAAGCCTCCTCTTTTTGCTGAGGAAGATTGGCCCTGGTATGGGATGCCGCCACAGCATGGCCTGACAAGAGGTGTGTCGGTGCGCACCAGGGATCCGAACCCGGGCCGCCAGCAGCAGAGTGGACGCACTTAACGGCTGCACCACAGGGCTGGCCCCTAAGGCTATTTTTATAATCAAGCTGTGGACAGTATTCCCTGACTCTAAAGACCCTTATGGAGATTTGAGAGGCAAATTTTTTTACTAAGTCTTATTAATTTTAAAATGGCTGAGTGCTTGCTTTGGCTGGGACAAAATGCCCTTTTAGTATCAAACCAAAAAACTACCTTGACATCTTTTGAGGTGGTGAAGGGAAACAAGAATAGTGAGTGTTATTTGGTGTGAAGAAGGCATTGCCCTCTTCCATCGCCCTAGACCTCTGACCACAGCAGCGACACAGACCAAGGTTTTCAGTCAGTAGCTTATCAAACCAGGGGATGCACATGCTCACTAGGACATCAGTTCACCAACAGCAGTGGGGACTTCCTTCTCTCTGCTCCCTGTTTATTCAAGTGTCACAGGTATAGCCTCACTGATGAATGTGTTTTCATTCCAAGGCAGATTCTCCAAAACCTGGCATTAAATTTATTCTACAAGCTTACGGACGTAAGAAACAAGAGACCAGCTTTGAACTCAGCCTGATGCTTCTTTGCAGACTGTGTTAATCAGAGGCTTTCTGAATCTATTCAAGAATTCTTTTTTCTCACCCCAAAGAGTCAAATCTAAACTGGATTGAATTTTAGTTAAAAAAAAGTTGAAGAAAATATTGTGGTAGAAAACAATTCTCTGTAAAGGTATAAATATCCTGATGAACCAGGACGGAAATTATGCTTGATATATAAAGCATTTTCCACTGACTTACATTTGCAAAGGAGGCTACCTGCTCTTGCAATAGAGACCTGCTCAAGTTCATATACACCACTTAGTGCTTCTGGGCTTAAGGCAGTTCTCACAGTAATTTATTTCTGAGTGTATGAGTAGTAAACACTCACTGTACAAGGTTTATAAAATACAGAAACCTATACGGGAGAGTGAAATCCTCTAGTAAACCTCTAATCAGTGATAACCACTGTTAACATTTTAACATTTGGGTATTTCCTTCTAGCCTTTTTCTATGCATTTCTTTAACGTAGTTAAGATTAGACTATGTATAAGGTAACAGAGGATGACATTTTGCAAACATTAAACAGATGCTTTTTTGTTTCTCCCTTTTATTTCCTTTTACCCTTCAAAGTGCAAGATTGGATTCCTGAGCTTCTTGCCCCAGGGAGAGAGGAGTTTGGCTGTGCCCAGAAACTCTTCCAACCTTTTGTCCCTTTCTCAGTAGACTGTACCACCATCCAACCAGTTGCTTAGACCGGAATCCTTGGAGTCAGGCTGGGCTCTTTTCCTCTCATACTCCACAGCTGTTTAATCAACACATTTTACTGGCTCTACTTTCAAAACATAGCCCTAATCTGGACACTTCTACCCATCTCCACTTATGTCATCCCAGGCCAAACCACAGTCATCTCTTGCCTGGACTAATGCAACAACCTCTGCCATTTCTTGCTTCACCTCTTCCCTCCCTACAGTCAATTGCCCACTCAGCAGTCAGATGGATATTTTAAAAACACTAGTCCGATTCTATCACCTCCCTGCTCAAGTCTTCCAAGTGGTTTCCTATCATCCTTAGAATAAAACCCTAACTGTGTTTTACAGTAATGGTTCTCAAACATTTTGTTCTCAGGACCCCTTTTCACTCTTAAAAAATCATTGAGGGCTCCAAAGAGCTTTTGTTTATGTGGCCTGTATCTATCAACACGTAATACATGAAAAATTAAAAATTAAATAATTTAAAATAATAATAAACCTATTACGTGTTAGCATAAACAACATTTTATGAAAAATAGATATATTTTCAGAAATAAAAATAACATAGTGAGAAGGTCATTGTTTTATATTTTTGCAAATCTCTTTAATATCTGGTTTGATAGAAGACAGCCGAATTCTCATATTTGCCTCTGCATTCAATCTGTTATAATATGTTGTTTTGTTTGAACTATATGTAGAAGCCTCACACAGAAAAGTATTTGGGAGGGCCGGCCCCGAGGCTTAGCGGTTAAGTGCGCGCGCTCTGCTACTGGCGGCCCGGGTTTGGATCCTGGGCGCACACCGACGCACCGCTTGTCCGGCCATGCTGAGCCCACGTCACACATACAGCAACTAGAAGGATGTGCAACTATGACATACAACTATCTACTGGGGCTTTGGGGGGAAAAAAAAGGAGGAGGATTGGCAATAGATTTTAGCTCAGAGCCGGTCTTCCTCAGCAAAAAGAGGAGGATTAGCATGGATGTTAGCTCAGGGCTGATCTTCCTCACAAAAAAAAAAAAAAGAAAGAAAAGTATTTGGGAAAAAGAGGCCCTCATGGAACCCCTGAGGATCTCAGGAACCCCCATGGGCCCCCAACTTTGAAAACAGCTGGTCTACAAAGTCCAATATGATCTGTCCCCTGCCCGTCTCTCCAGTTTTCTCCCTAACTATCTCTCCTTTCTCATTCGCTGTTCTAGCTATCCCAGCCTCTGACCAGCCTCCTATTGGTCCTTGGACTCTCCAAGCAAGTTCCCACCTCAGGGCCTTTGCTCTCGCTGTTCCCTATGCCTGGACATTTTTTCTCTATATCTGTGTTTGGATCCTTCTGTCATCTCATTCAGGTGTCAGGTTAAATTTATCTCACAGAGGCCTTGCTGGGTCACTCTTTCCAAATAGCACCCATCTCCTCTCTTACCCCATTATCCATTATTCTCTATCACCCATCCTGCTTGTTTATTTTCATCAAACTTATAACATTGGATTTTGATTATATATTTATTTGACTATATGTTCTATGCCTTCTGCACTAGAATATAAGCTCTATGAGGTCAAAGCCTTATTTTTCCTTGTATGACATTGTATCTCCACACCAGGAAAGTAATTTTGTCAATAAATATTTATTGAATGAATGAATTAGTAAATAAATAAACCATTGATTAGCTTTGAGTCTCTAACCAGATGACTTTTCTTGCATCTTTAGATAATGGCCTTAAAAATTGGGCTTTGTTAAGAGAAAGAGAAATTTCTATGTGATAGAGACCCTATTTTGACATATCAAAATGCAATCATGTCTAATAGGATCATAGATCTGTGACCTTGACAAGGTTGAAAGGGTGTCCCTGTCCTGGCCTTGGAGATTGTGGGAAGAGGAAGGGAGATGTTTGAAGGGGAAACATGTGGCTGGACACCTATGTTCTGAGTTCTCACTGCAGCTGAAGCCCTGCAGCACGGGAGTGTGCTAGGTAGATTAAGGGAAATGCTGAGGGCAGACCTCGTCCCCACATCCCCTTGTGCATCTGGAGTCCTTAAAGTGAATGCTTCTCAGGCTTCATCAGAGTAATGGTATCTACAAGCATAGTTAGTAGAAAACAGGATTTTTTACTTGACTTGACTTGGCTTTACTCTCCTTTCCTATAAGCTGTCTTGATTCCCTCGAGACATGCAATGTGAAAGTGGACATGGAAGCTGGCTGAGAGCCTCACTCAGAAGTTGACCGGAGCGGGTAATGGTGGTGGAGTGAAATGACACCAAGTCCACACCTGCAGGATGGAATTACTGAACCAGGGACCAGATGGGAGTCATAACCAGAATTCAAGCACCTGTAGCTAAAAGGGGGGACCGAGTCACAGAGAGGACCCCGAGGCCCAAATCAAGCCCCAAACCAATGATGCATTAGCTACAGACAGTGGAGGAGTGAGAAGTAATCAGGCAGGGGAGGGACATTGTTGTGAAGACCGAGGCGGCAGAAGGCAGTAAAAGGGCCTGTGGGGTGCCCAAACTTCCACCATTCCTCTCTGCTTGAAGTCCTTAAGGCTTTCCACCCCTATATGGCCAAACGCCACCTTGGAGTGGTAGCAGAGAGAGGGCAGAAAACCAGAGTATGTATTCAAAAGAGTCTGAGTTAAAGTTTTTTTTTTGTGTGTGTGTGTGAGGAAGATCAGCCCTGAGCTAACATCCATGCTAATCCTCTTCTTTTTGCTGAGGAAGACCAGCTCTGAGCTAACATCTATTGCCAATCCTCCTCCTTGTTTTTTTTGCTCCCCCAAAGCCCCAGTAGATAGTTGTATGTCATAGTTGCACATCCTTCCAGTTGCTGTATGTGGGACGCAGCCTCAGCATGGCCAGACAAGCGGTGCATCCGTGCGCGCCCGGGATCCGAACCCGGGCCGCCAGTAGCGGAGCGTGCGCACTTAAGCACTAAGACTCCGGGCCGGCCCTGAGTTAAAGTTTTTTATTGTCAAAATTACTGAACTGTTCTGAGATTACTGGAGGGGGTAAATATAGATAGGGAAAGTTGCTAGTCCTAGTTCATGAAACTCTCTGGTATTCCCTCTCCCACCTCCTGAAAGCCAACATTGTGTTGGGGAGGACCATTGTCATTTTAATCTTTGACATGAATTGATAATTGACAAAAGAAGAAACACAAATGGATAATACACACACACACACACACACACACTTTACTATAAGAGAGACAAACTAAAGGAACAATGAAGTACCTGATGAGAGAGTCTTTTAAATTGGCAAAGATTTTGTTGAATGATGTTATCAAATAAGGAAAAGGAGATATAAACACTGTCATGCTTGGCTAGTGATGGTACATTTCTGGAAGATAACTTGTCAATATTCATCCACTTCTAGGAGTTTATCTATGGAAACTGGTAAAGATAGTGATCATCAACTAACCAATAAGAATTGAGAAATTTCTTTTATGGATCATGCTTTCAGTGTCATACCTGAGAAATCTTTGCATAGCCCAAATCACAAAGATTTTCTCCAATGTTTTCTTCTAGAAGTTATATAATTTCAGAGTTTACATATAAGCCTATTGTCCATTTTGAAACAATTTTTGTATATGGTACAAGGAATAAATGAA
This sequence comes from Ceratotherium simum simum, assembly GCF_057802395.1. Taxonomy (NCBI): domain Eukaryota; kingdom Metazoa; phylum Chordata; class Mammalia; order Perissodactyla; family Rhinocerotidae; genus Ceratotherium; species Ceratotherium simum. Next base: position 21,913,431 of record NC_141916.1, read on the forward strand.
AGTTCATTAAAATTTTTTTTTTCCTGTGGATAGTCAGTTGTTCCTGCACTGTTTGTTGAAAAGACTATCCTTTCTCCACTGAATTGCTTTTGCACCTTTGTCCAAAAAAATCAATAGACCACATATATGTGGGTCTATTTCTGGACTCTTTATTTTGTTCCATTGATCTATTTATCCCTTTCTTGATGCCAATACCCCAATGTCTTGATTACTATGGTTTATTATAATAAGTCTGGAAATCAGGGAGTGGAAGTCCTTTAACTTTGCTCTTCTTTTCAAAGTTGTTTTGGCCATTCTAAGTCTTTTGCGTTTCCATACGAATTTTAGAATCAGCTTGTTTATTTCTACAAAAAATCCTCCTAAGATTTTGATCGGGATCGCATTGATTTTATAGTTCTAATTGGAAGAATTGACGTCTTAACGATATTCAGTCTTCCCATCCATGAACATGGAATATGTCTCTTTTTACTTAGGTCTTCTTTGTTTTTTATCAGTAGTGTTTTGTAGTTTTCAGAGTACAAGTCTTTCACTTCTTTCGTCAAATTTGTCTCTAAACGTTTTACTCTTTTTTATGCTAAAGTGAATGAAATTACTTTTTAAATTTCATTTTAATAGTGTTCATCGCTAGTATATAGAAATACAATTGACTTTTGCAGATTTGTTTTGTATCCTGAAAGCTTGCTAAACTCACATATTAGCTATTGTGGTATTTTTGTTGACTCTGAAATTTTCTCCAAACATGGTCATGTCTGCAAATATAGTTTTAAAACTTCCTTTCCAAACTGGATCTCTTTTACTTGTTTTTCTTGCCTTATTGCACTGGCTAGACTCTGTTCTAAAATTCTGAAAAGTAGTGAAAGCAGACATCCTTGTCTTATTTCTGATCTTAGGAGGAAAATACATCATTAAGTACAATGTTAACTGTAGGTTTCTTTGTAGAGATGTCCTTTTTTAGATTGAAGAAGTTGCTTTCTATTCCTAGATTGCTGACAGGTTTGTTTGTTTGTTTCAATCAGGAATAGATGTTGGATTTTTGTCAAATCCTTTTTCTGTGTTTATTTGTTGGTCATATGATTTTTCTTTTTAAATCTGTTAACAGGAAAAATTATATTGATTGACTTTTGGATGTTAGACCAATCTTGAATTTCTGGAATAAGCCTCTAATGTCATGGTCACTTTAGGGCGATTGGTCTGTAGTTTTACTTTTCTTGTAATGTCATTGTCTGGTTTTGGTATCAGAGTAAACCTAGTCTCATAGAATAAGTTTGGAAATATTCCTCCCTCTTCAATTTTCTGGAATAGTTTGCACAGAATTCTGTAATTTCTTTTTTAAATATTTGGTGAATTCAGCAGTGAAGCCATCTAAGCCTGAAATTTTTTTTGTATGAAAGTTTTTAACTAAGAATTCAGTTTCTTTAATTGATACAGAACTTTTCAGGTTATATAGTTCTTCTTGAGTGAGCTTTGATAGTTTGTGTCTTTCAAGGAATCTTTCCATTTCATCTAAGTTATCAAATTTATTGATATTGTTCATAGTATTTTCTTATTATCCTTTTAATATATGTAGTGCCTATAGGGATGTCTTCTCTCTCTTTCCTAATATTGGTAATTTGTGGCTTCATTTTTGTTTTCCTAATTAGTCTAGTGAGAGGTTTATTAATTTTATTGATCTTCTCTAGGAACTAGATTTTGGTTTTATTAATTTTTTCCTACAGTTTTCTATTTTATTGGCTTTTGCTCTGCACTTTATTTCTTTTCTTCTGCTTACTTTGACTTTCATTTACACTCGTTTTTCTTCTTCTTTTAAGTGGAAGCTGCAGTCATATTTTTGACACCTTTCTTCTTTTCTCTTAGGAGTATTTAGTGTTATTAACTTCCCTCCAAATATTATTTTAGCTGCCACCCACAAATTTTGTATGTTGTGCTTTTTTTTTTTTTATAATTTTATTTATTTATTTTTTCCCCCAAAGCCCCAGTCGATAGTTGTATGTCATAGTTGCACATCCTTCTAGTTGCTGTATGTGGGACGCGGCCTCAGCATGGCCAGAGAAGCAGTGCATCAGTGCACGACCGGGATCCGAACCCGGGCCGCCAGCAGCAGAACGCGCGCACTTAACCGCTAAGCCACGGGGCCGGCCCATATGTTGTGCTTTTATTTTCATTCAGTTCAAAATACTTTCTAATTTTTTTTTTTTACTTTTTATCTGACCCATGGGTTATGTAGAAGTGTATTATTTAGCTTCCAAATATTTGAGGATTTCCCAGTTGCTTCTTATTTCTAATTCAATTCTATCACTAACAGAGAACATACTTTATGTAATTTGAATGATTTAAAATCTACTGAGGCTTGTTTTATGGCCCCAAATATGGTATTCCTTGGTAAACGTTCTGTGTGCACTTGAGAAGAAAGTCTACTCTGCTGATCACGTGTACAGTGTTATACAAATGTCATCTAGGTCTTGTTGGTTGATAGTGTTGTTTAGATCTTTGTAATTGTGGATTTCTCTATTTCTCTTTGATATTCTATCATTTGTGTGTGTGTGTCATGTATTTTGAAGCTCTGTTATTAGTATATAAATGTTTACGATTATTATAGTCTTTTAATGAATTGACTCCTTTATCTTTATGAAATGACCTTTCTTACCCCAGATAATATTCTTTGCTCTAAAATCTACTTTGTCTGGTATTAACATAGCCATTCCAGCTTTCTTTTGACTTGTGTTAGCATGCTATACCTTTTCCCATCCTTTTACTAGTAACATACTTGTATCTCTATATTTAAAGTGTTTCTTGAAGGCAGTATATAATTGGGTTTTGCTTTTTTTTATCCAATCTGACAATCTCTGCCTTTTTTTTTTTTAAAGATTTTTATTTATTTATTTTTTTCCCCCCAAAGCCCCAGTAGATAGTTGTATGTCATAGTTGCACATCCTTCTAGTTGCTGTATGTGGGATGCGGCCTCAGCATGGCCGGACAAGTGGTGCGTCGGTGTGCACCCGGGATCCGAACCCGGGCCACCAGCAGCGGAGTGCTCGCATTTAACCGCTAAGCCATGGGGCTGGCCCACTGCCTTTTAATTGAGATATACATACTCTTTTAATTTAATGTGGTTGTTGATGTGGTTGTGTCTAAATCTATCACTTTGCTTTTACAGTTTGTCTCATCTACTTTTTCCCATTTTTCTTTCTTTTCTATCTTCTTTTAGATTAATTTTTTATTAATGATTCCATTTTATCTCCTTTGTTGACTCATTAGCTACAAGTCCTTATTGTGTTTTCAGTGGTTGTGTTAGGGTTTATAGTACACAATTTTAACCAATCACAGTCTACCTTAAAGTGATATATGATTTTGTGTAAAGTAGATGAACAGTATAACTGTGTGCTTCCATTTCTCCACCTCCCTTTCTTTGTGATATTGTTTTCATATATCTTATTTCTACATATTTTATAATCCTCCACATTATTATTTTTCTTTAAATAATCACTTAACTTTCAAAGAGATTTAATTAATAAGAAACACATTATTATTACCCACATATTTATTGTTTTCAGGACACTTCATTCTTTTGTGTAGATCCAGACTTCCAGTTGGTATAATTTTTCCTTTGCCTCAAGGACGTGTAACATTTCTTATAGTTCAGGTCTCTTAGTGATAAATTATTTCAGCTTTTAAATGTCTGAAAATGCCTTTTGCCTTCATTTTTGACATATATTTTCACTGGATTTAGAATTACACACAGTTGGCAGGTTTTTCCCCTCCGGTATTTTAACAATGTTTCTCCACTGTGTGCTCGCTTGCATTGTTTCTGACTAGTAATTTGTAGTCTGTCTTATCTCTGTGTGTAATGCCTCTCCTCCCTTTACATATTTTTCCTTTTTTTTTTTTAGAAATCGGTATTTAGGGTAGGAAACTTTCTTTCTTTTTTTTTCTTTTTGCAGGGAAAGATTTGACCTGAGCTAACATCTGTTGCCGGTCTTCCTCTTTTTATTTTTTTCCTTGCCAAAGCCCCAGTACATAGTTGTACATCCTAGTTGTAAGTCCTTCTAGTTCTTCCATGTGAGCCACCATCACAGCATGGCTACCAACAGACGAGTGGTGCAGCTCCATGACCAGGAAGTGAGCCTGGGCCACTGAAGTGGTGAGCACCAAACTTTAACCACTAGACCATCAGGGCTGGCTCTCTCCTTGTGTTATTTTTAAAATTTTCCCTTTATATTGCTTCCTTGAAAATTTTGATCATAATGTGCTTTTGTGTAGTTTTCTTCATGTTTCTTGCGATTGTGATTTGTTGAATGTCATGAATCTGTGTTTTTATAGTTTCATCAAATTTGGAAAATAAGTCTGCCATTATTTCTTCAAATATTTTTTATGTCTCCCCTTCTCTCTTAAGGACTCTAATTACACATATATTGGGGCACTGAGGTTGCCAACACCTCACTGATGCGTCTTCCTCTGTGCTACCCACATCTGGGCCACCCATACACATTTGTGTAGCTCTTCACATTTATTTGCTTCATGTCAGGTTAGGCAGTCAGCTTGATGCGGCAGAAATGACATATGTTTTACACACATCTTCAACTCCAGCATCTAGTTCTGTGCCCTCCCATAAAAGGCACTCAATAAATACACACTTGTGGACTAATTTACATATCAGTTTTGGTGCCTTCATTGTCTTCTTGCTTATGATTTATTAAAAATATTAGTTTGCTAAAACCTACAATTTATATTAAATTGCACTCATTGAAAACAAATAGAAATGAGTGGTCCCCATAGTGCTCGGCAGTGGCATTTTAGAGTGAAATTCTCTGCATGTTGTTCAATTGCAGGGGAACATTACACTCATGACTTCATCACAGATGGTTCTTTTACTGACTCAGTTTCAACACTTCAAATCAACATGGTTAGTCATATTAAGTTGCAAGTTGACCAAAGTAAACATTTCCTTAGATTACGTCAGATCACTAGCATTCCAGAGAAATTATGATTATCAGTAATTTTAATAACAATTCTTCTTGCTTTTATGTCTTATTTGTTTTCCTAAGACTTTATGCATTAATTTAATAAGGTTTTTTCTGGTTGGGTTAGACCTGACCATCTGGAAGTAATATGCAGTTTTATATCAAATAAAATAATATGCAATTTTCTGAAGTGGGCTTTTTATTTTATTTTAACAATAGGCAGCATTGGCTTTTTGCAGGCATTTGAGTTGATGACTGGAAGACAGAAACACAGATATGTAACTAATCAATATCAAAAGAATGATAGAGAAAAGAATACAAAATCTGATTTGTTTTTCTGTCTTTGAACGTGTATTGGAAGAATATATTTAATTCTTAAATAAAGAATCTGAATATGAATTCTTCTTGCACAAACATTTATAATTAATCCGTATTTCAGTCATGACAGAAAAGAAACGAAAATGAGATTACATCTAGCAAATGTTTTTCCCTTTATAGGAATGGAACTGCCAGCTTTTCACTTTATGGGCTAAAAGAAAAATGTGTGTGGCATTACAGAGTCAGCAATACCACGTTCCATTCCCTTCTAGCCATTCATCCTTCCCTGGGCATCTCACATGTCCCCACAACCTCTAGCCTTCCAGAGTCAACCTTTCCTTTAATACCAACTAACTTAATCCAAGCTCCTGACCTGAACAACTGCATGCAGTCCAGGTTATCTGGTTGCCCTCACCAAGTATTTCTGATAGTCCTCCAAGCATGCTTATCTGTCCCTCGAAGATGTTTCCCCTGCGTTTGTCCCTTTAGCCAGCCATTTTCCTCCAAACTGCTGCTCCTGTCTTGTATAATGGCTTGTCCAGGCTGTAGTGGCTTCTCCCTTACACCTGCACCCCATGCGTAGGTCCAAGCGTCTTCTTTATTTCTCCAAAGCATAGCTCGATAAGGTTGGGTTTTCTAGGAAACTCCATTGAAGGCTTGGAGATTACTGAATGGACTGTAATGTGGTCGAAAAGTATCCAAATATCACTCCTCTTAAGTCTTTGATCCATGCCCTTCTATAGGTCATCCTGTATTGGTCTTCTTTCTCCTTGATCCTCAGACTGCTGCCATCTTGCAAGGATCTTTGCTTGTGTCCTCCTACCTGAAACCCAGGCTCAATTTCTCTGGTTCCAGAGACCCCTTTCTCATTCCTGGACCTGTTTCCTTTCCTATTCTAGGCTGATTGGCAGTAGGAACACCCGTTGGCTTAGGAGCACGCCCACCCTCCATGTAGCATGTGGTCTGCCCACACCATCTCCCTCATCTGTTGTTTAGACAAGACACTCTCAACAGTTGACAACACATTTCCTGAAGGCTGGGTGATTCAGGCTTAACACCACGTCTGTGGAACAAAATCAAGAAGTCCAGCGCTTCTAAACCAACCCCAGTTTACTTCCTCTTCACAGTCTTTCCTCTGGTAAAAGGTGAAGATCAGATCCCTCAGTGCTTCTTGGCATGGTCTGGGGGTGTGTACAATGTCTCTCAGAAACCCTAGCCTCTATGGCACATCTGTGAAAATTAGAAAAAAGTGCCCTTTCTCTGGAAAGACTAGCACATCATGGACTGGTGAGCAGACCTGGCTGATTTCTCCGCCCCTAGCCAGGTGTCCTGGAGTAGGGCCCAGTCTACATGCTGCTCCACCGTGGCTCTGATTCTGCAAAGGCTTAGTCCTGTCACAAATACATGCCATGGTACAGCACTAAGAAAAGTGCTCAACACATCACTCTGAAACATCTGCAGTAGCATCATTTCATTGGTTTGGGGCTTTCCATGGGACTTTCCCCCAAAACAATGAAGAGTCTTATAGATCTATAAACAAACCGGCTCACAGAAGTGGTTTCCTCCAGAACAAAAGGAAGATCTGCCCTAGGATATATTCCAGCTGTCACCTTAGAACAGAGAAAAGACTGATGTGCTAGAAGTACAGATCCCGCTCCAGCAGAAAGACCTTTTCATTGGGAGAGACTTTTTTTTTTTTTACTTTTTTGAAAATTATTTTTAATTTAAAAAGGTCAAAAAAAAAAAAAAAAACCAGACAAAGCTCATGAAACCACCCTGCTTCCCTGACTCTTATGATCTTGCAATGGAACGTTCTGAATTTGGTCCATTATGAGAGGTTTTTAGAATAAAAATGTCGTTTTTCTATTGAGTGGAAGCAAAAATCAAGAATATTTTTTACAAAACAAAAAGTATTATACATTTCTACAGTTATTATCTGATTTAAGGAAAACACACCAATAACTCCCCCACCTCTGACCAACCCCTCCTCCACCGCCCAGGAGAATTGTGGGGTTGAGGAAGGCTTCCTGGGGCAGGCAATGCCTCAGCTAAGCCCTGAGGGAGAAGGAGACCCCCAGGCCAGACCCTCACCATCCTCTTGGAATCTCTGGCAGTGCATGTGTAAACTCATTTTACACAGACCCAGGGTTTTCAGGCCCCGCCCCCCGAGTCCCATTCATTCAACAAACATTTGTTTGAGCTGACTGTGTGCTTCCAGTCGCAAACTGAGACTCAGGAGCAGGTAATGGAGTGAGGGTCAGACTTTCAAACGCAGAGAGGACAAGGCTTCAGCCAGTTCCTCAGGCATCTGTGCTGCTGAGTTCTCCTTGCCTCCCCCCTGCCAGCTTCCCTCAAGTTCCGTCCCAGACTCCTCCACCTCCACTGGGGAGCCATACGTCCTCTACGTTTCATAGACATGACACAGGCCTAGAGGTCATGCAGCACAGATGGGCTCTGTCCGGGCAGGGCATCAGGGAGGACTCCCTGGAGGAGGATGCCAAGGCCTGAAAGGCAAGGAGACACCAGCCAGGCCCAGCCTAGGCATTGCTTTCAGACTGGGCTGGGACCCGGAGAGCCCGGGATCCCAGGCAGCTGGGAGAGCCTGGAGTGGGGATGGTGGAAGGGGCAGGTGGGAGAGCTGCAGGCTGGGGGTGGGGTGGGGGGGTTGGGGGGGGTGAAATAAGAGGATGTGGGGATAGGGCCCAAGCCCAATCGCTGGCGGGGCCTGCATGGCACGGCTTCGAGGTGCTGCTCTGTCCTTGCTTGCTTCATGGTCTCTCCCTCTCCTTGGGCGGGAGGCAGGACTTTCTCTATACAAAGTCCTAGAATTCTCTTCTCTGTCCTGGTTCTTGCTCCAGTCCTCAAATATACAGGTTGGAGTCTGCTCTACCAGAGAGAAATAAATAAAAGGTCACAAAAGAAGTCTACTTTGTCAACACTTTAGTGTGTATGTGTATTCATGGCCTTAGCTGCCTGTTTTGAAAAACAAGGCACTACTAAAAACATATTTTTTAAAAACAGGAAATACGGTGCTTCTGATTGCAATCTCATTTTCATTTTCTTTTTCTCTGTGAATATATCCTATACTCAAGTGGAATTTCACTGGTTATATGTGGGTAACTTTCCAAAGACACCCCAGTGAAACTCAGGAATTATCCCTGCTTTGTTGCATGATTTTAATTTTAAGCAAGGGCTTTCTAAAAATCTGTGCAACAAGAATATGTTTTTTTAAGGTAAAAAATGAGCTATTGGGTTCCCAGTGGGGATATAATTTTATCAGCTAGTATTTAGCAGTCTTAGGGAAGATGTTAGAGATGAAGTGCTTTGGTTCTCTTTTTAAAGAAAACTACAATAGCATCGTACATCATGTGCCTGGTCTCTGAAGGAATTGCAGATACCATTTATACGAGGCCATCTATTTGACTCGAGTTTATTTTGTTACTGTTTTTTTAATAAAACGATTAAATTGGATATTGACTTATAGTGTCCTTGGATATCCATTTAAGTAGACTAAAGAGTTGTGCAAACATGGAAATATGTGCACGTTCCTATCATGGGGATTAAAATAATTGCCCCAATCCAGCGATGCATGTGACAGAATGAGCCATCCACCTCCTCCCTCCTGGCTTCCCCCAACACCTCCAGAGACTGGGTTCATTCAAGGGTAACCACGGGCTGTAAATCTGTGATGAGATGGTCTTCCAGAGAATGTGTGTCTGTGTGTGTATGTGACCTGGGTCATCCTAAGGTTGGTGAGTACCTTTGAAGTGTGAAAGATTACATCAGCTCCTTACCCCTCTCCACCACCACCATTGTATTCCTATAGTCAATCAAGCCCTTGAGAAAGGTGGATGATCAAGCATTTTACATTTGAGAATTTGCAAAAGGAGCCACTGGCCTGCAAGCGAGAAGGCGCTGGTTCTGTGAGTGGTGGATGCCGAGACCACCTGGAGTCTGAAAGATAACTCTGTCTATGTACGGAAGCAGGGGAAAACTTGCCTACATGGGCATCAGGTCAGTGTCGGGGGCAGGAGCAGTACAGGACCTCAGCTGCTGCAGCAGATCAGCCACCACTTTGCCTCTGTGCTCACCCCGTTATCACAACAGGAAAAGTTGTCATGTGATTTAGGGACCACAGCTCCCAAAGACCTTAGAACACCCTGAGCCGAGGAAAGAGGGAATGTTACAGATCATTTCAGGACGATTCCAGTGCATGAGGGAGTGGGGGGTGGGGTGGTGGGATATCAGAGGATCTCTTACATCGAGGACGATCATCATCAATCAAAATATGCATCTAAGATTTGGGACAGGGAAAGGAACCACACAGACATGCAGGCAAGTCCTTATCTCAGGAACTTGCCTTACTGACAGGCACAAAAGTGAGAGTAACATAGTCTGTCTAATTAACAAGGAAAACTGACAAATACAGCAGTGTTTGCGTATTAGTTTTCTATTGCTGCTAACAAATCACCACAAATTTAGCTGCTTCAAACAATACATATTTATTATCTCATAGTTTCTCTTGCTCAGCACTCCATGTGTGGCTTAGCTGTATCTTCTGCTCAGAGTGTCACAAGGCTGACATCAAGGTGCTGGCTGAGGCTGTGATTTCACCTGAGACGAGGGGTCTTCTTCCAGTCTCATTGGTTGATGGCAGAATTCATTCCTTATGGTTGTAGGACTGAGGCCCTAAATTCTTAGAGGCCACCTGCTGTTTCCTGCCACATGGCCCTCCCCACAACATGGCAGTTTACTCTTCCAAATCCAGGAGAGCATCTCTGCTGCTATAAATCTCTCTCAGGGGAGGCATGAACACTCTTATAAAGAGCTCACCTGGTTAGGTCCGGCTCACCAGGGTAACGGCCCTCCCCAACCATTTTAACCATTCTTAAGTGTATAGTTAAGTGGCATTAAGTACTTTCACATTGTTTTTTATTTTATTTTTTTACTTGTAACCAATGGTTATTGCAGAATTACTCGCAATGGACATAGTGGAAAGAACTCAAGTGTCCATCACAGATGAATAGATAAACAATATGTGGTATGGACACATAATGCAAGATTATTCACTCATAAAAATGAATGAAATTCTGGTACATGCTAATAAATGGATGAACCTTGAAGACATTACACTAAGGGAAACAAGCCAGACACAAAAGCACAAATGTTGTATGATTCCACTTACTTGAGGTATCTAAAATAGGCAAATTCATAGAGACAGAAAGTAGAATAGAGGTTGCTGGGGGATGGAGGAATGGAGAGCTATTGCTTAATGGGAACAGAGTGTCTGTTTGGAATGATGGAAAATTTCTGGAAATAAATAGTGGTGATGTTTATACAACATTGTGAATGTCCTTAATGCTCTTGAATTGTACACTTAGAAATGGTTAAAATGGAAATTTTATGTTATGTGTATTCTACCACCATAAATTTTTTTTAAAAATTAAAAACAATGGCAACAAAATAAGACCCAGGGAAGTCCTCTTTAGCAGACAGCTGAGACTCAGGGAAAATGTTTGAAACTATGGCCATCTGCTGAAGGAAGCCATCTGGATTCCAGAGAAATCTCTCCTCTCTTGTGCCCGTGTGTGGGTCTGGAGAGTCACCTTTGGTCCGAGAAAGAGCAATCAGGAGTGTGAGCGCTGACGCTTCCCTCTGGGTCAGGAGCTGGTGGATGTTCTGATCACAGAGTGAGCCCTGCCAGTCCTGCTTGCAAGGGGGACATCTCTCTCCACGGGATGTGGACCTTTCCTTCAGGGACTCGCCCATGTTAGGAATTCTGGGTTTGCCGCTCCTCCACGTGTATTTTTTTTTCAATTTTTTGTTTATTGCAGTAACATTGGTTTATAACATTGTAAAAATTTCAGGTGTACATCATTATACTTCTATTTCTGCATAGATTACATCATGTTCACCACCAAAATACTAATTACAACCCATCACCACACACATGTACCGAATTATCCCTTTCGCCCTCCTCCCTCCCCCCTTCCCCTCTGGTAACCACCAATCCAATCTCTGTCCCTATGTGTTTGTTTATTGTTGTTATTATCTACTACTTAATGAAGGAAATCATACGGTATTTGACCTTCTCCCTCTGACTTATTTCACTTTGCATAATACCCTCAGTGTCCATCCATGTTGTCACAAATGGCTGGATTTCATGGTTTCTTATGGCTGAGTAGTATTCCATTGTGTATATATACCACAGCTTCTTTATCCATTCGTCCCTTGATGGGCACTTAGGTTGCCTCCAAGTCTTGGCTATTGTGAATAACGCTGCAATGAACACCGGGGTGCATGTATCTTTACCCATTGGTGTTTTCAAGTTCTTTGGATAAATACCCAGCAGTGGAATAGTGGTTCTATCCTTAATTTTTTTGAGGAATCTCCATACTGTTTTCCATAGTGGCTGCACCAGTTTGCACTCCAACCAGCAGTGTATGAGAGTTCCCTTCTCTCCACATCCTCTCCAACACGTGTTGTTTCCTGTCTTCTTAATTACAGCCAGTCTGATGGGCGTGAGGTGATATCTCATTGTAGTGTTGATTTACATTTCCCTGATAGTTAATGATGTTGAACATCTTTTCATGTGTCTGTTGGCCGTCTGTATATCTTCTTTGGAGAAATGTCTGTTCAGGTCTTTTGCCCATTTTTTAATTGGGTTGTTAGATTTTTTGTTGTTGAGATGCATCACTTCTTTATATATTTTGGAGATTAACCCCTTATCAGATATATGGTTTGCAAATATCTTCTCCCAATTGTTAGGTTGTCTTTTCGTTTTGTTGATGGTTTCCTTTGCTGTGAAGAAGCTTTTTAGTTTGATGTAGTCCCATTTGTTTATTTTTTCTATTGTTTCTCTTGCCCCGTCAGACATGGTGCTGGAAAATATGTTGCTAAGATCGAAGAGCGTACTGCCTATGTTTTCTTCTAGAAGTTTCATAGTTTCAGGTCTTACATTCAAGTCTTTAATCCATTTGGAGTTAATTTTTGTGTGTGGTGTAAGGTAAGGGTCTACTTGCATTTTTTTGCATGTGGTTATCCAGTTTTCTCAACACCATTTGTTGAAGAGACTTTCTTTTCCCCATTGTATGTTCTTGGCTCCTTTGTCAAAGATTAGCTGTCCATAGATGTGTGGGTTTATTTCTGGGCTTTCGATTCTATTCCATTGATCTGTGTGTCTGTTTTTGTGCCAGTACCATGCTGTTTTGGTTACTATAGCTGTGTAGTATATTTTGCAATCAGGGAGTGTGATACCTCCACCTTTGCTCTTTTTTCTCAGGATTTCTTTAGCTATTCGGGGTCTTTTGTTGTTCCATATAAATTTTAGGATTCTTTGTTCTATTTCTGTGAAAAATGTTGTTGGAACTTTGATAGAGATTGCATTGAATCTATAGATGGCTTTAGGAAGTATGGACATCTTAACTATGTTAATTCTTCCAATCCAAGAGCATGGAATATCTTTCCATTTCTTTGTGTCTTCTTCAATTTCTTTCAGCAATGTTTTATAGTTTTCAGTGTACAGCTCTTTCACCTCTTTGGTTAAGTTTATTCCTATGTATTTTATTCTTTTTGTTGCAATTGTAAATGGGATTGTATTCGTAATTTCTCTTTCTGATACTTTATTGTTAGTGTATAGAAATGCAACTGATTTTTGTTTGTTGATTTTGTATCCTGCAACTTGAACATATTCGTTTATTACATCTAAAAGATTTTTTTGTGGATTCTTTAGGGTTTTCTATATATAAAATCATGTCATCTGCAAATAGTGACAGTTGCACTTCTTCCTTTCCAATTTGGATCCCTTTTATTTCTTTTTCTTGCCTGATTCCTCTGGCTAGGACTTCCAGTACTATGTTAAATAGGAGTGCTGAGAGTGGGCATCCTTGTGTGGTTCCTGTTCTTAGAGGGATAGCTTTCAGTTTTTCACCATTGAGGATGATATTAGCTGTGGGTTTGTCATATATGGCCTTTATTATGTTGAGGTACTTTCCTTCTATACCCATTTTACTCAGAGTTTTTATCACAAATGGATGCTATATCTTGTCAAATGCTTTCTCTGCATCTATTGGGATGATCATGTGATTTTTATTCTTCATTTTATTAATGTGATGTATTACATTGATTGATTTGCGAATGTTGAACCATCCCTGCATACCTGGAATAAATCCCACTTGATCATGGTGTATAATCTTTTTAATGTATTGTTGTATGTGATTTGCTAGTATTTTGTTGAGGATTTTTCATTGATGTTCATCATTGATATTGGCCTGTAATTTTCTTTTTATGTGTTGTCCTTGTCTGGTTTTGGTATCAGGGTAATGTCAGCTTTGTAGAATGAGTTAGGGAGCTTCCCCCCTCCTCAATTTTTTGGAAGAGTTTGAGAAGGATAGGTATTAAGTCTTCTTTGAATGTTTGGTAGAATTCACCGGGGAAGCCGTCTGGTCCTGGACTTTTATTTTGGGGGAGGTTTTGATTACTGTTTCAATCTCCTTACTGGTGATTGGTCTATTCAAATTCTCTATTTCTTCTTGATCCAGTTTTGGAAGGTTGTATGATTCTAAGAATTTATCCATTTCTTCCAGATTGTCGAATTGGTTGGCATATAGCTTTTCATAGTATTCTCTTATAATCTTTTGTATTTCTGAGGTATCTGTTGTAATTTCTCCTCTTTCATTTCTGATTTTACGTATTTGTGCCTTCTCTCTTTTTTTCTTGGTGAGTCTAGCTAAAGGTTTGTCAATTACATTTATCTTTTCAAAGAACCAGCTCTTGGTTTTATTAATTTTTTCTATTGTTTTTTTGGTCTCTATTTCATTTATTTCTGCTCTGATTTTTATTATTTTCCTTTTTCTACTGATTTTGGGCTTTGTTTCTTCTTCTTTTTCCAGTTCCTTTAGGTGCATTGTTAGATTGTTTATTTGAGATTTTTCTTGTTTGTTGAGATAGGCCAGTATTGCCATAAACTTCCCCCTTAGAACAGCTTTTGCTGTATCCCATAAATTCTGGCATGTCATATTTTCATTTTCATTTGTCTCCAGTTATTTTTGGTTTCTCCTTTGATTTCTTCGTTGACCCAATCATTGTTCAGTAGCATTTTGTTTAATCTCCACATATTTGTGGCTTTTCTGATTTTATTCCTATAATTGATTTCTAGTTTCATACCGTTGTGGTCAGAAAAGATGCTTGGTATTATTTCAATCTTCTTCAATTTATGCAGACTTGTTTTGTGGCCTAATATATGATCAATCGTGGAGAACGTTCCAGGTGCAGTTCAAAAGAACGTGTATTCTTCGGTTTTTGGATGGAATGCTCTGTATATATCTACTAGGTCCATCTGTTCTAGTGTGTCATTTAAGGCCAATGTTTCCTTATTGATCTTCTGTTTGGATGATCTATCCGTTGGCGTAAGTGGAGTGTTAAAGAAGTCCCCTACTATTATTGTGTTACTGTCTATTTCTGTTTTTATGTCTGTTAATAATTGCTTTATATATTTAGGTGCTCCTATGTTGGGTGCGTAGATATTTACAAGTGTTGTATCCTCTTGTTGGATTGTTCCCTTGATCATTAAGTAATGTCCTTCTTTGTCTCTTTTTACAGTTTTTGTTTTAAAGTCTATTTTGTCTGATATGAGTACTACTACCCCAGCTTTCTTTTCATTGCCATTTGCATGGAGTATCTTTTTCCATCCGTTCACTTTCGGTTTGTGAGTTTCTTAGGTCTGAAGTGTGTCTCTTGTATGCAGCATATATATGGGTTTGTTTTTTTATCCAATCAGCCACCCTATGCCTTTTAATTGGAGCATTTAGTCCATTGACATTTAAAGTAGCTATTGATAAGTATGTACTTACTGCCATTTTTTAACTTTTTTTTCTCAGTGTTTTAGTAGTCCTTCTCTGTTCCTTTCTCCTTCTATACAGAATTGATGGTCACTTTAGTTTGACCTCTGTCTGAAAGCTGTACTCTTTAACTCCCCTCTTCCCTCCTTTTATGTTTTTGATATCATATCAAACCTCTTTTTTGTGCATTTGTATCCATTACTCTCTTATCATGGAAATAGATAATTTTTCCTATTTGTGGTCTTCTCTTTTCCCCTTAAATCAGTCCCTTTAACATTTCTTGTAGTACTGGTTTCTTGGTGACAAACTCTTTTAATTTTTGCTTGTCTGGAAAATTTTTGATCTCTCCTTCCATTTTGAATGATAATCTTGCCAGGTAGAGTATTCTTGGCTGTAAGTTTTATCCTTTTATCACTTTAAATATATCATGCCACTCTCTTCTAGCCTGTAAGGTTTCTGCTGAGAAGTCAGTTGATAACCTTATGGGGTTTCCTTTGTATGTAACTTGTCTTTCTCTTGTGGCTTTTAGGATTCTCTCTTTATTTTTAATTCTGGACATTTTGATTATGATGTGTCTTGGTGTGGGCCTCTTTGGGTTTATCTTGTTTGGGGCTCTCTGTGCTTCCTGTACCTGGATGTCTGTTTCCTTCCTTAGGTTAGGGAAGTTTTCATCTATTATTTCTTGAAATAGATTCTCTGCTCCTTTGTCTCGCTCTTCTCCTTCCAGGACAGCTATAACATGGATGTTAGTGCGCTTGATGTTGTCCCAGAGGTGCCTTAGACTGTCCTCACTCTTTTTAATTCTTTTCTCTTTTACCTGTTCAGCTTGGGTAATTTCTTCTAGTCTTTTGTCCAGCTCACAGATCCGTTCTTCTGTATCCTCTACTCTGCTTTTGAGTCCCTCTAGTGAATTTTTTTTTATTTCCATTATTGTATTCTTCATTTCTGATTGGTTCTTTTTTATATCTTCCATTTCTTTGTTGACATTCTCACTGAGTTCATCTATTCTTCTCCCAGATCAGTGAGCATCCTTAACACTCTTTGTTTGAACTCTCTGTCGGGTAGGTTGCTCATTTCTGTTTCACTTAGTTCCTTTTCTGGGGTTTTGTCCTGTTCCCTTACTTGGAATGTATTCTTTTGCCTCCTCATTTTGCCTCTTTCCCTGTGCTTGTGTCTACGTATTAGGTAGGTCAGCTACGTCTCCTGCTCTTGGATAGGTGACCTTATATAAGTGATGCCTTAGGAGGCCTTAGGAGGAGGATGTGTGTGCTTCCCTCAGTTCTCAATGTTCCAGGGGTGACCCCTATGTGTGCTACATGTGTCCTTCTGTTGTGGCCTGTTGGTTCTCCCTGTAGGTGCCCAGGGAGGCTGAGTTATGCTCCTGGCCAGCCATTGTAATGCTCAGCTGCTTGTAGTTGTTGTGGGCCCTTCAGTCTCTTTATCAGGAGTGGGGAGCCCCAACACAGTTGGCTGCAAGTTCTAATACCACATTTGTGTTGCAGTATTTCTTTTAAGTGAGTAGGCCCCCAGCGTGGCAGGTTGTTAGGCTCAGGGGCTTACAAATGCTATAAGCTTCCAGCCTTTAGGTCTCTTGTCAGCTCTCTGAGGAGTGCAGCTGGGTGGCGCTGGCCTCAGGCATGGGAGCACCCTATTGCTTCAGGCTTTGGAAGGTGGGGCAAACCCCTATGTGGGTCTTTGAGAAGCACAAGTCTTCTGCAGCTGACAAGCCCTGCCACCCACAAGTCCACACACACAATCAACACAGTCCTGCCCCATGTGCGTGCCCCAACCTCCTGAAGTGGACCCAGTCTCTCCACGGTGGGAGCCCCACACACTCCACCACTGCCCCACACTCTCCACCTGCTCCTTGTACACACCCTGCCCCACCAAAGTGGGCTCAGTTGCCAGGCTGCAGAGAATCCAGTCACCAATCCATGCAGGCCCACAAGTTGCCTGAGTGCTTGTTGTTGGGTGGGGCCAGTCTCTAGGTTGGGCTGCCTGCCCTGGCTGAGCTGGATTAAATCAGTGCTCTAGTGGGTGGGGCAGACCCTGGGCTAGAAGGCCCCAGGGAGAACTCCAATGGCGTCTGTGTCAGCTCGCCCACACTAGGACACAACAATGGGCACTGCCAATGTCCCAGTCCCTGGAGAGGTCTCACCTCTCACTGCAATGCACTCAGAGCCTATCAGTTGAGTCTCTTTTCACCAAAGCACTGTGCACCTTTCTTTCTGGTAATTTTAGGTTGCTGTCTGAAATGGGTGAGATTGTGCATGGGCCCTTTAAGAGCTGGCTTTAATTTCTTTGTGAGCCAGCTTTTCTGAGGGTACTCCCCAATGTTTTAGTAGCAGACAAAGTCAGATATTATGCCACTTGTCTCGATTGTGCTGGGTCCACAAAGTGCCTACAGCGGGGGCGCTCCCTGGCTCAGGGCCCTGCTCCTCCAGGGAGGGCTGCGGACCTGTGGGCTGCTCCCGGGCAGCCGTGAAGTGCTGCGGCTTGTGAAGGTGGCGTTTTTCCTCTCCAGAAGGGAGTTTCTGCCTATTCCACCTCAATTAGGATTGTTCTTTGTTGTAGGAGTTCCTCTTATCCAGTTTTCAGTTCTCTCTCAGGGGTAATTTTTCCATGAGTAGTTGTAAATTGGCTGTGTCCACGGGAGGAGGTGAGTTCAGAGTCTGCCTACACTGCCATCTTGACTTCTCTCTCTCACTTTCACATTGTTGAGCAACCATCACCACTATTGATCTCCAGAACTTTTTCATCATTCTATACTGAAACTCTGTTCCTGTTAAACAATAACTCCCCATTTCTTCCTCTTCCCAGCCCCTGATAACCACTGTTCTGCTTTCTATCTCTATAAATTTGACTATTCTAAGTACCTCATATAAGTGAAATCATACGGCATTTGTCCTTTTGTGTCTGGTTTATTTCACTTAGTATAATGTCTTCAAGGTTCATCCATGTTGTAGTATGTATTAGAATTTTATTCCTTTTTAAGCTTGAGTAATATTCCATTGTATGTATATGCCACATTTTGTCTATCCATTCATCAACGGACCTTTGGGTTGTTTCCACCTTTAGGCTCTTGTGACTAATGCTGCTATGAACATTAGTATAAAAATATCTGTTCGAGTCTCTGCTTTCAATTCTTTTGTGTATATACCCAGAAGTGGAATTGCTGGATGGAACAGTAATTCAATGTTTACTTTTTTGAGGCACCATCTGTTTTCCATGGCAGCTGTACCATTTTGTATCCCCACCAACAGTACGCATCTACACCAACACTTGCTATTTTCTAGTTTTAGAATAACAGCCATCCTAATAGGTGTGAAGAGGTATCTCGTTGTGGTTTTGATTTGCATTTCTCTAACGATTAATAAGGTTGAGTATCTTTCCATGTGCTTATTGGCCATTTGTATCTTTTTTAGAAAAAATATCTATGCAAGTCTTTTGCCTATTTTTTAATTGGGTTGTTTGGTTTTTATGCCTTTGATTAACTCAAAGTCAAGGATTAGGGACCTTAATTGTGTCTGTGCAATCCTTTCACCTCTGCCACATAATCTTACCTAATCATGGGAATGAAATCCCATCATATTCATAAGTCCCACAAACATGAAAGGGGAATAGATTATCTGGGACCTTATTCCAGGAGTCTGGAATTGTGAGGGCCATCTTAGAATTATGCCTCACACAATTTGACATGGAGGCAACCAAAAAATAATGAATTCTCCATGGATTCTGTGAAGCTTCATTCCAATCCAGTTTCCTCAATTACGAACAACTGTATGGTCCACTAGTAGGCGAGTATTGAATGAATCAGTATTTTTCAAGCTCAGTAAAGTGACTCAACCTTGCGTCAGATAGAACTTTGAAAAATTATTGCCTGTGACATGTAAGAATAGAATTAGACTTTATAAAGAAGATCAGGCATTTTCTAAGAAAAACAAACTTCTTTTTCTTCTTTGCCTTAAAAAAGCTAAAAGTTAATTTCTCTCCACAAGTTACTGGATCAGGGCTCCTGGGTCTCTGACTTTTCCATAACTATGTACAGACTGTAAGACAACCTTCCCTCTGTGGTCAGAGTCTCAGAGGCCCACTTTAGAGAAAGTCTGGTCATTAGCGTAAGCTTCAGAGGATGCAGAGAGGATCAGAGAAAAGGAACAATAATTTAAATCTGGGGGAGGATCCTACATGAACAGTTTTTCTTCCAACACTTTCTTTATTTTTAGTGGAGAAGAAATGGTCAAGAAGATGTTTACTATTCTTCATGTGCTTGTATAACCACAGCTTTTATTCCAACTTAGGTCGGGAAAATAGGTAGATGCATTATCTCACTGAATTCTCACATAATCTTATATTGGTAGATATTGTAAATCAACTCACAAAATTAAGCACAATTCAATAAGAACACTAAGAATTTAATTTATAGGATTTTATTCTAAGGAAATTATGAGAAATGTAGGAAAAATATATGTATGGTGATATTTATTAGTGTTATTTATATTAACTGTGTTACCTTAAAGGTACTGTAGTAAACAAATTGTGGCATGTTCATTAAAACACGTTATGTAGTTAAATTAAAATGATGCTTTTGAAAAATATTAATGTTATGGAAAAATGCACTTATAATATTCAGTAAAAAAGAAAGGGGCATTGATCTGAATACGCCGTATTATCTCAATTATCTAAATATCTCTGTATATATTTAAAAAACCTATCTAAATATACCAAAATATTATCATTAATTGTCATTGAATGGAATAAAGTGAGTTCTTTTTTTTTTTTTTCCTGTGAGGAAAATTAGCCCTGAGCTAACATCTGTCGCCAATCCTCCTCTTTTTGCTGAGGAAGACCGGCCCTCAGCTAACATCCGTGCCCATCTTCCTCTACTTTATATGGGACGCCGCCACAGCATGGCTTGATAAGCGGCGCGTCAGTCTGCGCCTGGGATCTGAACCTGCAAACCCCAGGCTGCCAAAGCGGAAAGTGCAAACTTAACCACTACGCCACCAGGCCAGGCCCCAATGAGTTCTTTTTTTAAAACATTTGGCCTTTGTTGAGTTTCTGCAATAAGCTTGTATTATTTTTATAATTATAAAATATACAAATACACTTTTTTTAAAAAATGAGAGATGAAAGGTGAAAGAAGCATGTTAAATTATTTTTCCTTCAATCTAGTGACCCAACTGTAAGAAACTCAGTTTATGTATTTGCGTTTTTAGGAAAGGAAAATGTAAGTGACATTGGATTAATTTTTTAGCCAAGGAAGTTTTTACTTCTGTGCTGTTCTTACATGAACTTTTGTAAAGAGGCAGGGATCAGGGAACAGTGGGTGAGAGCATGGGATCTGGAACCAAACACACTGAGTCTTTAGACAAGCTTTAGCTTCCCTGTGCCTCAGTGTCCTCACTTATAAAATGGAGATGACAATATTATCTATCTCATAGGGCTGTTAGGAGGATTAAATGAGTTAATATTTGTAAAGCAGAGTCAGGCCCATAATACCTTCTTTAACAAAATAAAAATTTGCTAAATAAAATAAAGAGAAACAATTTCTAGAAAATAATTATAGGGAAAGAAATCAGGGTGAAGGAAAAATAAAAATAGAACAGCACATGGAAGATAATGAGAAGTTATGTTGTTGGGGCAGACACAATTACAAAAGTGGCCATAACTTTTGCTGTCAGGTTTATAGCCGCTAAAGACAGAAATGTGACCAGAGTCACCGCATTGGATACAAGATAGCAGTTGTTTAGTAAAAATCACGTTTTAAAATTTCTCGGATGGGAGGGGGGAAGTCAAGATGGCGGCATAAGCAGACTCGGAACTCACCTCCTCCCGTGGACACAGCCAGTTTACAACTACTCGTGGAAAAATTACCCCTGAGAGAGAACTGAAAACTGGATAAGAGGAACTCCTGCAACAACGGACAATCCTAACTGAGGTAGAAGAGGCAGAGACTCCCTTCTGGAGAGGAAAGACGCCACCTTCACAAGCCGCCAGCTTCACGGCCGCCGGGAGCAGCTCACAGGTCCGCAGCTTCCCTGGAGGCGCGGGGTCCTGAGCCGGGGAGCGCCCCCGCTGTGGGCATTTTGTGGACCCAGCACAATCAAGACAAGTGGCATAATATCCGACTTTGCCTGCTACTAAAACATTAGGGAGGACCCCAGAAAACCCAGTTCACAAAGAAACTAAAACAGGCTCTTAAAGGGCCCGCGCACAAAGTCACCTGTTTCAGAAAGCATCCTGAAATCACCAGAAAGAAAGGTGTACAGTGCTGTGGTGAAAAGAGACTCACCTAATAGGCCCTGAGTGCATCTTGGTGAGGGGTGAGACCTCTCCAGGGACTGGGACATTGGCAGCAGCCATTGTTGTGGCCTGGTGTGGGCGGGCTGACACAGACACAATTGGAGTTCTCCCTGAGGCCTGCTAGCCCAGGGTCTGCCCCACCCGCTAGCGCACCGATTTAATCCAGCTCAGCCAGGGCAGGCAGCCCACACTAGAGATTGGCCCCACCCAACAACAAGCCCTCAGGCAACATGTGGGCCTGCATAGATTGGTGACTGGCTTCCCTGAAGCCTGGCAACTGAGTCGACTTTAGCGGGGCAGGCTGTGCACACCCCACTCGGGTGGAGAGAGTGGGGTGGTGGTGGAGTGTGTGGGGCTCCCACCCCACAGTCTGCCGTGGAGAGACTGGGTCCACTTGGGGAGGTCGGGGCGCGCACACGGGGCAGGACTGTCTTGACTGTGTGTGTGGACCTGTGGGCAGCAGGGCTTGTCAGATGCAGAAGACTTGTGCTTCTCAAAGACCCACATAGGGGGTTTGCCCCACCTTCCAAAGCCTGAAACAATTGGGTGCTCCTGTGCCTGAGGCCAGCCCCACCCAGCTGCAATCCTCAGAGAGCTGACAAGAGACCTAATAGGCTAGAAGCTTACAACAATTGTAAGGCCCTGAGCCTAACAACCTGCCATGCTGGGGGTCTACTCACTTAAAAGAAATACTGCAACACAAATATGGTATTAGAACTTACAGCCAACGGTGCTGGGGCTCCCCACACCTGATAAAGAGACTGAAGGGCCCACAACAACTACAAGCAGCTGAGCATTACAACAGCTGGCCAGGAGCATAACTCGGCCTCCCTAGGTGCCTACAGGGAGAACAACAGGCCAAAACAGAAGGACACACGTAGCCCACATAAAGGTCACCCCTGGAACATTGAGAACTGAGGGAAGCACACTGTAGGCCTCCTAAGCCATCACTTACATAAGGTCACCTATCCAAGAGCAGGAGACGTAGCTGACCTACCTAATACGTAGACACAAGCACAGGGAAAGAGGCAAATGAGGAGGCAAAAGAATACATTCCAAGTAAGGGAACAGGACAAAACCCCAGAAAAGGAACTAAGTGAAACAGAAATAAGCAACCTACCCGACAGAGAGTTCAAACAAAGAGTGTTAAGGATGCTCACTGATCTGGGAGAAGAATAGATGAACTCAGTGAGAATGTCAACAAAGAAATGGAAGATATAAAAAAGAACCAATCAGAAATGAAGAATACAATACCGGAAATGAAAAATTCATTAGAGGGACTCAAAAGCAGAGTAGAGGATACAGAAGAACGGATCTGTGAGCTGGACGAAAGACTAGAAGAAATTACCCAAGCTGAACAGGTAAAAGAGAAAAGAATTAAAAAGAGTGAGGACAGTCTAAGGGACCTCTGGGACAACATCAAGCGCACTAACATCCGTGTTATAGGTGTCCCGGAAGGAGAAGAGCGAGACAAGGGGGCAGAGAATCTATTTCAAGAAATAATAGATGAAAACTTCCCTAACCTAAGGAAGGAAACAGACATCCAGGTACAGGAAGCACAGAGAGCCCCAAACAAGATAAACCCAAAGAGGCCCACACCAAGACAAATCATAATCAAAATGTCCAGAATTAAAGAGAGAATCCTAAAAGCCGCAAGAGAATGTCAAGTTACATACAAAGGAAACCCCATAAGGCTATCAGTTGACTTCTCAGCAGAAACCTTACAGGCTAGAAGAGAGTGGCACGATATATTTAAAGTGCTAGAAGGAAAAAACTTACAGCCAAGAATACTCTACCCAGCAAGGTTATCATACAAAATGGAAGGAGAGATCAAAAATTTCCCAGACAAGCAAAAATTAAAGGAGTTTGTCACCAAGAAACGAGTGCTACAAGAAATGTTAAAGGGACTGATTTAAGGGGAAAAGAAAAGACCACAAATAGGAACAATTATCTCTTTCCATGATAAGAGGGTAATGGCTACAAATGCACAAAAAAGAGGTTAGATATGATATCAAAAACATAAAAGGAGGGAAGAGAGGAGTTAAAGAGTACAGCTTTCAGACAGAGGTCAAACTAAAGTGACCATCAATTCTGTATAGAAGAAGAAAGGAACAGAGAAGGACTACTAAAACACTGAGAAAAAAAAAAAGTTAAAAAATGGCAGTAAGTACGTACTTATCAATAGCTACTTTAAACGTCAATGGACTAAAGGCTCCAATTAAAAAGCATAGGGTGGCTGACTGGATAAAAAAACAAGACCCATACATATGCTGCATACAAGAGACACACTTCAGACCTAAAGACACTCACAAACTGAAAGTGAAGGGATGGAAAAAGATACTCCAAGCAAATGGCAATGAAAAGAAAGCTGGGGTAGCAGTACTCATATCAGACAAAATAGACTTTAAAACAAAAACTGTAAAAAGAGACAAAGGACATTACCTAATGATCAAGGGAACAATCCAACAAGAGGATATAACACTTGTAAATATCTACCCACCCAATGTAGGTGCACCTAAATATATAAAGCAATTATTAACAGACATAAAAACAGAAATAGACAGTAACACAATAATAGTAGGGGACTTGAACACGCCACTTACACCAACAGATAGATCATCCGAACAGAAGATCAATAAGGAAACATTGGCCTTAAACAACACACTAGAACAGATGGACCTAGTAGACATATATAGAGCATTCCATCCAAAAACCGAAGAATACACGTTCTTTTCAAATGCACATGGAACATTCTCCAGGATTGATCACATATTAGGCCACAAAACAAGTCTGCATAAATTTAAGAAGATTGAAATAATACCAATCATCTTTTCTGACCACAACGGTATGAAACTAGAAATCAGCTATAGGAAGAAAATCAGAAAAGCCACAAATATGTGGAGATTAAACAAAATGCTACTGAACAACGACTGGGTTAATGAAGAAGTCAAAGAAGAAATAAAAAAATACCCGGAGAGAAATGAAAATGAAATACGACATGCCAGAATTTATGGGATACAGCAAAAGCTGTTCTAAGAGGGAAGTTTATGGCAATACTGGCCTATCTCAACAAACAAGATAAATCTCAAATAAACAATCTAACAATACACCTAAAGGAACTGGAAAAAGAAGAACAAACAAAGCCCCAAATCAGTAGAAGAAGGGAAATAATAAAAATCAGAGCAGAAATAAATGAAATAGAGACCAAAAACAATAGAAAAATTAATAAAACCAAGAGCTGGTTCTTTGAAAAGATCAACAAAATTGACAAACCTTTAGCTAGACTCACCAAAAAAAAAAGAGAGAAGGCTCAAATACGTAAAATCAGAAATGAAAGAGGAGAGGTTACAACAGACACCTCAGAAATACAAAAGATTATAAGAGAATACTATGAAAAGCTATATGCCAACCAATTCGACAATCTGGAAGAAATGGATAAATTCTTAGAATCATACAACCTTCCAAAACTGGATCAAGAAGAAATAGAGAATTTGAATAGACCAATCACCAGTAAGGAGATCGAAACAGTAATCACAAACCTCCCCCAAAATAAAAGTCCAGGACCAGACGGCTTCCCCGGTGAATTCTACCAAACATTCAAAGAAGACTTAATATCTATCCTTCTCAAACTCTTCCAAAAAATTGAGGAGGGGGGAAGCTCCCTAACTCATTCTACAAAGCTGACATTACCCTGATACCAAAACCAGACAAGGACAACCCAAAAAAAGAAAATGACAGGCCAATGTCACTGATGAACATTGATGCAAAAATCCTCAACAAAATACTAGCAAATCGCATACAACAATATGTTAAAAAGATTATACACCATGATCAAGTGGGATTCATTCCAGGTATGCAGGGATGGTTTAACATTCGCAAATCAATCAACGTAATACATCACATTAATAAAATGAAGAATACAAATCACATGATCATCTCAATAGATGCAGAGAAAGCATTTGACAAGATACAGCATCCATTTATGATAAAAACTGAATGAAATGGGTATAGAAGGAAAGTACCTCAACATAATAAAGACCATATATGACAAACCCACAGCTAATATCATCCTCAATGGTGAAAAACTGAAAGCTATCCCTCTAAGAACAGGCACCACACAAGGATGCCCACTCTCAGCACTCCTATTTAACATAGTACTGGAAGTCCTAGCCAGAGCAATCAGGCAAGAGAAAGAAATAAAAGGGATCCAAATTGGAAAAGAAGAAGTGAAACTGTCACTATTTGCAGATGACATGATTTTATATATAGAAAACCCTAAAGAATCCACCAGAAAACTTTTAGACGTAATAAACGAATATGGTAAAGTTGCAGGATACAAAATCAACATACAAAAATCAGTTGCATTTCTATACACTAACAATGAAGTAGCAGAAAGAGAAATTAAGAATACCATCCCATTTACAATTGCAAGAAAAAGAATAAAATACCTAGGAATAAACTTAACCAAAGAGGTGAAAGATCTGTACACCGAAAACTATAAAACATTTCTGAAAGAAATTGAAGAAGACACAAAGAAATGGAAAGATATTCCGTGCTCTTGGATTGGAAGAATTAACATAGTTAAGATGTCCATACTTCCTAAAGCCATCTATAGATTCAATGCAATCCCTATCAAAGTTCCAACAACATTTTTCACAGAAATAGAACAAAGAATCCTAAAATTTATATGGAACAACAAAAGACCCCGAATAGCTAAAGGAATCCTGAGAAAAAAGAACAAAGCTGGAGGTATCACACTCCCTGATTGCAAAATATACTACACAGCTATAGTAACCAAAACAGCATGGTACTGGCACAAAAACAGACACACAGATCAATGGAATAGAACCGAAAGCCCAGAAATAAACCCACACATCTATGGACAGCTAATCTTTGACAAAGGAGCCAAGAACATACAATGGGGAAAAGAAAGTCTCTTCAACAAATGGTGTTGGGAAAACTGGATAGCCACATGCAAAAAAATGCAAGTAGACCCTTACCTTACACCATACACAAAAATTAACTCCAAATGGATTAAAGACTTGAATGTAAGACCTGAAACTGTGAAACTTCTAGAAGAAAACATAGGCAGTATGCTCGCTCTTTGACATCGGTCTTAGCAACATCTTTTCAAACACCATGTCTGATCAGGCAAAAGAAACAATAGAAAAAATAAACAAATGGGACTACATCAAACTAAAAAGCTTCTGCACAGCAAAGGAAACCATCAACAAAACGAAAAGACAACCTAACAATTGGGAGAAGATATTTGCAAACCATACATCTGATAAGGGCTTAATCTCCAAAATATATAAAGAACTCATGCATCTCAACAACAAAAAAACTACCAACCCAATTAAAAAATGGGCAAAAGACCTGAACAGACATTTCTCCAAAGAAGATATACAGATGGCCAACAGACACATGAAAAGATGTTCAAAATCACTAACTATCAGGGAAATGCAAATCAACACTACAATGAGATATCACCTCACGCCCATCAGAATGGCTATAATTAACAAGGCAGGAAACAACACGTGTTGGAGAGGATGTGGAGAGAAGGGCACTCTCATACACTGCTGGTGAGAGTGCAAACTGGTGCAGCCACTATGGAAAACAGTATGGACATTCCTCAAAAAATCAAAGATAGAACTACCATATGATCCAGCTATTCCACTGTTAGGTATTTATCCAAAGAACTTGAAAACACCAATTTGTAAAGGTACATGCACCCCTGTGTTCATTGCAGCATTATTCACAGTAGCCAAGACTTGGAAGCAACCTAAGTGCCCATCAAGGGACGAACGGATAAAGAAGATGTGGTATATATACACAATGGAATACTACTCAGCCATAAGAAACCATGAAATCCAGCCATTTGTGACAACATGGATGGACATTGAGGGTATTATGCAAAGTGAAATAAGTCAGAGGGAGAAGGTCAAATACCGTATGATTTCCTTCATTAAGTAGTAGATAATAACAACAATAAACAAACACATAGGGACAGAGATTGGATTGGTGGTTACCAGAGGGGAAGGGGGGAGGGAGGAGGGTGAAAGGGATAATTGGGTACATGTGTGTGGTGATGGGTTGTAATTAGTATTTTGGTGGTGAACATGATGTAATCTATGCAGAAATAGAAGTACAATGATGTACACCTGAAATTTGTACAATGTTATAAACCAATGTTACTGCAATAAACAAAAAATTAAAAATAAAATAAAATTTCTCGGATGGGGCTCCAGAATGGTAACCCTGAGCAGAGCAGTAGGCTCTACTGCCTAGGTAATCATGAATTTTGCAGGCTGTCTCTGTTCACATCACTCCTATAGGCTGAAGCTCTGACACTGAGGCCCTTTAATGAAAGTGATTCCAAAGGGCCCTAGATAATTAGATTTAGTACAGAGTTCTAGCTGCTTGTTTGACTTTATCTAGAGAAAACTTCTAGAAGAGAAATGGAGGGGCTTTGTATTCTTCTGACAATTCTTAGTGAATATTATGACTTAATTTTTTTTTTTTTTTGGTGAGGAAGATCAGCCCTGAGCTAACATCTGCCAATCCTCCTCTTTTTTCGCTGAGGAAGACTTGCCCTGGGCTAACATCCATGCCCATCTTCCTCCACTTTATATGGGAAGCCGCCACAGCATGGCTTGACAAGCGGTGTGTCGGTGCGCGCCGGGGATCCGAACCGGCGAACCCGGACCGCTGCAGCGGAGCGCGTGAACTTTACCGCTTGCGCCACCGGGCCGGCCCCTTATTTCTTAATTTTTACGAAAATTGAGCCCATAAAATTTGAGATTATATTCTCTAAAAAGAGACTTCCATTCCATTAATCCATCCATTTTCTCCTATTGATCAGACCCCTCCTGACTTTTCTTGTTTCCCTCTCTCACCTGGATTCTAAGATCCAACCACTTGATAATATCCTCAAAGATCTTTCTCTGGTCCTTCCTGAAGACTCATGGCCTCCAAACTCAGCTAAATCCTGCCCATCCTTTTACATGTCCCCAGTCAGGTCTCACTTCCCGTTTTCCGCAACAAAAAGAAAAATAAATAAATACTTCCACTCAGCAATATTTTGCGCTAGAATTTTTGTGCCTATCCTTGCTAACTTATTATCTAAATATATATATATAAATATATACATGATATATATTTGCAGAATGGAATATACTATGTCAACTCTTTTTTTACCTGGAGTTCTCACTTAATGGAGATCTTTCCATATCAATAAATATAAACGAGATTATCATTAGTAATGGCCATATGATTTTCTATTATTTGGATGAGGTATAATATATTTAATCCAAATCTTGCTTTTTATTCAGAATAAAAATCTTGCTTCCAAGTTTTTCTATTAAAAAAATCCTGCAGACAGATCCTGTGCTTTGTGTACTTATTTGATTAATATTTAGGATAAATTCCTAGATGTAGAATTACTGGATCAAAGAGATGTACTTTATAAGGATTTGGATACATAGTACCAAATTTTCCTCCAGAAAGTTTATACCAAAACAGTCCTCCTGGTAGTCTGAATAATGACCCTCCCCCTTAAAGATGTCCACAGCCCAATTCCCAGAACCTGGGAATATGTTACCTTACTGGTAAAAAGGGATTTTGCAGATGTGATTAAGGATTTTGAGACGAGCAGATTATTCTACACTCTCTGGGTGGGCCAGTGTAATCATAAGTGTCCTTATAAGAGACAGACAGAATAGTCAGAGTCAGAGAAGTGATGGAGAGAGTAGAGGTTGGAGTGATGAGGGTCTGCGAGCTAAGAATCAGGGCAGACTCTAGAAGCTGGAAAAGGCAAGGAAACCGATTCTCCTTAGAGCTTCCGGAAGGAACACAGCCCTGCCGACCCATTTAGACTTCTGATCATCAGAACTGTAAGAGAATAAATATGTGTTGCTCTAAGCCACAAGTTTGGGATAAACTGTTACAGCAGCAGTAGGAAATGAATGCAGCCCCAAAAGAGTATATGACAGTGCCCATTTGTCCACATCCACACCAACACAGCATTATTCTTTGTTCACCTTTTTAAATCTGATGAGCAAAAAGTGGTAGCTCATAGTTTTAATTTTCATTTTAAAGAATATTATTCAGTTTGAAATTTTTTACATGTTTGCCATTTGAATTTCTTCTTTGGTCAGTTGCCTAGCCATATCCTTTATCTGTTTCTATTTGAATGTTCATTTTTTTCTGTATTAATGTATAATTATTTCATTAATTGTGTTCATTATACCTTAAGAATATCAACTCTTTTGCCATGTATGCTCAAAATACTTTTTCCAGAGTATCATTTGTCTCTTGTTTATTGTGTTTCCTGATGGTTAAAGCTTTCCATGTTTATGTGTCATACTTGGGAAGATCTTCCCTAAACTTCGTGAAGTATTTATTGGTATATTATTTCAGTATTTTCATGTTTTGTTTTAAAGATAGGCCAATAGATTTTAAAATGTATAAAATATTCATTAATATAATTTCATATTCCACATTACAACTAATCCTTAAAAAATGTCACTTGTCAGCTTTTCGTATAGTATCAAAGAACACCCACAATTATCTGAAAGGCTATTAAAATACTACTCCCTTTCCAACTCAAAGCTGTGTCATCATGGTTTATTTTTGCATTTAAACCTTTAGTGGAAACCTACTGGAATTTGTTCCCAGCCTGTCTCCTTTCACAACTGTTTCCCTCTCTACTCAAATTTGTGGGCCTCCGGTCACTGCTTCCTATTTTATGATCTTGCTTCCTGGTTATAGTTGATTAGATGGGAAGTACAATTAGATTGACTCTGCTAGGAATTTGTAACACATCAGAACACGTTTAGTTTGCCATGAGTAGCTATAACCTATATTCTGGAGAACTGTGGAGTGGCCATATTCCATGCCAATTCTAAAGAGAATGAAGCACGTGTGCAAAGACTCATAGAGACAAGGGACAGGGCAATGCAGGTCCCAAAGTCAGGTGCATTTCTCCTGTTTCTCTAAAACAGTCCTGGAGTCCTGTAATAAACTGTCTTTTGCATAAGTTATTGCAAGTCATTTCTGATATAATCAGATACATATAATACAAAATTCTAATTTATTGCAGTATAAAGCCCGCAATGACTATTTTAAGTACTTACCAGTATTTTCAAACTCCCAACTCTTGCATACTCGCTTCTTCCTGTCTCCTCCGGATGTCACTCCATTCCTTCCTTCTCCTGCTGCGGTGCCTCTGCCTGTCTGCTGGCTCTTTTCTTGTTTACGTTTGCAACAGCTTCAATCATTTCTATCTTGGGGGGAAAATCTGTTTTAATCCAAATTCCCTTCAACTCGAATCTTCTCCTTGCTCCTTAAAAAAAGAAATCTACATTGTCTTCGCTTCCAGGCCAGCACATGCTAAACCCAGTGTAGTCTGGCTTCCTCCCCAAACACTGCCCTGACACTGCCCTGGTCCAGGGCCTGTTATGGCACCCGCCCCTTGGACTCCCAGAGGAACCACTCCCTTTATGGTCTCTGTGAATAACTCACAGGGCTGATACACAGAGGCTTTGCCTGAGAACCAAAGCCAAGCTTGCTTTCAGAAAGTTACTGGATATTTCAGCAGTCTTTGAAGCAGTTAGCCTTGCTTTCTCTTTAGATTTTCAGTTTGCAGCATTTCCAACATACGAAAACATAGGGTCAATAATCTAAGTCCCCATATACCCCACAACCAGCTTCAACAATGATCAACTCAGAGTCAGTTTTGTTTCTTCCATATTCTCAACCACTTTCACCGCTTTCCCAGGATCATTTCAAGCAGATTCCAGATTCATATGACTTCATCTGTAAATATTTTAGGATGTCTTTCTAAATAACAAGGATCCCCTTTATAAACAGACTCACATTATCATCATCATAATCTTGCATCAGTAATAATTTGTTAGTATCGATTATCGCATCAGTGCTCATATTTCTCCAATTTTCTTATAATATTCTTTTTTATTTTTAACAGTATTTGAATCTGGGTCCAAATAAGAATCCACACATTTTAACTGTTAATAAATCTCTTAAACCTCTTTAATCTATAAGTGCCCTGTCCATCTTTTTTTCCCCTCCCTGCAAACAACGCTGTTGTTGAAAAAACAGAGTGTTTTGTCCTGTAGAGTTTCCCACCATCTGGATTTTGTCGATGGCATTCCTGGGGTATCATTAACTCGTTCCTCTGTCTCCCATATTTCTTGTATATTGGTAAGGATTTGATCAAATTCAAGTTCAATTTTTCGTAAGACTACCTCTGAGGTGGGGCTGTGTACATCCAACAGGAGGAACATGTTATCTGGTCACTGTCTTGGCACCCTATGGATGAGTCTACCACAGCCTTATTATACTCCACTGCAGGTTTCTGTTTATTTGGCTCTCTCCCTCTCAGGACTTAAGTCCTTGAGGACAGAGCCAGTGTCCTTAGCACCTAGCTTAATGCCTGGCACAGTGGCTTAAGAAATCTCTCAGTAATGTTCCTAGCATCATGTCACCTAGCATAGTTTTCTATCAACTCCTCCAGGAAAAATGTTGCAAAATGTTCCCTTAAAAAATGAAAGGAGTGTGGGCTGGCCCCGTGGCTTAGCGGTTGAGTGCACGCGCTCCGCTACTGGTGGCCCGGGTTCGGATCTCAGGCGTGCACGGACGCACCGCTTCTCCGGCCATGCTGAGGCAGCGTCCCACATACAGCAACTAGAAGGATGTGCAACTATGACATACAACTATCTACTGGGGCTTTGGGGAGAAAAAGGAGGAGGATTGGCAATAGATGTTAGCTCAGGGCTGGTCTTCCTCAAACACAAAAAAAATGAAAGGAGATAAACTGTTGTGTATCTGTTGGAAAATCAATTATAGTTTGGAGACCTTCTCATAGAAAAACGACAATTGAGATTTAGAGCAGTTGCCCGTGAATTGCTCCTAGTTAGCTAGATAACAAAACACTTCGGTGTTGAAACCACTTTTAATTTGGGACAATGACCAATGAAACTCATCTTGCTATTTTCTATAGTGAGGGACAACTCCCACAAATGGAAAGTGAGTTTCACAGAAGTTGTCACTTGCCCTAAGGCACACAGTTAATACCGGGCAGAGCTAGGGGCTTAAATCTAGGTCTGTGGACTCCAATTACAAAGCTTTTCCAGCATCTACTACAAAGCAGGCCTACTGACCAGCTCCCACGTTAGCTGGGCTTTGACAAATGATAACACACAAATACTAGTCTTCTTTCAACCTTGAAGTAAAAATCATCAAATCCACTGCAGCACTAGATCATTCTGAGAAAAGAGAAGCCTCCAGACAAAAAGAGCCAGGCTACAGAAATTCCTCAAGGCTGTGGCAATAACGAAAAAGCCCCCCAACTTGGCGCATTGTTCTAAGAGAGAAAAATAAGGGGTTCAAAGTTCTGCCATTGTGAAAGGCCCTAAAATTATCCCCTGCCAGCTGCCCTTTGCCGTGGCACGGCCTGGGCTGCTGAGTAGCATCCCTCGGGCCGTAGCTGGGCTTGTGCTGAGCACCTGCCAGCACTCACTTTTCTCATACAACTCACTGCATGGCCACACTGGATGCTTGACCCAGGCGGTGTGTCCTCACCCAAAGTAGAAACTTCTAAATCAGGATCCTCCCCCAGCTGCACCAGGGGAGGCTCTGCAAAGATCATCTCAATGGCTCCTGAGGCTTTCCAGATTTGACTGCCAAGGTTTATCCTAAATAGCTGCAATAGCCTGCAATCAAAAGAAGCCAAGCCATCCTGAGAGTAAAGCTCTTACTCGGAACTCAGACAGCATTCCGATTTATCCCCTGCAGGTTCTGAGTAATGCTTCAATCATTTATAAAACCAGCGGTGCCCTCATATTTGGACCAGGTCATGGCGTGGCCTGAGTACACGATACTTGAAGGAGAATACACCGTGTGCTAAAAGCCAAAGCCAAAATCAAACCTGACCCAGACTTTGTCAAGACAGTTCCATGTCGCATTAAACCAGGATCACAATGTGACAGTGGGGAAGCAGAATCCTTGTAACTCTCCTCTGAGCTCTTCAGCCATGAACTTTTATAGAACCCAGGGCAAACGTTCAAAGCCACCAGTTTTGTTATGCACAGGTTGAGTTGTTTGAGTGTGAGTTGTTTGATGTTCTTTCCACGCCCCAGAGAAGGTGTAACGTGAAACAATAAAGTATGTTCAATGACTTCCCCTCTCTGAGAAGCTTTCCTGAGCTCCTGGGGGTCAAGCACCTCCTTCTTGGTGCTCTCATAGCATCTGGTTCATACCTTCCTTATTGCACATATAGTCCATATTGCACAAGAGGTACACACTGGTGTGACTGTTGGTTAGGGTTCACCCTCCATCCTCTGAAAAGCAGGACCCTTGTGCTGTTCTCTGTTGACCTTCAAATGAAACGGTGCCTGGCACTTAAGTATTGGTTAAATGAAGGTTGTTACCTCAACAGAAATACTTTATACAATAATTTCTCCTTGTACTACTCCTGCTTGCATGAATCTGATTACCTCCAGAGAAGAGGGGGAACTTCCTGGAGCAATTTTCACCTGATTACTCAAGAGTCTTACTAGTTACAACGAATCTTTTTTTTTTTTTTTTCACTAAAACAAAAATTACGGACTCTATTATAGCACAGTCTAAAATGAGACAGTGAAACCTAAGATTGGCGTTTTTCTACTCTGGAAATAAATCCAGATTTACGATTAATACAACCTAGGATGAGACCAAGACAGTTGGCATTGCTTATCTTGACACTTCCTGAAAGCCTGGGTGAGTTTCTGGATCATTCCAACATTTGGTTTCCTCTCCAGGGCAAGCCAGGGGTCAGCTAAGGAACCCTGTCCTAAAAAATGGTTTCTTGGAATAAGCCCTCTGGGGCAACTCTGAACTGGAGCTCCCTAATCTAGGCAAATAAATTGCATTTCACATACTAACGCCAATAGAATTCCTGGAATGTTGGATTGAGAAAGCTTTGTGGCCGGGTTTAGCGGGAACTCTGGGAACTCCGTGATAGAACTTCATGGTGGATGAGCACTAGCCACTATGGATGCAGCTGAGGAATCAGAGGCCCTAGGGCCAAGTGTCTCCACCCTTGCTTTAAGGACTTCCCGTCCAGAAAAAAAGTTGCTACATATGGGCCTTAATCATTTCCACCTTGAGGAACGTAGACATGATGAGTTCATACCAAATACCCCAAATTCATACTTTCTTGTCAAAAACAACCCCTGTAAGTTTCCTAGAGAAATGTGTGGGAGCTAAGAACAATAAAATGTCTTAGTATAGGTCCTTCTCAATGTGCCTTTGGCAGGTTTGGCTGAGCATAATTTCTACAGGAGCCTTCCCTGTGGACCTGGAGCCAGTTCCTGAAAGCCAACTGCCGCCTATTGCATTGATTCATTGATTGCACAACTGCTGACCTGCGCACGGCAATGGGAGAGTTGATCCTTGGTAGTCAAGGGGAATAATAAGAGGAAAACCTGCCAAGACAAGGCATCTGGCAGAACTTGTTGAAACCCTTTCTATTTCACGTGGACCTCAAACGCACCAGGGAGTCACTCCGGCTTGTCCTTAGTGCCCTTAAGAGGAATTGCTCGCCATCTTTGATCACACGTGACCTATCCAGGTACTACAGTGGAGCATATTTCAAATGCTTTATTTCCACTGGTGGAGAGTTCATCTCTCCCTCCACTGCCCTCCACCAACCCCCACAGCCATGTCATTTATGTAGGCATATGGGAAAAGAAAAAGTTGAAGTCCTCAAAATAAAAGCAGAATACTGATAAAGTCATTTTCAACTTTGAAGCGAATGACAAAAGTATCAGGTCATGTAAGAGGGAGGAACACTGACATACTTTTTCAGATGCTGCACATGAGCCGTAATTTAAAAATATCCTTGTGTAGCCTTAACTGTCCCTTGGTTTCTTTCATCACACCACAACCCTTTACTCCAAACAAACGTGCTTAGTTCTCTACCAGATACTTCTGCCTGATACTGAATCCTATCTCTAGAATAGCACACTTTCTCAGCAGCCCTAACCAGCTGCTAATAAGACACATAAGAGACGTCAAAATTGACTATAGTGGAGCAGTTTTAAATGGACTCAGAGCTGCCTTTCCAGAGAAACTGCCTTGCTGTCTTGAACCCTGGACTGGGCGAAACCTTTGGACTGGGCCAAAACGGCAATTGTTTTACAAGCAATTGTTTGAGAAATCAGCAAGAGAATGGACATCCTGATCAAAAAAATTGAGGATTGTGGACTTTCTGAAAATAGAATCAATAGTCAATCAATGTTTAGCCAAGACTAGCTCTCTGCCTCCAACTCCAATTAAAATTCTTTGTAATACAACCTCCCTTCATTGCCCCTGACTTTTACCCCCTAGTGGGACACTATTTGGGTTTCTATCTGAATCTATGCTCCCCTAATTGCAATTCTTGAGACCCCAAATAAACTTATTGCTTCTCTTGCAGTTTCTGCCTCCTATTTGTTGACAGAGATAACAAGCAACAAGGATGAGAGTTCTTTGTGCTAACTGCTTGTGAGAATGGAGACAACGTATCTTATCAACTTAGGATGCATCAAAAGAAGGAATGCTGAAAACAAGTCAAATGCAGAGCAGAAATTTAAAAAAATCTTATGACAACAATTTAATGTAAGAATTTTTGTAAGTCCCATCAATAAACATATAGCAGGCACTTGATACACAATCATTGAATTGAATTAACATTTGTTCCAATTTCTTAAACTCTCCCTGAACTCCTTAGAGTCTGCACTAGGATTGCAATCACCTCTTTTCCTTTTATCTTCTGCATCTCCAACCAAAAGTAGTCCATAGGCATCAACAGATGAAACCAATGCAACTTTTGAGGACAAATCCTAGCAGACACTCATGAATCCTGTACACAGGAGTGAGTCTACAGAGGGAACCAAGGACTCTGTTTCACATTTGTCCCCAAGTTCAAAGGAAACTGACACACTGTTTATAGGAGAAACTTCTCTTTCTGAGAAATCTAGTTTGGCTCATCCAAGAACTAGTCTTAACAAAAGGGCTCAGACTTCTCAGGAGTCAGTCTCTCTAAATTCTTAAAGTAGCAAAATGTAATAGGCAAATAAACACACCTTCAGAATTCACATGGGTGATAGGTAGTCTGACATTTTCTTTTATTTTTTTCTTCTTCTTGTTTCCTGAAGACAACACCTTTTTAAACTATGTTTTTAACTATTACAGACATGACTATGACTGCATTAAATGAATGTTTTATCTGTAAAATATATCACGAAGAGTATAACAATTGCCTCCGATGTTATTGAAATATAATTGATTTTAGCTAAGTGTTTTAGCTTTGTTTACTTCCCAGATGATTAGGAGAGAACAAACCTTTTCACAGAGAATGAGTAAGGCCAAAGAAGTAGATAAAGGAAGTTTAATAGTTTCTCTAGCTTGTGGGAAGATACCAAATATTCAGCAAGGAAGTCAATTCTACCTGTATAGTGCCCCTGGTGTCTGTCCTCTTCTTCCCACTGCCTCCAAATAAGTCCTCATCACCTCTTGCTGGATTGTTTCGATAGTCACTTAATTGGCCTCCCTGTTTCCTTTCTCTCCCGTCTTCAATCTGTGCTGTTTCAATCACTTAGCCAAGAAATATGAAACAAGCATCTACTATGTGCTAGGCATATTTTTTACAACCTTTCAAACACTCTCACTGGGATCTTTAGAGAAAAAACACTTTAAAAAATACCCATTGAATTGGCTTTCAAAGAGAATGACCTGAAGGAGAGGTCTGTCTATCAAATTTATCCCCATAGGATCTATGTGTAGGAGGGTGTGGGGGTTGTGTGTGTGTGTGTGTGTGTGTGTGTGTGCTCTAGATGAAAACCTGACATTAGTTTGCGTTCTGCTTCTCTGAAGATAAAAATGTTTTTCAATTATTTAGAAGACTATTCCAACGAAAGCCTGTGGTATGCAGAGCAAAGCTCTGGCCCTGGCTGATGTCCTCAGGTGTGAGCAGACTGGGTGTCACTGCAATATAATTGCCATCATATTTCTCCAGTCATTTAGCCTAAGTATAATTTCAAAGGATCTAATCACCTCTTCCCTCCCAGAATCTCTTGTCTTTTCATACTTTATTTCATTAATCTTCTTACGCCAGTCTGGTTCCCAAAGCAGCTTTGAGAATGTTTTCAAAAATATATATACATTATTTTGAAAATTTCTTAAGTTATTCTAGGATGAATTTTATTTTCCCATTTAAATCTGTAACTCTAACAGTTTTTTTTTTAAATGTTATTTGATTAATAACTGGTAGTTTTAAGAAACTTTGGGAGGATCTTAAGAGGTCTCCTCAATTAAGATGTCTGTAAGTTTTAGGAGATAGACTTCATTTATATTCCAAGATTGCATATTGCCTTATTTCTGTCTGTTGAGAAATGAGTGCTATCTGCCTGCAATTTGTCAAGTGATACCTTGGAAAGCGCTTGGGGTCTGGAGAAAACTTGAATTTAAACCCAGTTTCAATCCCTTGCTGTGTTCTCCTGGGAGAGACCTTTGGATCTGGGTGCCTCGGTTTCCTCCTCTGTAAAACCCCGGTGTTGAGGTGTGTGAAATCTCTCGGTGACTAAGCACTCCGTTAATCATCCAGGGTTCTAAGAAGGGACGCCCTGGGGCAGTGGGGTCTATCTCTGATGATAAGAGGTTGAGGTAACTTCCCCCACTCCTCCTTCTTCCTGCGCAGCAGGGATGGGGTCTCCTCTTGAACTTTAAAATTATTTATTACAAGTATGTAATGCTAAAGTATTAATTTAAAAAGCACAAAAAAGCGTTAACATCACCCATCAACCAATTAATTACTGAAGCTAATCAGTGAATCTGAAGAACCTGTGGCATGAATAGGCAAACATGTTTGTAGCGCCTATTGGTAATGAATAGTCCACTTTCATGTGAGCCACTGTTCTAAGTATTGGTGTGATCTTTGTCCTTCTGCCTCCCACACTTTTTGGTTGGGTACCAATAAGGAAAATATGCAAGGGGTATCCACACTCGACAGCTATGCATGATCACACCTACTCAGTTGTGTAAAAAATAACCAGCAGTATGCAACAAAATTGACTCTTTTTAATGTCTTAAAGATACAATATTCTGGTCTTTAAGCCAAATAGGCATTAAATAGTTGAAGATAACTAACAATTATCATACATGAATTCTGATTAAATCTACTGCCTAGACAGAAACACTGACAGAAAATAAAATCTTTTTTTCTGGCTTCAGAATAGATTCCATACATTGGTCCAACTGCAGACTCTCCCAAAGGCCTGTGGGGTTCATTATTAAAAAATTAATTAATTCTGGTTAGTGACAATTTTTGAGGACAATTTATACTACTCTATTCACCATGTTACTTCTCATATTTAAAAGTCATTAAATTAATTGTTCTCTTTATGTTGCAATACATACAGGTCAACATAATCTTTTAAAATAGAATATCAGCTGAAATTATTTTCTTTAAAAATCCACTGACACATTTCTCTGCTCTTGTTTATCTCTGTCTCCATTTCCTCAGTGGGGTGTTGTGTTATCTGGGGACATTCTGGTCACCATCGATTCTCTTTTCTTATCCTGCCTGCCAGCTTGAATTTCATGAGCAGCTGACTCAGACCACTACTCATTTCCTCGAGATATAGACTTTGCCGAGAAGCCCCGTGTGGCTATTTTTATAAGCTGTATCAACTAGATGTTTGAATTGATCAGCCCATCCAGTCATAGAAGTGGACCTGATCACTCCACAGGCACAAGGAGAAGAGAGGGGAGGTGAGTAGTATCAGGCTGAGCTATGGAGAGGCCACTGAATTGTGACTTCCAAGAACTTAAAAATCTTCGATTACTCAGCCACTTTTTTGAAGAAAAAATAGGAAAAGACTGATTCCTGAAGACTTATTTCTGCCATCTACATTGTAGGAGGAAATGGAAGGACTGTAGTTTGCAGCCTCTATGCATCCCTTTCATCTCTTATTTCTCTATTCACACCCATGACTGCACTGAGAGCTAATGGAGAATCTAGGTGGAGGGGAGCTGAGAATGTAGAAACATAAATGAATTCAACTCCTACTGCCAGGACACTTACCATCTCTAGAGGAAAGAAATGCACAAAAATATGAATTGCAATGGCAATTCGTTTGGAATTGAAATTGGCAGCAGGCTACTGCTGCACCTAGAGCTGTCAGTGCCCCCAGTCGTCCCATCTCTTCTGTGAGCCCCTTTCTATAAAATGCTTGAAGCTCCTTGATATATGCCACAGTGCTGGACACGTGGCAGATGATCTGAAGTGCTGCCTGAGTTCCATTGATTTAGTTACCATCTATTTCTTTTCTCTGATTATTAAATGAATTTGCATAGATTTAGTTGGTTTACGATACCTTGAAGTGTTACAAAGCAACTTTACTTCAATTCAGTAAATTTTATGTTTTTTATATCTTCCCCACCTCCCACCCCCAGATGAATCATTTCAGTAGTCAGGGATAATCCATTATATAACACATACTTTTCAGTAGCTAAAAGGACAACAGTTAATAATTGATAGATCAGGAGATGGTCTGAAATTTTCAAATTGAAGAGTGTAATCCACAAGAGAACTATGCTCCATGTGACACACACACACATCTAGTCCTCTTTATTTTAAAAATACACTTGTACCTTAAATAAACATATTGCTCTTTTAAGTCTTGTGTATTATTAAGGCGACATTAACACAAGTTACCAAGTGGTATGAAACTTATGTTGACTTCACTTTTGAAAAGTTGACACTAATTTGAGCATTTTATATTTGGAAACATTTTCTGGTCACATACAAAAAGTTAAATTTGGATGGCAAATTGAATGAAATAAAGAAAATTCATAAAGGTCCCTGTCACAATTTTTTCTTGAGAAAAAGGGCACCGCATAGTTGGATTTCTTAACACTAAAGATGAAGTTGGTGTGACAGCCATGGAATTGGGTTAGCCAAGAAAGCCTGAGGGTTAAGTGAGAAATCTTGAGGTTGATGAGTTCTTTGAAATAAAGCCTTCTGTAAAGGAAGGAAAGTCTGCGTATTGTCCATGCACACAAAACTTTAAGGAAAAAGTGTTGCAGTCATTTATTCCTATACATCACCAGAGCAATGGATTTTCCATTGGGTTGAGTGGTTGCTTTTTCCTCTCTCTCTGATTTACATAGTTATATTCCTTCTTCTGTTGCAGGGTGGGGCCATCATCCATCTGTGGAATTGGGCACCACAAGCCCTTACTGGAAGACAAATGCCTGCCAAATGAAGTGTTTGAAGGACTCCCTGAGGAAAAGAACATGGTGGAGATGGCATCTCTCCTGAGGCTGGTTGAGTGGCAGTGAAGCAGCTGCACTCAAGAGCCTGGTGGGGTGTTGCCTGGAGAGGGCTGCCTAGCTGCCCAGACACGTCCTCACAAGGAGACTATCTCAGGGAGTGAATCCACCACTTTCTAGGGTATGATCTCAGATTTGTGGGCTCTGAAACTCATCAATAACCCAGAGTTCTTTGGACTTAGAGATGTGCCTTAATGCTAGCAAAACTAAAAAGATCATAAGGTAGAAACACAGAATGCCAGTCTATTAAATTTTAAAGAGAAGTGTAATTGTCAAGGATATCTCACATACAAGTCAGTCTGACCGGTGCAAAATACACGAGAAGTTTGCTTTGGGGAAAAGCAAACAGAACAAGGGGAATTAGTTATATGAACAGGATACGCAGCCAGCATTGACTCTGACAGCCTGCCACGTCCATCTCTACAATACAAATACACTGGCCAGGTAGACTGGATAAATCCACTTCTTGTCATTGCTTAGACATGCATAACTCAGGCAAAAAAAAAACAGATTTGCCCATGTTTCTAATGGGAATTTATATATCTCTCTTTACTCCAAATTATGATGTACTTATTTCTTAGTTTAATTTTCAAAAAACGACCTTTCTTCCCTTATTTACAGATTTTTGAGGTCCATTCCTCTGTCTCCTCCATGGATTCTTTGCAAAATATATGACTAGAAGATAGACCAATTCCAGAACAGAGCAGCAGTGAAATGTGTCTGTGATACCCACACAGTCAAAAAAGCACCAGACTCTAAAGAGATTGGAAGTGGCCACAGAGCAGTGTGCCGGAGCGCATATATTCTTGATCTAAGACTGATGGCCACCATTGGCATGCCTACCACTGAGGAAAATCCTCCAAGGATATGGAAGTCTTGAAAATAGTTTCTCCACATTCCTCCCTGTGATTCACAGTGAAAACTTCCATCAAATATTGAGTCACCTGCTGGCATTTACAGCCACAATTAAACACAGAATTTTTTGTACCCCTATGCTTCCTTCTTTCCTTTCATCTTTCTCTCTTTTCCCCACTGGGGTGGAGTTGGGGAGGGTAACTGAAGCCAGGCTGGAGATCTGTTCTCAGGCCACAGTCATTAGATAAAATTTAAACAAATACTTTAAACGATCAGGATTCTCTCTGTTCCTAGCCTAAAAAGAGCTGCAATGGATACTTATGAAGTTTCTTAAAGACAAAAAAATCTTCTAAAATCCTTGTCCTATCACCTCACCCCAAGCTGGAA
Source organism: Ceratotherium simum simum (assembly GCF_057802395.1). Lineage (NCBI taxonomy): Eukaryota > Metazoa > Chordata > Mammalia > Perissodactyla > Rhinocerotidae > Ceratotherium > Ceratotherium simum. The sequence continues at coordinate 21,955,468 of NC_141916.1, forward strand.
GACTGTTGATTACACAGGTAAAATTTGCCTCGGAAGATGAGTCATGGTCAATATAAATTAAACAAAAGCAGAGAATTTTTTTTTAACCCTCGATACCTTATACCTTTTGTTAATCAACACTTTTGTGATTTCTTGAAGCTAATTTCAGTTTAAGTGGTTGTCATTTTGTGAGGCAATATGATTCTGATCAAGCCAGTAAACATAACTAAGACGACCCGTCTAGTGCAATAAGAAAGAGCAACATTTGCGTCATGTTTGGAAATACTAAGGTCTCATCTCTACATTGGTCAACCCCGGTGGTCTAGTGGTTAAGATTCGGGGCGCTCTCACCACTGCTGGCCCAGGTTTGTTTCAGCGTCAGGGAACCACACCACCCAGCACTCGTCTGTCCATTGTCACAGTGTGGTGGCTGCACGTAATGCTGAAAGCTGTGTCACCAAAGACTGGGCAAGGCTCAGCTCTGCTGTACACAGGGTCACTAGGAGTTGGAATTGATGCCACATCACCGACAACATCTCCAGATTACCTAAATCTGTAATTCCAGATCAATCAAATTAAGCAGTCATACCCCTAGGAAATCCTGTTTTGCAGGAAATAGAGTAGCACTGAATAGTTTCATATTGTAATTTATGCCCGGATTTTTTTTTTTTTAATTTCGAAGTTGGAATCTAAGCAATGCCTTCCAGAGCTACTAAGGAAATGCAACACCACTTTGTTCCTGAGCCTTTGTCTTTATCTTAAAACAATTTAATCCATGACAACATCTATTTTGAAGAGAATTTCAGCTATCTTTTGACTATCTGCCTGAAATTCTCCAAGTATGAGCACTTGCATGTCTCTGACCGTTCAGTTACTGACTTCCTGTCAGCGAGGAAATCTGCAAAGAGGTTTTTTATCTTTGGGGCTTCTCATCACTATATCCTTTTCCAAACCTTAGCAAAGCATGCCATAAAATCTTCTTAAAATATAAAGTACATTATACGTCAATATAAATGGCTAATATCCTAATATATTGTTTCAACCTAGTGTATTTTTAAATCTTTACCTGGAGGAAAGACTCAATCTAAACGGCCAGAGTGGGGAGAAACAAAACAAAACAAAACACTGGGGGGCCAGCCCGGTCGGGTAGTGGTTAAGTTCTCACACTCCTCTTTGGTGGCCCCAAGTTCACAGGTTCAGGTCCCGGGCATGGGCCTGCACACTGCTCATCTAGTGTGGCAGCATCCCATATGCAAAGTGGAGAAAGATCAGCACAGATGTTAGCTCAGGGACCATCTTTGTTAAGCAAAAAGAGGAAGATTGGCAACAGATGTTAGCTCATGGCCCATCTTCCTTACCAAAAAAAAAATAAAACACTGGCCTGGACTTGGGACCAGAGGGCGCCAGCGTTCCAGTCCCGTACTGTGATTACTAGCAGTGGGTTCCCAGGCACCTCACGTCAGCATTCTGAGCCTCCATTTCCTTCTCTTCTAGATGAGAGCGTAGGGGAGGAGAGTGTTTTACTCGAACCTCTTAGGGTCCCTGGCTGAGCCTGAAAATTAAACTGACAAAGACAGATTACCAGGAGAAAAGCACACACATTTATTTAATATAAGTTCCATGTGACACAGGAGCCTTCGTGAGGAAATGAAGAGACCTGAAGCAACAGTTACACCTGAGTTTGCTGTGCTCGGTCTGCTGAAGAGTGGACAGCCATGAAGGGATCTGATAGGTCAAAGAGTATGAGATAAGTGTAGTGAACTGGGGGAAGTTTGCAAGGCCTGTTGGATAGGATTCTTCTCGGCGTCCCCTTGTCTTCCAAGAAAAGGATGCTCCTTTCCTGCAGGTACAGGGAGGGCACCTCTCACATGAGGGTTTTATGACTGGTTTCAGGGGAAAAGGGTGGGGAGAATGTCAGAGCTTCTGTTGCTTTCTCAAAGTCTTTCAGCTAAAAATATTCAATATGCCAAGGTGCCATGTTTTGGGGTAGTGCATCCTGAACCCCGTCAAGATGTTTTGACTTGGGCTTTGAGATGCCTGCAAGTTCATACATTCTAATAGACATTCCAGACAGAAGGGAGGTTGGAGGACCCCAGGAGCTTAAAGAACAGGTGTAGTAGGAATAAGGAAGGAGAAACAGGAAGGAGTAGGAATAAAGAAAGGTGGAAGGATGAGGGTTGTGTCAGAGCATGAAATATTAGAATTTAAGATTCAACATTGGAATAATTATGGGAGGTAAGGCCGAGGGAGTGAGAGGCTACAGTGAGGTGGAAACAAAGGCTATTGAAGTTGGGTCAGGAAGTGTGGCGAGGATTTGATGGTTCACCCTCACAAATATTGAAATCCGCTAGGATGATGAGAAGGACTGCAGTGAAGAGGAAGACTGTGAGCTAGAAGCCAAAATCTTTAGTGAATGTAGTGTCTGACCAAGAGATAGCAGAGCTTAGTGGTCGGGTGCACCTGCATTAGTGCCAGACAGACTTTGGTTCAAATCACAGCTCTACCACTGATCAATTCTCATCCTTGGGCACCTTGCATACCATGTCAAATAACAGTCTACTCAACTATAAAATGGGAGAAATAATAAGGCTATCCCACAGGGCCATTTTGTGTGGCAGATGCTAATAATTGCCTACCCAACAGCCGTTCACATCTTCTTCCTCACTAACAGAAACCAATCCTCCATGAATGCTGTGAGAAGGTTGGCCCTAGCCTTAGATCTTGATTCGTCTTAGCCAATTATGGAAATCTCTTCTTCTCTTCCAATAATTGACTTAGGAAAGACCGAATCCTGGGCAATGAGATGTGGGAGATGCCTGCTGGGATGACTTATGAGAAACGTTTCTTATCTCTTCATATTGGTTTGTGAAGATGTGATGTCAAGAGCTTCTGCAGCCGTCTTGCTACCATGAGGAAAACTAGTAGATTACCTGAGAGTGTCAGCACAGATAGATTGAAGGAACCCTCAATTATTTATCAAAAGCAGTATTTGGAAGACTAATAGCACAAGTTCTGAAAATCAGCTGGGAACTTGAGTTTAGATTGAAACTAATCTAAAAATTGTTCCTTCTTAGTCCTGCAGAAATTGCATCTGTAACTTTTAAAGGAGGGTAGAGAGGGGGACCTTTGAATGAAAAGCTAACTGATATGTCTTTGGAAATCAGCAATGACTGGAACCTTTTGAATAAATTATTAGATGCTCTATACTTCTTTCCCTGAAGTTGTCAGGTGTCTTAAGAGGTAAATTAATGTTGGTTCAGGAAGTATAAAGTGAGTCATAGAAAGAGAATCTGGTTCAATGATCTTGAAATGTATTAAATGTCAAAGATGATGATTTAAACTGTTTTTTCTAGTTTTTTTAGGGGGACGATCCATTATCTAAATACTTTTGAGAAGCCAAGCTGGCTATTGATGTAGAATGATTCAGACAACATGAATTTGCTCACAGAACGTATAGCTATATCAACATATGGAGAGCAAACCAGAATGTGAACACTGCAACCCTGTCTTCATTTTCCTGCTTTCCCACTCCTCAGAAGGACGAGGCTTTTTGACTCATTTGCCGAAAGCCTGATAGACACCTTAAATAATTTACGAACTTCAAGTCTATATTTCAAACTTAAACTAAACCAAAGAGACAACCTACACACATGATAAATGGGAATATTGTGCACATATATTTGGATGCATGCAGGATGTATATGTATCCAAAATATTTAATAACTATTAAGGCATGAAAACTGACATTCAGAATGAATGCCAGCTGTGGGCTGGAGCAGGGTCCTGGGAGGCCCGTAATATTCCAGCCATTAACCCTTCAGTTTTTATATCATAGGGAGATAGGAGGATCCCAGGGGAGGACCTGGGCCGCTGGAGAAGGAGTGCTGTTTACCTACTGGTATGCAGCTATTTCAGAAATTTAATAAACAGTGTGGCCATCTTGGAGCATATCAAGTAAATATCAACCCTGAATATGGAAACTCATCTAAATCATCCTCTGATAGCTAAAGAAACTGACTCAGAACAGAACTGACTTGTTCAAAGTCATATCCAGTCAGTTAGTTGCATAGCCTGGGCTATGTCCCAGGTCTCTTGACTCCTAATCCTCTACTCTTTTCATCATACTGAATGTTATACGGAGAAAATTAAACAAAAAAATTCCATTCTTCGACCATCAGATCAAAAGAAAAGGCCAAGGCTAAAAAGGCAACAGGTATTTTGAGCATTAAACTTAGGCTTTCAATAAGCTGATAACTTGATTGATGACACAGATTTTTCTCTGATTAGTTAAACCAAATATTTAACTCTAATTTTGGAATGTTTATTTTAAATGGTGGTATTTTTGAGTTTTCATTCTTTATTTCCAATATGGAAAAGAAAACTTGTTACTGACTTAGAGTAGATGTGATATGATAGTGAAAAAAAAAAAAGAATTAATTGGGAGACAACTGAGCTGGGATTGAGTGTTCTGCTGCTTGTTAATTATGTGAAATTGAACATGAATCTTTGCTTCTCTAAGTCTCAGTTTTATAATCAGTAAAGTGGAGATTAACAGAAAAGTGGAGTGATCTGCCTATCATCCAGATTGTTGAGAAATGGCTAGAGAGTGAAGGGGAAGTCATTCTTCAATGATGGAAATACTCTGTGATTGGTGTTGCCCAATTCAGTAACCACTAGTCACACATGGCTGCTCAGCACTTGTAACTCGACTAAGGAAATGAATTTTAAATGTGATTTAATTTTAATTAATTTACATTTACGTATAAATATTCACATGTGCTTAGTGCTACCATCTTAGACAGTACTGGCATATAGAGAGCCGGAGAATAATGCAGATATGAAGACAGAACCAAAGATGCCATGAGGTACTGAGAGAAGAGAGACGAGTCTTTCTCTTTCCTAAGAGAACCCATATATAAAAAGTCATTCCTCTTAGGCTTATTTCAGCTTTGGGAATTTATGTAATATTTTAATAATGATTTTATCTGCAAAAGCATCTTTCCAGGGAGTAGTCTAGCTTATCACTAATTTCTTTGGAAATTAGAGTTAAACATTTTCAATTATGTTAGGCATTTTCTATCTTGTTCATCACAAGAAATGTTTTAAACCCTTCATAGCTTCAGTGTTATGCCCATCTCTTCCTTGCAACGGCTGACTTCTTGCTGCATCAGTCTAAGCATATCTGCAGTAGTTTCCATATCTTTGAGTAATCTTCAAGGTATCTTTTTTTTTTTTTTTTGGTGAGGAAGAGCAGCACTGAGCTAACATCTGTTGCCAGTCCCCCTCTTTTTGCTGAGGAAGACTGGCCCTGGGCTAACATCTGTGCCCATCTTCCTCTACTTTAGACGGGACGCCGCCACAGCATGGCTTCATAAGCAGCACAGTGGTCTGCGCCCGGGATCCGAACATGCAAACCCCAGGCCACCGGAGTGGAGTGTGCGAACCTAACCACTACACCACTGGGCCGGCCCCTCTTCAAGGTAGCTTTGCTGATATGTAGTGAGTCAAAAACCAACACTTCTACCAGCACAGTGTTGCACACCAAGGAGATTATCTTCTAGAAAGACTTAAAAGTCCAACAGATATGCCTCAAAGTGTTAGATAACATTGATGTTTAGTAACTCAGAGTGGTGAGAAGCACAGATATTTCATGGACAGTACACAGTCTTTCATCTTGACTCTAGGTCATACCTTGAACTACAACATAATGGATTACCTTAATATTCCTTTCCTCCCCCATCCTCTCCTTCTGTGGTTAAGAGATACTAAACCTTCTGCTCTAACCCAATAATAATAATAATAGATAGGGACGATGGATATTCAAAATATGTTACCAGGCTTTGGGGAAGCCACCCCGAGAAGATGGGAAGAAAAGGTTTATTTATTCCTGAATTTTACTGAGGAAATAACCACTAATTAATTAATGGCTTTAAATTGATATAGAAACATGAACTCTGAAGGCCTGTCAATGCTTATTTCTCATTAAAATGCATTTCAAAACACATCCTATTGTTCTTTGGGTGCTAATGAATTCGTATTTAAGATATGCACACAAAAGCATTTCTCATGCTTCTGAGACAATGTAAAAAGGCACCAGCTGACGGTTTGCCTAAATGGAACACAATTATCACCAAGTTGCACAGCCTTTTTATCTGTACTGTCACTGCAGGAAATCTCACTGTGTACGTGACCGGAATACACACAACTCACTGGAAAATTCCATAAATGCAGAGTAACATAAGAGCACCCAACACTAACTTGTTGTTGTTGTTGTTTTTTAATCAAACACAAGGAATTGCTGGAGAATAGCTCCCAAACCACTGGTCCTTTGTAGAATTCTCTGTCATTTCCATCTATCCATATTAATTCTTAAACAGCATCTGTTCAAACTGCTATGCTTCAACCCTGAGGAATGTAAATACTGAGGTAATTATGAATTGTATTTCTAGCAGCACACATTTAAATGATTATCTGAAAGTCAAATGTTAATGTCCCAAAACAGAGAAGTAAAACATAGTTAATGTATTTTGCCCATACTTAACAGGCTAAAGTAGAGCAAACAGTCTAACATTGCAAGGAGAATTAAATGTGGAGACTAGAAGTGCTTTTTCATCATTTAAACATTGCAGAACAGCAGATGTATTTATTTGCATTAGCCTCCCAGAGCGACTGGAAGGACAAAGGGTACGAGACAAAAGAATTAGAAGAAAATGTGTGGAGATTGGACTGTTGGACAAAGTGTGTGTGTCCAATTGGGCAGGGGTGTGGGGTGAGAGAACCACTCAGGGCACAGCCCTCAACCTAAATCTGACAAGAGCTCAAGGGCAGCAAAGGAAATCCTTTGTTATGTAGAAATTAGCTGTGTGCTCTCCGTGTCCCCTTCCTTCTCTGGGATCCATTCCTACAGGCGGTCCCTCTTCCTCTCTTCTATACCCCATCCCTTCTTTAAGCCAATTTGAACAAACATCAACTATAAAGTTAGTAATGTCTCTAATTACATACTAATTTATATTTATCATCCATTATGGAATACACTCTTGGGAAATTTTATAGAATCATTAAATCTGATGGCTATGAGTTGAATTGTGTCCCCCCAAAAGATATGTTGACGTCCTAACCCCTAGTACCTCAAAATGTGACCTTATTTGGAAATAGGGCAGTTGCAGCTATAGTAAGTCAAGATGAGGTCATACTGGAATAGGGTGGGCCCCTAATCTGACATGATTGGTATCCTTATAAGGAGGTGGCCGTGTGAAGACACAGAGATGCACAGGGAGAATATGGAGATGGGAGCAGAGATTGGAAGGATGCATCTACAAGCCTAGGAATGCTGAGGCTGTCACCAGAAACTAGGAGAGAGGCATGGAACAGATTCTCCCTCAGAGCCCTCAGAAGGAAGCAATTCTTCCAACACCTTGATTTTACACTTCTAGCCTCCAGCACTGTGAATCAGATTTCTGTTATTTTTAGCCATTCAGTTTGTGGTACATTTTTATGGCAACTCTAGGAAGCTAAGACACTAGTATTTGGAAGAAACCTTAACATTTCTCTCTCTAGATGAGAATTCTATCCATAACCCAATAACAAGAATGACTGCCAACATTTACTGCTTGCTGAATACTTGCCGAATACTTGCCAGATACCATCACCATTTCCTCCACAGAGCCCATTTGATCACCCCAGCAGAAAGCAGGCCGCCCTTCACCCCTACTCAAGTATCCAATGATTCTGCTCTTGGCAGTAGATGGTCTAGTCAGCAGTCACAAGTTTTGAATCTCCAGCATGCAGTTCTCAAAATCTCCAAGAATGCCCTTGTGAACTTCAGTTCAAGTACGCATTTTCTCCCTAAAGAGAGACCTAACTGGGAAGTTAAATAGACAACTGAACATCGGATGAAGAGCATGAACTCAGAGCCAAGTGTGTTAGTCAGATGAATGGAATACTTAATGGCACAGGCATACACATTTCACAATGAAGATAGTCTTTGTGCTGGAGTGTTGCCGTCCTCGCCTCTGGTCAGAGGAGCATGAGCTGAGATGTTCAGCTTTGCTTTGGTGCCCTTTGCAGAGCTCTCTAAGCTGACCAACCTCTTTCTGAGAGTAACATTTTTTCCTGAGTTGTATTAATACACTAATTAATCAAGTTACAGTTTGGTTTGTATGTTAGTCTAGGAAGCAGATGTCGAGTGGGATTAAATATGCATGGATTTTATTGGAGGAGGGAGCCAGGGAAGGCTGGGAAGGCCATTAGACCACGATGTAAGCCTGACCCTGAGTGAAGGAGAAAGGGAGAAGGGGGAAAGTGGAAGTGTCCTAGACTGCCACGTAGTCTAAGGAAGGTTCATCAAGGCCACTGAGGGCAGGGTGGGATGGGAGGAGGGTGGCTAGAGGCAACATGGGCTGTAGGAGGAGACCCTTGTCTCCCAGGAATAGATCTGCCTTAGCATCCCTGCTGTGCTCAGTCACTGGCTGAGAACAGCCTGTGGGAGGCCGGGCCTCAGTACTGACGTGGTGAAGGATTTCAGAGCCGGGAACGTGGGCCTTTGGTCAATTATGCACCCTGTGGTTGGAGGTCTTCTCGTGGCCCACATGCCACAGCCTGAGTGCTGCACTTTTTCTTTAAGGGGACTTACTGCACATCGTAGTAATGTGTTGATTTAAAATTTAACTGCCAGAGGAAATTTTACTTCTCATTGTGGCATGACTTCCAAGTATTCATAATACCTACCTTGTTTTAGTCTATGCAACTATTATATATATAAACACACACACACACATATACACATATATATGTATTTAAGATATACTACCACCTTTTAAAAAGGGAGAGAAAGCCTTTGAAGCCAAACACTTCCTGAGAAATATAACTTTCCCCAACCCATAGTTAAATAGCTCTTAAATTGAAGGATCCTGTTTTAGTGTACTGTATTATTTCCATTAGACATTACATAAAGTCATATTCATAGTAACATCTCAAGGTGAATGAATGATACAGCTTATGCCTTGCGGCATAGATCACCTTTAATGAAACACCTAGCTGGGTCTTAAGAACACTTTACTTCTCTTTAATGAGAACAGATGTTGTCCTCAGAAATAGTAATTTCCACAACTGTCAGTACTGAGAACAGGTGAAACAAACAACAATGCACCTCATTTTTACAACACCGTCCAAATAGCATTTGAAGAATATGCTGAGCACAGCTCTCTCTGCCTCGTCAGTGAACATTACGTAGAGAAGATGTGCAAAAACACACGTGCTCATGGACTAGCGAGACCAAAATGACTGCACATCCAGACCCTCTGGGAATGCATTGTTCTTAAAATGATGTGAAATACAAAGTACCCAAAAGGCGAGGGAAGCGGTGAAAAATACCAGCTGCAATAAAAGAACCTTGGATTGCTGTCTGGTGTATTGTTGAGCCTTAGATAAATTACTTAATTAACTTCTTGACCCATTCCTCTTTTGTTTGGGCTTTTTTTTTTTAACCCATGGTTATTTATTTAGCACAATTTCATCCATATAAAACCACTTCAGCCTAATGATTCCTTTTATGAAATTAATGTGAGAGTGCCATTTCAATGATTAGACTTCCTCTGTACTTTTCCAGATTTTTTTTTCCTCTTTATGACTTGTTTGGAATATTTTTCAATGATCTGATGGAATGCAAAGAAATCTGACCTGAATAAAAGCAAAAACATTTTGAGTCTCTCTTTATGTGGGAATTAGTCATTCTTTTAGTTCCAGAAAATACTTATGCTGCAAGTTTACCTCAAGTTCATGAACAGGGCAGGAAGTCTAAAATAATAATAACCCAAATGATTGGAACCATCTAATAATCAGATTTTTGTCTTTCACAGTCAACACTCTAATTTTGTGGGAAAAAAATTACAAGTAAACCATCATAACAACTTCTAAGGTGATTTTAATATTCTTGGCCCTCTTCAATTGCTTACAGTTGAAAATTGTGTGATTGAACCATCACATACTTTGGATACATATTCAAAATTTGCTAAGGCAGGAAATAAAATGATATAGTTCATAAATAATTTTAACAAGAAGAGACAAAAAAAGGATTTTGGCATTTAGAGAGTTAACTTTTAGCAAACCAGAAAGTAGAATAACCAGATTCTCTCATTTAGTTATCCTAGACTTTGCTATACTTCTCAATATATGACCTCTTACAGACTGTTGCAGCTTAACATCTTAAGTCAATGAGCAGTGGGTCAGTTCCTGGGAAGCCAAAGAGCATCAGCAGCCTTCTTTTCTCCCGTTCCCACCTTTTCACTCCCATGGTTATCCTGAGTATAGCTAAGCAGAGAAATCATTCTAGGCCCCAGAGTTTATTGAAGACAGCTGACAAGGACAAAGGAGATGACTGCAGCATTCCCCCAGCTCCCAAGGCAGATATACCTAGAAAGAAAGGAAAGCTAAATTTTGCTGGCTCTCCCTCCATTTTGCACACACACACACACACACACACAGTTGCATCTCTGCCACTTCTTATCTCACTGCTGCCCTTGATGTTCATTCAAACTGGACTTTGCACACAGAGTGCCTATAAGCTACCAAGGACATACACCGAATGAATAATCTAGAGTCACACGTGCATCTAGGAAATCATGTCTGGGTCCCATGATTTATTAAGCAGGTGCTCAATAAATGTTTGTCTAATAAATGAACATATGTGTGCCACCTCCTGACATGAGGCTTAATTCTGATTATTTGTTGGATGATTTATTCTCTTCTGCTTCTGAATCATTTCCTCTGCATATATCAGGGATCCTATGCTGCTAGGAATTGCCACTTTGGGAATTAAACAAGATAATCCTGAACTCTAAAAGTTCTGGAAAACATCTAAAGAGGCTTGGGTTTTCCCATCCTCTGTCTTGGACTCATTCCAACTTTGTAAATGACTTTCAGTTCTTCTCCTAATAGTCCATCTGTAGCTTCAGTTCTACTGGTACCTATAAGTGAAATTCCTGTATAGATGAACATGCTGTATGTGTACCAAAATCCATTAGAAATTGAAATTCTATGGTGAGAAAATAAATCACCAGGGAGTTGGTGTTTTTTTCTTATTTGTTTTAGATAAAAAGAGTATGCTTGTTGTTTAATTTAATACTCTCTATATAAATGATTGGCTTAAAATGTAATAATCTATGGAGGGATTCCAGACTTTTATTTATGTGCTTAACGTTCATGTGGCTTGACTTGAATCGAGATTTTTGGGGTTATGTTCCCCACATGCCAAGAATGAGACAGGGCAGGAGACAGTTAATGTCTGCGGTTGGAGACTGTAATGACCCTTCCCCATTCTGCCACATTCATATTTCCTTCATCATCTACAATTTGCCCCCTCATTTTGACACATACTCAGAGCCAACAGAGCCTCTTCAACCACCACGCTGTCTGAAGGAACCTGACAGAAAGTCCCGTGTCATCTTCCTGGAGAACATTATTCCAGGTTCACGTGTGGTTATGAGTTGAAGAACCGTGCAGCAGAATGTTGTAGTGCTTAATGCAAAATACACAGAGCCATTAAATATTGATGACTACAGCTGTATCAGTAGAAAAATATTTTGCAAAATACAACCCACTCATTTAGATTTGTTCAATAAGATTAAACCTGTTTGTAACAAGGTGTTGCTGGTGTTTTATAAATAAAAACCCTCTGAATGACCTTCACGTACACTTCTTTCGTATCCCACATAGTTTCTATGACAATACCTTGCACACTTATAGTGGAAGAACTGAAATGATATCTATTGGTGGTTCTCACAAAAGCAGCAGTGATTTTTTTTTGGAAGTCTTTAAAAATATACAATTACTACTCATTCATTGTAAAATAAATCCAAGTTAAGAAATAGAAGAAAGTTAAAATTCTTATAATTCCACTGCCCAAAATTAACCACTATTGGCATTTTGTCTGAAAGGTTTTCAGACTTTTTATATGCATATATATACATATTTTCCAAAGATGGGAGCATATTGTATATACTCCATGCAAATTCTTTATATCGATTCTTGCCCCTAACAATTTATCAAGATATTTTCCCATGTCAATAAATATTCTTTTACAACATCATTTTTAATGGTGGCATAGAATTCCTTTGTATAGAGGTATCATGAACATTTAACCATTATTCTACATTCAACAGACTGTTTTCAATAACTCATTATTATAAATAGCACTACCATAAACATCTTCAGCTAAGTATTTGTTTCTTTAGGATTAATGATTTCCTTACGATAAATTACTAGATATAATAGTGCTAGTTCAGCCGGCTGGCCCGGTGGCATAGTGGTTAAGTTCGTGCGTTCTGCTTTGAGGGCCCAGGGTTCGCAGCGTCGGATCCCGAGGGCAGACACATGCACCGCTTGTCAAGCCATGCTGTGGTGGCGTCCCGTATAAAGTAGAGGAAGATGGGCACAGATGTTCTCCAGGGCCAATCTTCTTCAGCAAAAAAGAAGGGGATTGGTGACAGATATTAGCTAAGGGCTAATCTTCCTCACCCACACAGAAAAAGTGCTAGTTCAAAGGCTATATGTATTTTTAAGACCTTTGATATTTAGAGTGGCAACAAACTCTGAAGGAATCCTTGCTGTTGATGACATCTGACTCGGGCTTTGGAACAGACAACTTCAGGGAAAAATTTGACCAAGAAAACACTTCAAGCCATCTCATTTGGGATGGACAATGAAATGGTGGGATCTCTTGTGTCCAAATGAATACTTTGTTTCAAGTTGAGTATGCCTATAGGAGATATGTTTTAAAACTAAGAAAAAATTTGGGCCCATTAGTAGCTGGAAAAATATAGGTTCACCAGAACTGCAGAGGGCACTTTAGTGCAGTGGATTGTGCTGGGAATTTTTCTGAGCCACCCAGGACAGTAGGAGTCCTACCATATGGAACAGGGTCACCAGCAATGACTGGCAACAGTGACATGAAACCCCTTTCCCAGTTAATCTTATCTTGTTCTTTTCACGTCATTGAAGGACATGAAGCTGACTTAAGTGCCAAATACCAAATCAAGCCTGGATAAACCACCATCAGCTGAGTCAATTCAGTTGGGATCTTTTACCACACAAAGGCCACATGTGACTAGTGTGCCCTCAATATAATGGTGCTTTGGTTAAGAAGGCAAGAAAGAAAGAAAAAAGCAATGTGTAGTAAAAAAGTAGACAGCTCAGAAAAGACAAGGCTGGGGCCGTGGTCTGGGCACAGAAGTAGAGGAGAGCTATATCTCATTTCAGTGGTGACAAATATCAGCAGTGACAAAGAATACCTGATAACTGAGGGGGAAGAGTGCACACACATGTTTTACTAAATTTCTTCTAGAGTTAGTTAATATGTACTTACCCACACTTTAAAGAAGAGGAAAAGGACTATGAATAACTTTAAAATATCTCTTAAACACAGGACACAGAAAATGTAGGTGCTCATCCTGGGTCTCAGGCGGACACCAGGTTAGTGGACGCAACTCACAGAGGCAGTGGGGCTGGGAGAAGGAGATAACGCTGAGGGGTCACATGTATTCAACCTAATGTCATTGACATCGCTCCTCTGCCCTTCCCCGGCCCTCACCAGGAGGGTGACCACCGCAGACAGCCAAACAATTCCATGTTCCTTTCCTGCACACTCCCAACAAAGGTGCACACTGCCCTGTTGTGACCTCTCTTCACAGTAAGGCCTAGAGGGAACCTGCTTAACATCCTGGGACTCAGGCCACACCCCAAACAGTCAAAACAGAAGATGGAGGCCCGGGAAACGACCTTAAATGAGAAGAATATGTGAGCACAAGACAGACTGAAATACTGGAGGAAAGCAAAAACAAACAAAAACCAAAATAAAACAGAATTGAGACAACCAAAGTTAAAAAAAAAGTATCTTTTTTTTGACAAAACAAAGTTATATTAACAATATCTTCCCTAGAGAAAATTAGAGGAATACTAATATCCTGTAAATAAAGAGATTCTATTAGTCAATCCAATATTTTCTAAACCCGGAACTTAATTTACATTTAAACGGGAAAGACGAACCAATGATTTGGGATGTTTCTTTCATACTAAGATGGGATATGACCAGTAACTTGTTACATTTAATAATAATGATAGCTTATATTAATTGAGAACTTGCAAAGCACCAGGAACAGCATTAAGTGTTTTACATGTATATTAACTTACTTCATTTTACAGGTGAGGAAAATGAGTCATGGAGCACAAAGTAAGTTATGCAAAGACTCATATAGTGCATGATTGGCAGAGCAGGGCTTTGAACCAGGCACTGTGATGCCAAGGTCCACGTTTTTAACTGCTGTACCACATCGATCACTACGTGTAACACCATCATGGGAGTGGAAACAGCTGATTAACTTGCCAAACGCACCTCTTCTGTCGTGTTTCGTAAAGTTTTTTGTTACAATGAACATAAAATGGTCTTCTATGAAACAGATTTTTGCAAAGTGTTATAGCATATCGTGGGTTCCAAACGTCAACCAAATAAAAACAGTTTTACAAAGAGTGCTTGGATTATATCCGTATGAATAAAAGGAGAGGTATTTTTATGATTTTATCTAAAAGAACATAAATCCTTTAAGCATGTTTAGATCTTCCATGAAGAATGTTGGGTACTACCAACAATTTTTCTTAAAATTAATCTCATTTTAAATACTCAAATAACTTGCTGTAACATAGAAAAACTAAAAAAAAGTGGCAGTTAAATTAGCCTATTTGCCTTGAAAACAAGTGAATAAGAGGGTATTCACTTATCACCCTGAATAAGGGTGATTTCTTTGTATTCTCCACATGGGGGCGTAGTTAGTCCTTCACAGTACTTAGGAACAAGCCGATTGTTCTTAGGGATTCTATCAGAGAAGGGAAGGACCATAGCAAGGACAAGAACTCAAGAGCAAGACCAGAAGACCCCACAGAACCATCAGCGGTGTGTTCAGGGGGCGTTGATGATCTTCAACAGCGCCCGAGCCCTCTTTGTCCATCCTCTCAGGCCTGTCCAACCTTCCTCTGGGTTGACAACACTGATGAACAGTCAGCAGGCACTGACATTGCCATTCTTGATTTTTACAGAAGTCCTTGCCTAACGACAATTGCAAGACACAGCTGTTTTCCTCTGTACATCGGGAGATCAGTGTGTTTCTCTTTGACTGGAAGAATGTGCCTTCTGGGTCTCTTCTCACCAGTCTAGGTAATAGCTATTCATGAGACACATAAGTAACTGTGAGGTGATGGAGTGTGAGACCTCACATGACGCGCAACTTTTAAAATAGGCATAGCGACACAATTCAGCAGCTATTCCCCAGGTCGGGGTGGAAAATATTTCCAGACAAAGATAAAGATGACTGAAACAAAAGATAGATAACCAATTTTTAATCTAGAGCAACGCCTGAGGGCAGGAGAGAGACAAAGGTCAGGTAAGATTTCTGTTCTCTCTTTCTCTCTTTCCTTCCCCTAAAGACAGCTCTGAAACCCAGCGGCCTTATCTACCACCAGGGACAGAAACATTACAACAGGAACAGAGGCGAAGGTTTGTTCAAGACGCCAAAGCCTTAAGAAGACTCCCGAATGAGAATCACGAAATATGTCTTGACATTAATTTATCTTCTGCTCCAGATTCTTCAATATGTTTATCTCAAGAAGTGCTAAGTGATTCCCTTCCTCCCCTTTTCAGGATGATAGATCTTTGGCTGATGTTCTCCTACAGTCACTCGTACACCCACAGCTCTTGTTGCACAACACCCATCTCCTTGGGAAGGACGGCCTGCGGTCAAGTAATTCATACTCCAGTTCTAACAGTAGATGTCAGCACTAACCTTGCTCATTTAGTTTGAGCATCTGTTTTTAACATAAGCACAGTTCAGGTAGTTATCTGTTCAATGGCAACTTCTTAAGGAGAGGAAATACCTAAAATGTTATTTTTAAAGAAAATTAGATAATTAGATGCTTACCTTAAAAAAATCCAATTTTCTCTTGGGAAGGACAAGCTTGGAGAATTTGCCCACATTCCTGGATACATGTGAAATGCAAATAATGACCTTGCTTGCTTTCAGATAGCTTTTCTTTTCATCAAACTTCCAGACAAATCTATTTGTTATGACATTCCTCAAGAAAGTAACAGACAAGGCTTGAAGTCAAAAGGAGAAAATTCTTATTTTATTATATAAAATTTACATCTCAGGGTCTGACATAGTTAGCTTTAATTATACTTTTTTAAAAAATAGAATTTGTATTTTAGAGCTGTTTTAGGTTCACAAAAAAATTGAGTAGAAGGTACAGAGATTCTCCATATAACTCCTGTCCCCACACACGCACAGCCTCCCCCACCATTAACATCCCGCGCCAAAGTGGTACATTTGTTATAATGGATGAACTGACACTGACACATCATTATCACCCAAAGTCCATGGTTTACCTTAGGGTTCACTTTTGGTGTTGTACATTTATGGGTTTTGACAAGTGTATAATGACATGTATCCACAATTATAGTATCATGCAGAGTGGTTTCACTGCCCTAAAAATTCCTTGTGCTCCGCCTATTCATCCTTCCCTCCCCCCAACCCCTCGCAACCACTAATCCTTCTATTGCCTCCATAGTTGTGCTTTTTCCAAAATGTCATATTGTTGGAGTCTTACAGCATGTAGCCTTTTCAGATTGGCTTCTTTCGCTTAGTAATATGCATTTAAGTTTCCTCTATGTCTTTTCATGGCTTGATAGCTCTTTTCTTTTTAGCTTTGAATAGTGTTCCATTGTCTGGATGTACCATAGTTTATTTATGTACTCACCCACTGAAGGACATCTTGATTGCTTCCAAGTTTTGGCAATTATGAATAAAGCTGCTACAAATATTTGTATGCAGGTTTTTGTGTGGACATATGTTTTCAACTCACATGGGTAAATAGGAAGAAATGCAACTGCTGGAGCCTATGGTAAGAATATGGATAGTTTTGTAATAAACTGCCAAACTGTCTCCCAAAGTAGCTATACCATTTTGTATTCTCACTAGCAATGAATAAGAGTTCCTGTTGATTCAAATCCTCACCAGCATTTGCTATTGTCAGTGTTTTGGATTTTGGCTGTTCTAATAGGTATGTAGTTGTATTTCATTGTTGTTTTAATTTACCATTTCCTAATAATATAAGATGTTGAACATCTTTTCATATGCTTATCTGCCATCTGTATATTTTCTTTGGTGAATTGTCTGTTCAGGTCTTTGGCTCATTTTTTAATCAAGTTATTCATTTTATTACTGTTGAGTTTTTAAGAGTTCTTTGTGTGTTTCGGATAACAGTTCTTTATCAGACATGTCTTTTGCAAATATTTTCTCCCAGTCCATGGCTTTTCTTCTCATTCTCTTACCAGTGTCCTTTGAAGATCAGAAGTTTTTAATTTTAATGAAGTCCAGCTTATTAATTCTTTCTTTTATGGATTGTGCCTTTGGTGTTGTATCTAAAAAGTCATTAGCATATCTATGTCATTTAAATTTTCTCTATGTTGTTTTCTAGGAGTTTTATAGTTTTGCATTTTACATATAGGTCTGTGATGCATTTTGAGTTAATTTTTGTGAAAGTTGTAAGGTCTATGTCTAGGTTCATTTTTTCGTGTGCGGATATCCAGTTGTTCCAGCATCATTTGCTGAAAAGACTATCATTGCTTGATTGTATAGTCTTTGCTCATTTGTCAAAAAGCAGTTGACTACATCTATGTGGGTCTATGTCTGGGCTCTCCATTCTGTTCCATTGATCTATTCATCTATTCTTTCACCAATATCACACTGTCTTGATTACTGTAGCTTTATTGTAAGCCTTGGAGTCAGGTAGGGTCTGTCCTTCAACTTTGTTCTTCTCTTTTAATATTCTTTTGCCTCTCCACATAAAGTTTAGAATCAGTTTGCTGATATCCAAAAAATAACTTGCTGAAAGTTTGGGATTGTGTTGAATCTATAGCCAAGAGGGAAGAACCGAAATCTTGACAATAGTGAGTCTTCCTAGCCATGAACAGGAAATATCTCTCCATTCATTTAGTTTTTCTTTGATTTCTTTCATCAGAGTTTTGTAGTTTTCTTCATATAGATTACGTACACATTTAGTTAGATTTTTACCTCTAAATATTTCATTTTTGGGGGTGCTAATGTAAATGGTATTGTGTTTTTAATTTCAAACTCCATTTGTTCATCTATGGTATATAGGACAACAACTGACTTTTGTATATTAGCTCTGTATCCTGCAATCTTGCTATAATTGCTTATTAATTCCAGGAAGGTTTTTATAATTAAATTTTTTTAATTGAGGTCATAATAGTTGACAATATTGTGAAATTTCAGTTGTACATTATTATTAGTCAGTCACCATATAAATGCACCCCTTCACCCCTTGTGCCCACCCACCAACCCCCTTCCCCTTGGTAACCACCAAACTGTTCTCTCTCTCTCTGTGTTAGTTTATCTTCCACATATGTGTGAAATCATATGGTGTTTGTCTTTCTCTGTCTGGCTTATTTTGCTTAACATAATACCCTCCAGGTCCATCCATGTTGTTGTGAATGGGATGATTTTGTCTTTTTTATGGCTGAGTAGTATTCCATTTTATATATCACACCACATCTTCTTTATCCACTCATCAGTTGATGGACACCTGGGTTGCTCCAGGAGGTTTTTTTGGTCAGTTCTGTTGGAATATCTACATAGATGAGCATGTCACTTGTGAACAAAGACAGTTTTATTCCTTTCTTCCCAATCAGTATACCTTTTATTTCCTTTTCTTGTCTTATTGCATTAGCTACGACTTTCAGTATGATATTGAAAAGGAGTGGTAAGAGGGAACATTCTTACCTAGTTCCTGATCTTAGTGGTAAGGCTTCTAGTTTCTCAACATTAAGTATGACATTAACTGTAGGGTTCTTTTGTAGATATTCTTTATCAAGTTGAGGAAGTTCCCCTCTATTCCCAATTTGCTGTGAGTTTTTATCATGATTGGTAAAAGGGTTCTGCATCCAATTTCAATGTGTGTGTGTGAGGGGGATTGTCCTACATCTCCAAGAAATTCTCTGACACCAGCTGGTCCTAAAATTCAACTCAATTCTGACCCTATCTACCCGGAGATAGCATCAGATCCCACAGGCTAAGGGCTCAATCCTACACAACTGTCCCCTCTCACTTCAGATTCCAATTGCATGTCCAGGTTGTCATCTGTGATTCTGACCTACTGGCTATAGATAGGACGTTCCAATGACTCCTTCCTTGGGTTCAATTAATTTGCTAGAGCAGCTCACAGAACTCAGAGAAACATTTTACCTTCTAGATTACCAGTTTACTATAAAAGGATATAATTCAGGAACAGCCAGATGGAAGAGACACATAGGGCAAGGTATAGGGAAAGTTCAAGGAGCTTTCATGTCCTTTCTGAGTTTGCCACTCTTCCCAAATCTCCATGTGTTCACCAACCCAGAAGCTCTCCAAATGCCTTTTGGGTTTTTGTGGAGGCTTCATTACATAGGTATGATTGATTAAATCATCGGCCATTGGCTATTGATTCAACATCCAGCCCCTCTTCCCTCCTCAGAAGTCAGGAGAGTGGGACCTAAAATTCCAACCTTCTAATCACATGTTTGTTCTCCTGGCAACCAGCCGCCATCCTTAGGTACTTTCCAAAAGTCACCTCATTAACATAACAAAGGACACTTTTGCTCTTCTTATCACTTAGGAAATTCCAAGGGTTTTCAAAGCTATGTGCCAGCTAAGACCAAATATATATTTCTTCATATAAATCATGATATCACAATTGGGTATTGGATTTTGTCAGATGCTTTTTCTGCATCTATTGATATGATTATGTAACTTTTTTCTTTAGACTGTTGATGTGATGAATTACATTAAATCATTTTTGAATGTTGAAACAGCCTTATATACTTAGTATAAATCCCACTGTTGTGATGTATAATTTTTTTTATACATTGTTGGATTCTATTTGCTAATATTTTGTTGAGGATTTTTGCATCTATGTTTACAAGAGATACTGGTCTCTTATTTACTTTTCTTGTAATGTCTTTCTCTGACTTTTGTGTTAGGGTAATGCTGGCCTCAGAGAATGAGTTAGAAAGTATTCCCTCTGATTCTGTCTTCTGGAAGAAATTGTAGAGAATCAATATAATTTATTCCTTTAATGTTTGTTAGACTTCACCAGTGAATTCATCAGGTTTTGGTGCTTTCTGTTTTAGAAGGTTATGATTATTGATGCAATTTCTTTAAAAGATATAGGCCTATTCAAATTGTCTATTTCTTTTTGTGTGACTATTGACAGATCATGTCCAATAGTCACACAAAAAGGAATTGGTCCATTACATCTAGGTTATCAAATTTGTATGCATACAGTTTTTCATAGTACTCCTTTATTATGGTTTTAATGTCCACAGGATCTGTAGTGATATACCCTCTTTCATTTATATTATCAGTAATTTGTTTCTTCTCTTTCTTTTTCTTAATTAACCTGGCTGCAAGCTTAATGATTATGTTAACCTTTTTAAAGAATCAGTTTTTTGTTTTTGTTGATTTTCTCTATTGATTTCCTGTTTCCAAATACATTTACATCTGCTCTAATTTTTAGTATTTCTTATCTTCTGCTTAGTTTGGATTTAATTTGCTCTTCGTTATCTATTTTCCAAGGGTGAAAGCTTAGATTATTGATTTTAAATCTTTCTTCTTTTCTAATGTATACATTCAATGCTATCAATTTCCCTCTAAGCACTGCTTTCACTGCATCCCCAAAATTTTGATGTTATCTTTCTGTTTTCATTTAGATCTAAATATTTTTAAAATTCTCTTGAGATTTATTCATTGACCTAGGTGTTATTTAGAAATATATTGTTTAATCTTTAAGTATTTGGGGACCTTTCCAGCTATCTTTCTGTTATTGATTTCTAGTTTAATTCCACTTTGGTCTGAGAGCAGGCATTGAATGATATCTATTTTAAATTTTTTAAAGTGTGTTTTATGGCCCAGAATGTGGTCTATCTTGGTGAATGTTCCATGTGAGCTTGAGAAGAATGGTTATTCTGCTGTTATTGGATGAAGTAGTCTATAGAAGTCGATTAGATCCAGTTGACTGATGGTATTGTTGAGTTCAACTATGTCCTTACTGATTTTCTCCCTGCAAGATCTGTCAATTTCTGATAGAGGGGTGTTGAATTTCCCAACTGAAATAGTGAATTAATCTATTTCTCCTTGCAGTTCTATCAATTTTTGCCTTATGTATTTTGACTCTCTGTTATTAGGTGCATACACATTAAGAATTGCTGTGTCTTCTTAGAGAACTGATCCGTTTATTATTATATAATGCCCCTCTTTATTCCTCATAACATTCCTTGCTCTGAAATGTGCTTTGTCTGAAATTAATATAGCTATTCCTTCTTTCTTTTAATTAATGTTAGCATGGTATATCTTTCTTTACCCCTTTATTTTTAATCTATATGTATCTTTATATTTAAAATGGATTGGGCCGGCCCTGTGGCTTGGTGGTTAAGTGCGCGCGCTGCGATGCTGGTGGCCCGGGTTCGGATCCCGGGTGCGCATCGAGGCACCGCTTCTCCGTTCATCCTGAGGCCGAGTCCCACATACAGCAACTAGAAGGATGTGCAGCTACGACACGCAACTATCCACTGGGGCTTTGGGGGGAAAAAATAAAATAAATAAAATCTTTAAAAAAAAAAAAAAACACCATGATTTAAAAAAATATAAAAAAAAAATAAAAAAAAATAAAATAAATAAAAAAATAAAATGGATTTCTTGTAGACAACATATAGTTGGGTCTTGTTTTTTGATTCATTCTGACAATCTCTATCTTTTAGTTGGTGTCTTTAGACAGTGATTATTGATACAGCTGGATTAATATCTACCATATTTGTTACTGTTTTCTGTTCATTGTCCTTGTTCTTTGTTCCATTTTTTGTCTTTCACTCTTTTTCTGCTCTTTGTGGTTTTAATTGAGCGTGTTATAGGATTCTATTTTCTCTTCTTTCTTAGCATATGAATTATACTTCTTTTTTTACCTTTTTTATAATCTAGAGTTTGCAATATACATTTACAACTAATTCAAGTCCACTTTCAAATAACATTATACCACTTCATGGGTAGTGAGTACCTTATAATAACAAAATAATCCTAATTCCTCCCTGCCATCTCTTGTATTATTGCTCTCATCCATTTCTCTTATATAGAAGCATACATAAGTGTACATAATTGAATACATTGTTGATATTATTATTTTGAACAATCTTATCAGATAAATTAAGAATTAGAATCTTAGAATCTTAGAATCTAAGAATAAGAAAAATAAAGTTTTTTTATCCTACTTTCACTTATTCCTTTCTTCAGGGCTCTTCATTTCTCTATGTAGATCTGAGTTTCTAACCTATATAATTTTCCTTCTCTCTGAAAAACTTCTTTTTACATTTCTTGCAAGGTAAGTCTACTGGCAACAAATTCTCTCAGTTTTTGTTTCTCTTAGAAACTTTTTATTTCTTCTTAACTTTTGAAGAACAATTTTGTAGGGTACAGAATTCTAAGTTGGTGGAGTTTTATTCACAACATTTTAAATATTTCACTCTACTCTCTTCTTATTTGCATGGTTTCTGAGGAGAAGTCAGACTTAGTTCTTATACAGTTGTCCGTTGGTATCCACAGCGGATGGTTCCAGGACTCCCCCATGGATAACAGAATCTGCAGACATTCGAGTCCCTTAGTCAGCCCTCTATACCTGAGGGTTCTACATGCATGAATTTAGCCAAACACAAATCATAAACCATAAACATAGTAAAAGCTCCATGCTTGGTTGAATCCACAGATGCAGAACATGTGGATATGGAGGGCAGACTATATTTACTCCTCAACAGCTAAGATTTTTTTCCCTCTGGCTTCTTTAAAGATTTTTTCTTTATTTTTGATTTTCTGCAGTTTGAATATGATGTATCTAGGTATAGTTTTAGGTATAGTTTAGTTATTCTTCTTGGTGTTCTCTGAGATTCCTGGATCTGTGGTTTGATATCTGACATTAATTTGGGAGAAATTTCCAGTCATTATTGCTTCATATATTTTCTGATCCTTTCTTTGTTCTCCCTCTAGTCTTCCCATTATGAGTATATTACACCCCACAGTTGTATTTGTCCCACAGTTATTGGATAGTCTATTATGGGTTTTTTTTCTCATTTTTTTCTTGTTGCTTTTCCATTTGGAAGTTTCTATAGTGTATCCTCAAGTGCAGAGACTCTTTCCCCAGCTGTGTCCACTCCACTAATGAGCCCATCAAAGGCACTCTTCATTTCTATTATTGTGTTTTTGGTCTCTATTGTTTCTTTTTAATTCTTTCTTAGAATTTCCATCCCTCTGCTTATATTACCCATCTGTTCTTTTGTGTGTGTGAGGAAGATTAGCCCTGGGCTAACATCCCACGCCAATCTTCCTCTTTTTGCTGAGCAAGATTGGTGCTGGCTAACATCCATGCCTATCTTCCTCTACTTTATATGGGACACCACCACAACATGGCTTGACAAGCGGTGCATCAATGTATGACCGGGGCCCAAACCTGCAAACCCTGGGCTGCCAAAGCAGAGTGTGTGCACTTAACCACTACGCCACTGGGCCGGCCCCCCATCTGTTCTTGCACGTTATCTACTTTATCTACTAGAGCCCTTAGCATATCAATTATAGTTGTTTTATGTTCCCTGTGTAAGTTCAACATCCCTGCCATGTCTGCGTCTGGTTCTGATGCTTGCTCTCTCTTTTCAAACTGTATTTTTTGCTTTTTAGTAAGACTTGTAATTTCTTGTTGAAAGCCAGACATGACGAACTGGTACTCTGGTAAACTGCCCTTTAGTGGTGTGGTGGTAAGGTGTGTGGGGAAGGGAGGCATTCATTAATCCTATGATTAGATATAAGTCTTTTAGTGAGCCTGTGCCCCTTAGTTGTGAACTTAACAAGTGCATCTTGGTTTCCCACCCCTTAAGTGGTACAGGATGGCTATTGTTGGCTGGAGTTGGATATTTCCCTTCTCTCACATACAAGGCTAGAGTTGGGTATTTCTCTACCCTCAGGTTGGTTATACTCTGGTAAAACCCCAATAGTTTATGCTCTGGTAAAATAGTTTCTCTTGAGGACACACTGTATTAAGAAGAATAAAACACTCAGTATTTAAAAATATTACTTTCCCCTCCATCTGAAGAAGCACAAGAGGATTTTTCTCCACTCTTCACCGTGAGAACCTGGTAGAGCTTTTGCAGGTTAAATCTACAAAAGTGTGGGTGGCTCCTCTATGACTGGGTCCCTCTGCCTGGAGTTGTCCACATTGAGCCTTCAGCAATTTGTCTGCTACAGTTTAAGTTTTCCTACCCCAGCACTGGTTCCCGAGCAGGCTTCTGCCTCTGCTCACGGGTTTTTATTTCAGGAAGGTGATTCTCTGCATCTGTCTGTCTGTGACTCCAATTTTTGGTTCCGCAGTTTGCCCTTGATCTCACTTCTGACGGATCTAAGAAGAGTTGTTGATTTTTTGGTTTGTGCAGCTTTTTCCTTGCTGTTGGGACGGAGTGATGACTTCCAAGCTCTTTCCATGCTGGAGCGAGAACTGGAAGTCCTGGTCACGCTTTTAAAGTATTTGTCTTTCCCTCATTTTGTGTCTGCACTGTAGAACTATTTACTCTGAGAGGCATCCTCACAAATACCAAGTTCTTCAGTTCATTTCTTTCACAGAGATCTTAATAAACAGTGCTCGTAGGCTAACAGTCTATTAATGTTGGAAGTGATCTTAAAAACCATCCAGTCCAACTCTTATTTTTTAGGTGAAAGAATAAATGAGCTCTAGAAAATGTAAGTTATTGGATCAAAGTCATTCAGCTGGTTAATGTAGAGCCAAATCTCTTAGTCTTGTGCTTTTTTTTTTCACTGAATTCCACATCTCTCAATTTTTAAATTGCTTAATTTGCCAGTCTCTCTACTTGGACTGATGGTTTATGTAGACCACTGTCTTATGTGAAAGTCTGACTTAATCTCAGAGAAATGTCTGATTAAAAACAGTTTGTTATTGCAGACTCTACTGTTTGATTACTTAATGCTCGTTCCCCACCTCCACCCCAATTTTGTAGTAGTATCCACCCTGCCTCCCTCATATCTCATGGGACAGTGACCCCATCCTCAAGGCAGATACTATTTAGTCTAAGCCCAACCTGGAAATCCTATTTCTTTTCAATGCTTAGTTTAGGAATGAACATGTGACCCAATTCAGGATATTGGGACATAAGAGGAAAATCTACTTAAGCGTTTCTGGAAAGGTTTCCTTGTTCCTAGGAGGCAAAAGCAAGAGAAGATTATTTCCTAGATGTTGCCACATTTGAATGTGAGGCCTAGAGCTTTTACTGCCCTTTGGGATTACAAGGGAACTTAGCTAGAGGGCAAACGTGACCCACTAAAGAAGATGGAACAGAGAGATGGAAAGAACCCAGATCCTTGAGGACATTGTTAAGCTGCTAGACTTCCTGTGTTGTCAGATGTTAAATTGCTTTATTGTTTAAACTAGTTTAAGTTGAGGTTTTATGTTACTTGCAGCCAACATTAGCCTAATGGAAATGGTTATCAAATGCATATTATCTTATTCCCAAATTTATCTTAAATATATACTTTGCTAAATTTAATATAAACCTGATGCCTAAACATAGTGTGTGGTCCATGATAAGAATATTTTCGGAGGAATCTAAGTACCGTCTAATTTCTATGTCCATAAATCATGACCATAGTTCTCTGTTCTTCCTGGTCCAGATGTTGAATCTGATGACCCACTGCCCCCAAATAGGCCTGCCAATTTTGGATTGTTCAGGAGAATTAAATGACTTTAATTCAGACATGTTCTCACTATTCCCTGTTATCTTGTGTTCCGCTGTTTTACACATTTATAGTACCTGCTGGGACCTTGAGGTATTGTTACCGAACCAAGTGGGCTCGCCTCCTGGTGAGTTAAGTAAGACTCTACACCAATGGAAGTTGTCTCACAAAGTAGAGTGTATTTGCAGCAAATAGGAGGCCATGAGGAATCATTTCCAAAGTCATGGCATCCCTGAACAAAGGGAAGCAGGAGCTTGTATTTGGTTGAAGAACGAATATTAAGAAGAGAAAGGCGGCTATTCGCTTACACAGGCTCAGTTGGAGAACATGCTTCCACATAATGAGGACTAAGCCCCTCCTGGAGAGATCTTTGCATTAAAAATAAGGCAAAGGTCATGGGCATTGCTCTTGTGGTGAAGCTTGGTCAGTTTCAGGATGGCTGGTGCTTACATCTCCTTAACACACAAAAGGAAAAGAAACAACCTGGAAAAACAGTTAATTGCTTCCAAACCCACCTTTGAGTTTCTCAAGACACCTAATTGGTGACAGTGTCTATATTTAGGACCCTGATAAACTGCTTTTCTCAGAGATGATTTTTTTTTTAATTTCCAACCCCAATGCCCTCCAATCCAACAAGTTCCATAAACGATGGGTAGTTTAGAGCTTATGTATCTCTAGACACCAGGATCTGCATAGGCTTGTGGTTCTCAGCCCTGACTGCACATGAGAATCAGCTGGAAAGAGCTTCAAGTCCTGATGCCCAGGCTCCACCCTAGATGAAGTAAGTCAGAATCTCTGGGAGTATGATTCAGGCATCAGTGTTTTGTTTTTTTTTAATTTTAAAATACTTTTTATTTTGAAATAATATAAAACTTACAGAAAGTTGCAAAAATAGTGTAAAGATTTCCAGATTCTCCACAGTACCTTCATCATTCTCTTCCTCTCCCTCCCTCTCTCCTCTCTCTGTCTCTGTCTAAGTATACACACTCTCTATATACACATACTTTTTTCTGAAACATTTGAGAGAAAGCTGAAGATATGACATCTCTCTACTTCAAAATATTTTAGTGTGTATTTCGTAAAAACAAGAACATTCTCTTAAATGATTATAGTACAATTATCAAAATCAAGAACTTCACAGTAATAGTTATATTATCTTATCCACAAATCTTATTCACATTTCTCCAAATGTCCCACTGCTGTTATTTTTCTGGTCCAGTTCTAGTCTAGGATCCAATTCAAGATCACCATTGCATTTAGTTATCATGTCTCTTTACTCTCCTTTAATATGGAATCATTCTTCATATTTTTCAGGATCTGAAACATTTTTAAATAACAGACTAGTTATTTTGTAAAATGTCATTCAAGTTGGGTTTTTTGGATCTTTCCTTATGATTAAATTCAGGTTCTGTGTTTTTGGCAGGAATACCCCAGAGTGATGCTGTGTCCTTCTCAGAGCATCCTTACCAGGAGCCAAATGACAAGCATCTGTATTTTTTAAATTTCCCCAAATGATTCCAACATGTGCCCAAGGTTGAGAACTACTCATTTGGCCAAGTATAAACAGGTCCTTATTTTTCAAGCTGAATATCTTTTTAACAGGTGGGACCAGGAGGTAATAAGAAAGACTCTTCTGACACTGCAAGGGGCAAATTAAACCAACAAGTCAAAAGGTGAGATCAAAATGTTTAGAAGCTTGGTGACAAGACTGAAGGAAAGATAAAGCATGAAGGAGTAAGGAACTGTCTTCATGTTCTACCCAATTTAAGTCTGTTTCTTAAGCTGCTACTGAATTCATTACATTCTTAAGATGTACTGAGGTAAATTTGGGTCCTTCCCTCTATCATCTAGTCCTTCCACACTGATAAACCCTTCTCTCCTCTGTGTTCTCAAGGGACTGTGTTCCCTTGTATTTAATGTACTCACCTGGTTTCTCTCTAGATTGTAAGTTCCCTGGATGCAAAAATTGTATCTTACTAAAATTTTATCTCCCTCTGTAGGATCTCAAAAAGGAAACCCCAACTCCAGTCTCGGGAAGGCGCGGACCCACAGACACAGAAGACCGAGCTTGATGCAAACGCAAGAGGTTTATTAAGCGGAGCTCCGGGTCGACACGTATCTCTCGCAGGAGACAGAGGAGTCGACCCCGGACCTTAAAGGGCAAATTCTTATATAGGGTTTGGAAGCACAAAGCGGGAAAAGGTTGGCGCGGTCTTACATGATTGGCTAATTTAAAACATTTAAACAGTTACATTTTATGGCGCGAATTGCTATGGCGCGAAGCGATTATCAGGTAACACACACGCGTCTCCATCTGGACCCCCTCCACCCCGACCCTCCCAAACTTATCCCTCTGGAGCACTCTCTTGTTCTCAATTCTTCCCCGAACAGTTTAGGGTGGGTCTTTCATGAATAGAGTCAGTCAGGATCGATAAACGTTCCCTCCTATACCAGGAATCCTTAGGGCGTGGAGGTGCCTGTCTCTAAGGTAGTAACTTTTTAATTTTTAATACAATTTTTACTTCCTTCATTCCCCACTTCTTCTTTTGTCCCTAGTTCTAATCTTAGAACTTAGTTTTCAGTGTCTACTATCAGTGGCTCATTGCGTGGGAGAGCTTGGTAATGGCGTTGGAGCATCATAGCATGCACTGCATTGACCCTTTTTCTTATGAAAGCAGTAATTTTATTGAAAACACACGGTCCGAAAACTAAAAGTAGACAAAGAATCAGCAAGGGTCCTGCTAGGGAGGATAGTAAGGTCGTCATCCAGGGGGACTTAGTGAACCAGGATTTAAACCAGCTTTGTTGTGCCTATATTATGGTATCAAGTCCATCAGCTTCAGTTTGTAAGGCTTCAGGAAAAAGGGCAGGTTCAGTTCTCAGTGATTCCAAATGAAAATGATGGAAAAAATCAAAAACGTTAGTTTGGAGATCTGTAGCCAGATATTTCAGGAGACTGGAAGAAATCAGGATCCAGTCTAGTCAACAGATATAAAATAAAAACCTCAAAAGACAATTAACAAAACTAGGATCTAATATCTGCAAATGTATACTATAGTTTTTACTGAAATATAATTTTTTTCTCTAAAATTACCCTCATTTTTATTAAGATAGCAAAATTAAAACTAACTAGTTTGCAAAATAAGTCTAGTTTTAATAGAGTTGGCCCAATTATTAACATAAGTACAGCAAGAATAGCAATTGATCACATAGGCTCTTTTAAATCTGCTTTGCTGGAACTTTTTATAAGGAATCTCACATTGAACTTTAAAGGCCTCTCGAGGCCAGGAAAGCCAAGCCAAGGATTTTGTCACCAGACTTTGCCTGCAATACCTATAAATTTGGGTGAATTTCTCTATTCCGAGGTTTCCCCAAAATATTTCAAGGTTCCTTGTACCTGCCAGATAAGTGACATTCTTTACTTATCCTGGTAAGTGCTGCTTGGAACATAAGGTACCAGGCCAATATTTTCATGTGGCTTTATTCCATAAAGTCCAATCTTCATTCCTCAAAAGCTGTATGGTTATATCGCAAATATGATGTTCCAGTCATAACCTTGGTAATATAACCAGTGTTTCTAATTGTGTCCTGTTACAAGGAGAACAGATTCTTATTGAACTTATGCAAATAACTATATTGCCATGAAAACAACAATATTCACTAAGAGTTTCCAAATTCGAGGGATCAGATAGAGAGAAAAAGATAAATATTTCAATTTTATTTACAAAAGTATTATTTACCAAATTGCTATAAGTCATAGCTAGCTCAGGAGAAAAGAGAAAAAGTTTTCCTTAAATCTGAAAAAACAAAACATTAAAAATTCAGCAATACTTCAAATGAAAAATCATAAAAATTATAATCAGTTCATTCAGTCCTGTGTAATCTATTTTTGATCCCAATCTTTTTGTTAGCAGCTTCATGAAGTTATCAGTCTCTCCAACAGATTTTTGTAATTTCTTATCAAGTTCAGTTTTATGATCAGAAAGTTTATCAGAAGCCTGTACTTCAGTGTAAATGTCAGAGTCCTTTCTATGAATTTTTCTGAAGTTGAAACATTTTGCAAAAGCATTAGAGCAAAGAAATAAGTCTGTAAAGAACAAGACCTCAAAATGGCAATTGACAGAGAAATTTGGTTAATTTTGTGACATACAACACTTTAAAATAATAATAACCAGAATTATGACTGATAATCAGGACAGATCAGTATTTCAGTAATGTTGTACAATTTTAAAACACCTATATCAATAACATTTACCCACATAATAGCACCTAAGCAGACTTATCATCACTTGTCTGACAATCTTTTTCATGTAATTTAACATACTGAATCAGCCTAATAAGTTTAGTATCTTTCCCCTTATAGGAAGAGAGCAAATTTCTTTGAGAAGTTCCAGGGCCCTTTGAAAATTCTCAAAGAAAAAAGTAAAAAAAAGACTTTAAGATATGAATTTTGGGGGAGCTTGTCAAAAATATAAACAGTCAAAGCAAACATAGCATTAACAGTCCAAAAAGCCTTAATAGAGAGACCTCAGTCTTTTGAACACAGGAAATCATCCCAACAAAACATAGATTTTTTTGTCTTTTAGGTAGACTTATTCAAAGGTAAAGAAAAATCTTTTGTAACCTCTTTATCAAGTTTAAGAAAATTATCTTTTTAAGAGAAATAAGACCAAATTATAATTTTGTACCAGCTTACTTTTGATATTAAAACTCATTTACTTAATTAAATTTATTTTAATCTTAGCCAACTTGACCATGTAAAAACTCTTTTTCCAGAATTTTTTTTTCACAAACTTATAACTTTCTTTTTACA
The DNA here is from genome assembly GCF_057802395.1 of Ceratotherium simum simum. Lineage (NCBI taxonomy): Eukaryota > Metazoa > Chordata > Mammalia > Perissodactyla > Rhinocerotidae > Ceratotherium > Ceratotherium simum. The sequence continues at coordinate 21,986,131 of NC_141916.1, forward strand.
TTCAGAATTTGTCCCATGTCTTTCTTTTCCCTTCTAGTACTTGAGGACAAATTTATCTTTTTTAATCGACCAAACAAAACATTTCTATTCTTTGTTCCTTCTTTATACATCCTACTTTTTTTGTACACAGACATATTTTTTTAATTTTTTAGTAGCTTCAATCACATATATTAATTAGAAATTTTAACCCTTATAGACTTTGACTTCTAAGTAAAAACTAAGTAAGCAGTTATAAACTTTTTTACATTAGCATTTTGTGGATTGGAAAATTTATGAACACTTCATAACTTCTAGAAATATGTTATTTTATAGTACAATCTTTTAATAAAACACATGTTTACCAATAGACCTAAAACACCTTTTAGTTTTCCTGTAATGAAAAGCCAAAAGTAGACAAATGTACATTTAGCAATCAATGTCTAATATCTTATCTTATTTGGAAATGATGATACTCAGAGAATTTTTATCATAAAATTTAGCAAAACTCTAAAGTTTTAAGTTACCAGAAAGAGTTTGGAAGCTGTAACCACCATAACACATAATTATTGTGTAAAGTTCATCCAATGTTCATCTTTTTCACAACTATTTAGTTACTTATTCCCAATAATTATTTAGATTGCCTACAAGACTTCATAAGACTTCAGATAAAATTAGCCATCATTTAAATTACTATTTTTGTTAACCAGTTCTGTAATAGAAATAACATCAGTTTTTTTCTACAAAATTTCATGCAGTTTTCATCACTTCTTATACCTTTAAACATAGTTATCATTAAGATTTTTATCAATAGGTCTTGGTCTTATAATTTTGGACCAGGGGAGCATTCCCAGTCAGACATTTTAAAACATACTCAGGCAAGGTTGATGTAACCTCTTTATATAAAATTAGCTCAAACATTCTAACCTTTATAATCTTATCAACACTTACACTTTTACATGTTCTCAATTCAATTGTAACCTGAGTCAAGGTCTTAAGACTAGTCAAAATTTTTTTTTTCTTTTTCTAGCCTTAATTTTTAGGTACCAATTAAGCAATTATGTGAGAGCTCTCAAAACATTTTTTTTTTTTTTCAATTTAGAAGTTTTTCCAGTTTAAAGGATCCGTCGTCTGGCCATTGACGAGTAGGATCTTCACTTGTATATTTATTCCAATAGTGACTCGAACCAATAAGCCTTTTTAAGGAAAGACCCGGAGGTAACTTTCCACGCTTAGAATAAATCTTTCCCATGGACGCAAGAGGCGTCCCTGGTGAGGGCGCAGATGATGTAGCCCCCATGATCCACAGAATTCACTCCCAAAGATATTCAGACTCCCCTGAGAGCTTGGCACAGCCAGACAGAGACAGTTCGGAACCCCAGTGTACTCGACTGGCCACCAAGGTGCACCCCGGTAAATGCACCTTCCGTATGGTGGAGACCAAGGAGAATATTCTCGCTGGTCACAAAGCCAAGTTTTCTCAGGACACAGAACAAGACAGAAGGAAAAACCTCATCCGGTTTTTTTTTTGTTTTGTTTTTCTTATGTGCACAATGACAGCTTTAACCACGCCACGCCTTAGGTCTCTTGGAGCCAGAATAATACCTGGGGGGGAGGTGCCGCGGGGTCGGGGACTGTGTGCTTTACAGAGTACCTCGTCATTGCACGGACATTTTTTTACAGTTGGCGGGGGACCTGTGTCATCTACCCCGTTCCGTGACCCAACTTATCCTGTCACGGGAGTCTTCTGAAAGTGGCGAGCGCCCTAATGGCTCTTAACTGTTCAACCCGCGCCCACTTAAATTTGCGGCCTTTTTGGCTTCCAAGATGCCCTCGGCAATGACCTTCACTTCATGTGCATAATAACCCACAGCAAAGTTTGTAGACGCCGGTCTGGTGAGACCCGCAAACTCACCAGTCTGTGGGGCCGGCCCGGACAGCAGGCTAATAGGGCCTATGCCTGCGTCCTACCCTATGGTATTTCCTTCTTATGACAAAAGACACAGACAAAAGAGAAAAACAGAGACTACCTTTGGGAGGAAAAGGGATCAAGATCAAAAACCAAGAGTACTCTTCCAAATTTAAACCAAGAGTCACTAAAAGCCCAAGAAACTAGTTTCCCAAATATTTTCTCCTGCCAATCTAAATTTAGAAAGAGAAAAAATTTTCACCATTTCCTTCCGCCGGACTCCGCAGATAGAGATTCCGGGAGGCTGACATGGTAAGAAGTCTTACCTTTTTGCCGGCTTTTGTCAGGCGTTCCCGTATCTCACCATCTGCAGTAGTCCAGGGAGAAGGCAGGTCCTCCAGCTGTAGGATCCCATCCCGTCAAATGAGGTCTACGTGACAAACAAAAACAGAACAACGAACACCAAAGACCCACCAAAACATAAACAATCTTGCCCGGTTGGCGTCTCTACAAGCCAACCGAAGGCGGCTTCAGACGGGAGGGGTTTTCGTGTCTTCCCTGGGAAAAAGAGTGCCGTTTCTTTTTTCACCTGAAGGGGGGGTGGTCAGGCTTTCCTGACTCCCCTTGTCCCTTGGGGCATCCCCCAGGGTTGCAGCCTGCAGTTCCCAGCACGTCTGCCACTGCAGCCGCTTGGTCCTCATGGCCCGAAGCGGCGGCTGCCCAGATACGGAAACCAAAACAATGCTTCGCGGCGCCACACACACTCACACACCCAGTCACTCAGGCTTACCTCCAAGGGGTCTTCGGAGTCTGGGGTGACTGCGCAGATCCCGGACGAGCCCCCAAATGTAGGATCTCAAAAAGGAAACCCCAACTCCAGTCTCGGGAAGGCGCGGACCCACAGACACAGAAGACCGAGCTTGATGCAAACGCAAGAGGTTTATTAAGCGGAGCTCCGGGTCGACACGTATCTCTCGCAGGAGACAGAGGAGTCGACCCCGGACCTTAAAGGGCAAATTCTTATATAGGGTTTGGAAGCACAAAGCGGGAAAAGGTTGGCGCGGTCTTACATGATTGGCTAATTTAAAACATTTAAACAGTTACATTTTATGGCGCGAATTGCTATGGCGCGAAGCGATTATCAGGTAACACACACGCGTCTCCATCTGGACCCCCTCCACCCCGACCCTCCCAAACTTATCCCTCTGGAGCACTCTCTTGTTCTCAATTCTTCCCCGAACAGTTTAGGGTGGGTCTTTCATGAATAGAGTCAGTCAGGATCGATAAACGTTCCCTCCTATACCAGGAATCCTTAGGGCGTGGAGGTGCCTGTCTCTAAGGTAGTAACTTTTTAATTTTTAATACAATTTTTACTTCCTTCACCTCCACCATATAGGTGATGGTATATTAGATATTCAGTGAATACTTGCTAAGATAGATTATATGAAGTTGCTAGCTCACATTTGCTTTTCTTTTTCATTTCAAACAAGAAGTTTATTTAAACAACAAACACTTGACTTGAAGGAAAAACTATGTAGGATTCATTTCTTTTAGAGTAATTTATCCCTATTTAAATACAGATTGCCCTACATGTAACAATTACGTACAAAAAGGTTATAAAATTGTCACTGGTTTTACAATGATAAATGAAAAAAATTAAAATTCTCCAATGGAATGTGGTATGCAAGGATTTTTATGTTGATTGTTTTGGTTAAACAGTGAGAGCAAAATAACTTACTGGAATTTAAAGATAAGAGCAAATGAGCATGTCACTAACGGAGGAAGCGAGTATTTTCCCAGAACCAGTGTTTTTCTCCATCCCACCTCTATTTGGTGTTGATCAAAACATACCATTGGTCATTTGGTTTAAAAAAGGAAGAAGAATATATGTGGGCACATACACCAGTTACTATATGTATAGTAAAAGAAAGGGGAAGGAAGAAATGAAAGCACTGAGAAAACCATACTGTACTCATCAGGATGTAGTGAAACCAAATTGCAGTTTCTAATTTAGAATGTATTCTTGGGCTATAGGAACAGAGTCCTGGAGTAAAGTAGCAGGTTCCCTTTTTAGTAGATACTTCCTGTCTGCTGCTGGAACATGTCAATTTTATCTTCATCCTCCATTTCCACCTCTGCAAGTGTCTCTGTTTCATTCATTGGTTACGCATCAATTCGGAATCTGATCTTCTTCATTGACAAACTCTGTCATTCACAATAGGCTTTCATTAGTTTCACAAGTTTATTAAGTGGTATATCCCTCTTAACCTTAAACCACAGGACCATCCTGCCCCATCACCTTCAAATTAATATGAAGACATTGAGAAACCTAACTGCAGGCATTCATGGAACTTCCTACCCCTTGCTTGGGTTTGTATCAAAAATCCAGGATTATAAATAGTGTCCAAAAATGTGCAACTGGAGGGGGGAAGAAGGGGAGATGAGATCCTCCTCTTCCAGTGACTGTTTCTCATCGGTACCTTACCACTGAGATGACAATTATCATTGTCCCCATGGTCCATACAGGTTTGATGGCTCTCTGTGGTTTCCGTATCACAGGATTTGATTGTGAAGCAAATTATGTCTCTATATTGCCCTGGAGCCCAGGAGATGCAAATTTGGTTCACAAATATTTTGATGGCAAACAAAGATTTTTACCAAAAAACCAAACATTTTGCACACCTTTAGTCAGGTCGTGTGCTCTCTAGTCAGCCACAGTTGCCACCACACCTTACTGCCTACACGCACTTTTCACACATTTGTATTACTCATGCTCCCAAAGACATTCGACTTCCAGCCCTTTCTCTTAGGCTTCTTCCCTCTCAGCAGTCTTGCTAATTCTCTGAGAGGTACCTCCAGACCTTGGTCAGAGCTGGGTCTCCTCTTCTGCCAACTACAGACCCCTCTTCTCTCCTTCCATCCTACAGCTTGGGAAAACTTTTTATTCTCAGGGAAGCTTCCTTCTTCTAAGCCACTCTGGTTCTTCCTACACTCCATTCTCATTCTTCCGTTTCACCCCACAGACCACCATCATCTTCCACTTCTCCTTCTCTGCTTCTTGTTGTCTCCTTCTGTTCTCCATCCTGTCACCTTCATTTCCCAAGGCAGTGGGATGGAATGCTGCCTTTCTCTTTGAATGAAAGGAAAAGAAAATAGTCATAAAGACCAGGAGAAAAAGTTTTCAGTATTTCAAACTGCTACTCCATTACCCACATATAGTTATAGTGATTCCAGGTTCCTATGCTGTAGGGTAACAATAAACTAATTGTTTTTGTCTCCTAGCTGAACTTGTCTACCATCAAACTATGATACCTAATAAGTACAATTCAACAAGGAATTTAAAAAGACAGAATACCTTGAAAATGCACTTAAAATCCAGTAAGTTTTCCTTTTTGCACATATCCATTCCTTTTTAACCTTCAGCAGGTAAGACTCGAATTTTGCTGACCACAGATTTAAAGGGTGACCTTGGTTTAAGAAAGCTAAAATGAAGCTCTCACAAGCCTCTCTCCATATTCCCATCATCCTAGGGTTTCCCAAATACCTAACCAACATTTTATTTCCTAAGTCACAGTCTTCCCTTCCAAGGAAAATCTCCACGTCATCCTCAACTCCCCAAAGCATGTTCCTACCTCTGTAGGTCATGTTAGTTTGCATGTTTTGGGGGGACTTACCTACCCTCAATCAATTAAACAACTCCTAAATTACACCTTCAGCATTCTTACAGAGGAACACTTTCTTCTGATTTATTAGAAGATTGGTAGCTGTTCCCATCGTGAACTCAGTCTACCTGAACGTGCTGCTCACCTAGTTTGGGGCACCCTTTAATGGATGCTCTGTTTTCTCTTTGAGATTTCTTGGCATTCCCTACAACTCCATCCACAGCAACACTGCCTCTCAGATTAAAAGTGGAGGACAGCACAGCATGTGCTTAGTTTGCTTTGGGCAAAAGCTCCCAGGAACTGGGACAGGCAGACATAGCCCTAACAAAACCTTCACAATTTGGCTACCCTTGGTCTTCAGCACTAAGCTAGCCTGGTTTTAAACAATGATTGGGTTTCTAACAATGAATAACTCTTCACAATAGTTGTGATGTCTTTATGGTTCCAGAAAGGATAAAAAAACACTCCACGAAGCCTTGTAGATGGAAATAAGATGAATTCAAAGAAAGTCAGACCAGTTTTATCGCAATACATACCTTCATGCAAGGCTCAGTCCCTCTCTCCCTCTTTGCTTCAACTCAGTCTCCATGTCCAGGTTTAAATTTTTTGCTCTTTGGTCTGCTCAAATAACACTGGTTTCTCCAGCTTGTCTCATGAACAAGTGTGGCTCACTTGCTTCTACCTGTTATTAAGTTCCTGTGAGTCTATCTTGACAAGAAGATTCCTTTGCCATCACTCATTTTACAGCTAATTGGGAACCTTTCATTTATGGCCAACTATAACCATCAATTAAGCTTTGGTAAATTGTCTTTTTAAATCTTTTTTCATAAAATGAAAAAGAACTCCATTTAATAAAAAATACAATTTTTATTTCCTATTACCAATAGTTTGATTTTAGAAGCTGCTGTGAAATAGTAATGTTACCTACTTTTTTATTTTCTGAAATTGCCAAGAGCAATACTTTAAGTGATTCCAATTAGATCCTTTTCAGATTAGTTATTCATTTGCATTCCACAAACGTTCATTGAACTCTATGATGGAACTCTACCAAAAATATACGATACAGGTCCTGACCTCAGTAGTTGTTGACTTTGTAAAGCAGAAGATCACGTGCAAGATTATAATAGAAGACACAATCTATTAAATACCAGGGGAAAAAAGAACACACGCTACAAAGATGTAACACTAAGGGAAAGGTTCGATCCAGCTGGGGAGGGGGTGGTGGATTTGGGAAGACTTAGAGATGAAGGTGGAAGGAAGGGCTGAATTTGACAGGAAGAAACAGCAATGGGAGTAGAGAAGGCGTTTCAGGTGGACAGAACAGAATAGGCAAAGGACTGGAAGCGGGAAAGAGCAGACCTGTTCAGGGAGAGCTCGGGTTAGCTGCACCTCGGAAGGTGAGGGAGAATAAGGCTGGAAATGCAGTGTGGGCCTTGGTCTTGGACAGCGTTGTGCTCATGTCAACCAGTTGATACTGCACTTCATAGTCTATATGGAGCCAGTGGGAGTTTTTGGAAAGGAAGGATATTGTCAAAAGTGTGCTCAGATAAGCTTGCTTTGATGACATAACTTAGAATGTGGGAGTTTTAGCAGGGGTGGGCAAACTACAGCCTGTGGGCCAAATCCAGCCTATCATATATAAGCTAAGAATTTTTTTACATTTTTAAACGATTGAAGAAAAATCCAAAGAAGAATAATATTTTGTGATACATGAAAATTATATGAAATTCAAATTTTAGGATCCATAAGTAAAGTTGCATTGGAACACAGCAACACTCCCTCATTTACGTATTATCTGGGCTGCTTTACTATAATGGCAGATTCTGAGTAGATTCTGGCAGATTCTGCTATAAGAGCAGAGCTAAGTAATTGTGACAGAGACCATATGGTTTACAAAGCCTAAAATATTTACTATCTGGCCCTTTACAGAAAAAGTTTCTCAATCCCTCGTTTAGAAGTCTAGTTTAAAGAAATCGGACTTTGGACAACTAGAAATTTCAGAAAAAAACGTAAAATACACAGAACTAACACTTGTTTAGGCTTGATACCTGAAATTTTGCTCTGCGTTAAAGCAGACAAAGTATTTTTTATGGTTCATTCATTCATCTATCTACTCACTTCAGCTTGCCACTTAGTAACAAGTTCACTCTTACAACTTTGAACTCCAAAGTAGAAAACAAAACAAGACAAAAATACAGTGTTTATGGGGCCGGTCCTGTGGCGCAAGTGGTTAAGTGCGCGTGCTCCGCTGCGGGGGCCTGGGGTTCGCCGGTTCGGATCCCAGGTGTACACCAGCGCACCGCTTGTCAAGCCATGCTGTGGCGGCGTCCCATATAAAGTGGAGGAAGATGGGCATGGATATTAGCCCAGGGCCAGTCTTCCTCAGCAAAAAGAGGAGGATTGGCAGATGTTAACTCATGGCCGATCTTCCTCACACACACACACAAAAAAGCAGTGTTTAACCCTGGATAGGCACAGGCAGAGAAAGCACCTCATTTCCTTTCCCTTGGCAAAGCAGAGCTAAGCCCACGGCTCCATCACTTGCTCTGTCACCCTGGGAAAGCCACATAACTTCTCTTTGTTCACTTTCAATCTACAAATTAGGTTAATGAAATCTTCCCTTCCTACCTCACAGAGAATGAGATAATGCAGATGACGATATTCTGTAAACATTAAGTGGAAACATAGTAAAATAACAGTTTAATTCAACAAATATTGAGCGTGGACCATGTGGCAGGCAGTGTTCTGGGCTCTGCGGCACATGTAGACAAAAACAAAGATGCCTGCTCCCATGGGGCCCATCCTCATTATTGGGAAAATGACAGTCTTAACCATCCTTTCTCTCACCTATCCCTGTCCCTCTCCATTGACAATTCCTAAGCTATGGAAAATTGTTATACAGTAATGTGCTGCATAACGACGTTTCAGTCAACAGCGGACCGCATATACGACAGTGGTCCCATAAGATTAGTACCACATAGCCTAGGTGTGTAGTAGGCTACACCACCCAGGTTTGTGTAAGTACACTCTATGATGTTCACACAACGTCGAATTCACCTAATGAAGCTTTTCTCAGAATGTATCCCTGTTGTTAAGCAAGGCATGACTGTAATTATACTTCATTGTAATGACCTTCTATTGAAATTGCTATATGCTAAATCCAATGGGCCCTTCTCTGACACAATATTTTCCCCCAGTCACCAGCCCTGAGCTGGAAGTGAAACTACTATAAATTATTGTTGGCGTTCATAGAGAGGAATTAGGCAGCCTTCTTATCCCTGGTAAGGATCAATCTATTTTGATCAAAGATTTTAGTTATTGAAAATGTAAAGATTCTTCCCTAAGTGCAGACAATTTTAATTTCTCTTTGCCAATGTAAAATAGCTAGGTAATGCTTTATAAAAACTGAGATGGACTCTCTGGGAATTATCCCAAAAGATGTGTTCTAAGATTACAATGCAAAATAACAAATTATCTAAACAGTCACATTGAAAGCATTTTCATAAAATTTGCACACAGAAGAGCCCTTCTGTCAAAGTCAGCCTTTAGACGTACTCTAAATTCTTAGTTTAAAGACTATTTTCTTTTATTTACTTTCTTGACCTTTTATGTTTAAATATGAACGTTTATCTCTTTGTTTTTTTGGAATGGACCTTAATCATACCAGGTAAAAATTTATTTAAAAATATATTTTATGTCTATTTCTAATAAATTAAGATCTAGGGTAGCACTGACCAATAGAATTTTCTGTGATGATAAAAATGTTCTGTATCTGTACCTACTAGACACATGTAGCTAATGAGCAGTTGAAATGTGCCTAGTAGGATGGGAAAACTGAATTTTTAAATTCTATTTAATTTCAATTAATTTAAATTTAAATAGCCACCTATGGCTAGTGGCTACTGTTATGGACACTGCAAATCCAGGTCTTTTAGATCCTAAGAGCCATGCATTCTAATTCTCCCTATTTGGAAATAAAGTGAGAGTCCAAATTGCTACCGCAGCACTTTTTACCTGTGAAGAAAAGCAGAACCATCGAAAGACATGAAGAGGAATCTTCCTCTTCACCTCTGCACAGGGCAGAGGTTGGGAAGAGAGATGGAAATTGTGTATTTGTGTTTAGCTTTATGGGGCTAAAGGGAAAAAGTGTTGTAAATATCCTCAAACCACCACCTTCCCATGAATCCTAATTTACGCTCTGTTTAATACAGAGAGAATTAAAGGAAAGTACCTTTCTTTCTCACATCGTATAGACTCAAACAATTTCTCATTTACCTCAGATGGGAGAATTTCCTCCTAAATCCTTTTCTCTTACTCCAAGTTGGATTTTTTTCCATTCATTCAATAGACATCAGTTAAGACATTTACTGTGCTTCTTATAGTTAATAAAGTTATTAAATGCTGCAATCATCTGTGCAAATCGAATATGCCTTGAATGAGCCAGTAGGGCACAAACAGAGATTCTCTTTATTCTTTTTCCTCAAGGACCCTTCAAACACACTCTCGTGCTAGTTCTTTCCTGCCCCGGGAGGAAGTACTCAGAAGATTCCACAGCTCTTCTGGTCTCCTGTAGTCACAAGGGTAGTTTCATTCAGTAGTTTTGAAAAGTACCTTCCGATCTAACCTTCAAATGTCCATCTTTTATCCAATTTAAACCCTCCGCCTCTCCCATCAAGGCCTGTCTGTGGCTGGGAAATCTGCAGGGTTAAGAGATCCTGGTGGGCTTCTTTTTCCTCGTCTTTCTAGCCTCCTACTACTCACCCACTCACTAGCTGCTGTTTTGGACCCCTCCAGGGTTGGAGTGTATGATATGAGAAAAGAGAGAAATAATAGTGGGAGTCTATTTTAATTGTACCAGTATAGTTGTAATCTGGTATTAGTGCCCTCTGGATGTGGCAGATGCACAATTGTGACCTCTTGTGATGAAACTTTCTCTCTACCCAACATCAGCATCATCCTGAGGGGTCTCTGACTCATAGTTCTTTGACTTGGATGAAGATGTTTTCTTGGCTGGCCACAGCCAACTCCCCCTTCAGCCTCCTGGCTCCCAGGCAGTCTGCACCTATGTTGGGTCACCTTGGCCCTCTAGACCATCCTCTTAGCCAGAATCTTTCTCAGGATGATCCAATCAGCTCCCTTCTGCAGTCCACTCAAGCCCATGGAATGTAGTTTTGAACTTGTGCCCCTCCAAAACGACTATCTCTTTGATTTCAACAAGTCCAGGGAAATTTCAGGCACAGCCTCGTCCCTCTAAACTTTCAACTGTGAATCTCTACATCCTTCAATTTCTATGGGACTCAAGTCAGGTTCTCCAGCTGGTTCTCCTGAAATCTCTCATTTGACTTGAGGTAGGAGGGTAATACCCCCATCCACTATCCCATGGAGAAGGGTATCCCTACACCACCAATCCCTCTAAGGAAATTCAAACTCCCACATTTCCTACCTCCCAATCAATTCTCAGCGTTCCATTATAAAGCCTAGATAGATATCTTGTAGTAACTGGATTATAGCTGCATGACATTGATGGATACTTTTCCAAATGAATTAAGTGACAAACACTGACCATCAGTTTTTGATTCAACATGTACATCAATTAAGGATGCTTTTGGCTGTAACCAGTGATGTGCTGGAAAACATTTAACAATCAGGTTCCAAGGGGGATAAAACCCCTAACTCGCAGTATTTGTCAATTTCCAAGTTGTAAATAGTCCCATCATGGCCAATTTCAAGCTAACAACATGATGTCAGTGAATACAGAGTTAGGAAGGGATGTGCACAGTCAGTTCTAATGAGCCCTTATGAGCTGGCTCCAGCACTTACAAATCAAACTGGCTTACACAATAAGGGAATATATCAGTTTACACTACAGGAAATCTGGAGGCAGGGTGAGAGCTAGGGCTTGCTTATCTATTGGTTCACAGAACTCATAAAAATCCCAAGTTCTTTCTGGCTCTCTGTGCTGCCAACAAGAAAGTTAGCTTGATTCTGAGGCATTGCTCTTGACTCGAGTAAAGTCAACTGATTCTGAATCTTTTCTTGGTCTGAGCTCCGGAACTTTAAAGTAACTTGGCATAAAAGATCTTATAAGTAGATTTTTCTTTAGCGTTTAATTTCTCTCTTTCTGTCTTGGTCTCAGTATAATTTTCAGGAAAAAAGTAAAAAAAAGTTCTGCCAGATGATCTGTAAGGTTCTATCAGGTTTAAAAGACTTATGACCTGCCCCCACAACTTGTTTCCACACGTTCTTGTTTCTATGTACTTTTCCAAGATGATCTCATCTTCTCACATGGTTTCAATTATTGTCTCTACGTATTGTAGATGATTCTCAAATATGTAACTCTAGCTCTGAAATCTCTTCATAGCTACAGTACGTACATACATTTCCAAATGCCCAATCAACATTTTTTACATAGGTATCCCAGTGAATTCAAATTCAACCTGTCTAATCCAAATAAATCACTCTTCTCTTGTCCTTTCCAAAGAAATAAACAAAACAGCACACAACATTTCATGAAAGTGTCAGTCACTGTTAAGGGCACCACTACTCTCCAAGGTATACAAGTTAACTCATCTTTTGATAATCAAGGGTGATGCCCAGGTCAAAGTCTGATTTAAGAAACCAGATGGCTGATAGCTCAGTTCACTGAGAGAGGGAAGAGCGGAGGATAAAATGGTTTGCGACGATAAGGGTTGTTGGAGAAGGAGTAGAGCATAGGGGATAAGTTTGGCTTTGGACATACTAAATTGAAAGTGTGATTGTGACGTCCAAGAGAAGGTTTTTGGGAGACAGTTACACATGTTGGTCTTATATTCAGGAGAGAGAATTGGGCTGGAGAGAAAGATGGCCTTGATGATGTTGACATGGATAAGTACATGCAGATGGAGTGGGCACAATGAAAAGAGTGGAAAAGCTGAGCTAAAGCCCTGAGTATGACGTTGAAGGGAAGATAAGGGGAAAAAAATCCTGAAAAGTCAACTGAAAAGAAGGAGAGAGGTCAGAAGAAAGCTAGGAAAATGAAGTATCAATGAAGTCAAGACAAGAGCATGTTCGAGAAAAAAAGTTCAAGGCAAGAGAGTCAAATCCTGCTGAAATCTGACATAGGGCAAGCTTGTGAAGTGTTCTCTGCATCAGCAATAAAGAGCTCGTGGGAGATCTTCTAAACAGCATATTCAGGGGTGTGTTGGGTGCAGCAGCCACAATGTGGTGAGTGGAAAGTGAGGATGTGGATGACTATTGAACAAATGGTATTAGGAAAAGTCATAACCTTTGGGAGGAACAATCAACAAATGCTCACTAAATATCTATTACGTGGCCAGAATGGAAAATCAAAACAAACAAGGATTAAGTTCAAGTGCTTGCCTTTAAGGAAAACAAAGAGAAGGCTGCATTTGAAATGCAACCAAAAGTTCACTGGCACTTTCAGGAGTAGAAATGTGAAGACAATATTTAAACACCGGAAGGGGCATAAGTGGAGATGTCACAACAGCAGACAAGGATATGTACTAAGGAACTGGAGGAGACAGTCCAGTATGCTCTGAGCTGAGTTTTAGAAAAATTAGCTAAGATTAACCAAGACAAAGCAAAGAGAACGAAACCTGGTTGGGAAGCGCCCCATCCACTGCACTTTTCATTGACATTTCAACGTCTTCAAGCCCCTGCTGGTTGAAAAGCAATCACCACTACAGAAACCCTTTCCTTCAATCCCATACTTTTCTCTAGCTCTGGCCATATTCTCTTCTTCTTTTTACAACCAAACATTTTGAAATACTTTCTACCCGTGCATCTTTATCTCCATAAAGTCCTTGTGAGTTAGTTTCAAGGCCCTACTATTTACCCCAACCTTATTTTAAATTTTATCTCTGGATTCTTTCCCGTGGAGGAAGGGAAAGGAGAGGGGATGTGAATGGCTGACCGGTGCAGTCATAGTACGTGTACAGGGCAGGCCTCTGTGTTTCTGCCAGGCAGAGAGATTCTCTTCCCTCTCCTCGGCTGCTGCCCCCACCCTCCACATCCTTCCTCCCTCTGTTTTATGTGTCATTGGGCTTCCATCCTCTCTCAATCTTCCAGATATTTTCTGAAACCTTTGTTCAATGCTGGTGCACTTTCTGTTCTCTTTGCTGTTATAAGTTTATCCCTTTACTATGGGGTCTTGGGAAGGCTCAATTTTATTTTTGAAAATAGTCTGAGAGAATAGAAATGAAGAAGAAAATATTTTCCCTGCCATATTCCTATTGGCATACTTTAAGATGAATTTACACCCAAAGACAAAATTCATCTTCAAGTTATGGGTGACAGCATGCACAGCTGTCCTCTCCCTAGGGGCTTTGCCTCACTCTTCCCTCTAATGAAATACTCTGACCTTCCCTTGTCTTGCTCCTTCTTTTCAGTCAGGACTCTGTTCATATGTCACATCCTCAGAGAGCCCTTCCTCAATGGCCAGACTCTCCCTGCCCAGTCACTCTCCCATTGCCTGTGTTTGCTATCTTCAAAGCAGTTATCACTGGGGCAATGCTCTTGCAGCCATCTTGCCTCTCTGGTTCACGGTGGAATCCCAGGAGCCTTGAGCAGAGCCTGACCCACAGTAAATGTGCAATAAATAGTACCTATATCATTTATGTATTCAATGAGGTACATTCACAATGATTGTAGCTTTTATATTTGAAACAAGAAATACTCTTTCCCTTCTTTCTCAAAAATTAGCAGAAAATGTAGTTTAAGCGGTTAATTTTAGGTCCTAATTGTGGCATTTAAGTTGTTGAAAGCTTTTTTCATCATGCCACACTTCAATTCCAGGAATATTTCCTAAACATCTACTAAGGGTAGGTATAGTAGAAAACACAGAGACGTAAGTGACAGTCACTGAGTTCTGCTGAACCATCGAACATGGTTCCCTGTGCCATATGGCCTCAGGGAGAAATGTTCTAATCTGGCCTCCAAGAACCCCCTCTCTATAACTTGACCACATAGCACTCTTCCTCAATCAAGCTCATAAATTAACCATTTCTGTATATCTGCTAATTCCATTACAGAATGCTCTCTTTCTACATAGTAGAATCCTGGTCATCCTTTAAGGCCCAACTCAAAATTTCTTTCTCCATATGCCTTTCCCCAAATCCCAAGTTTTTATTGGTATTCATAGTGTTTGAACCTTGAGTATACAGTCTGTCACAGAACTTCAGCTTTGTACCGTCCACTCCTTCCTGTTTTAAGTCGGGGCTCCCCACTGGATGATAAACTCCCAAGAGGAGCTTCTAGCAGGTGCTCCCTAAACACTGGTAGACTGAGCACCACCTGACCAGGTGCCCTGAAATAGATTCGAAGTTCAGAATCATGTTCATGCAATAGAATGGATAGAAATCCTGAGAGCTCTTCTAGAAAATCCTGTTCTAGTCTCCACCTAAGCTAACAAACAGTCTGCCGTAGTCACAAAAGTCTCTTCTTCTGTTGTAGACAAACATGATACATTTGGGATGATCTGGTGGCCCCATGTATTCCCAACCCTCTCCTCCTCCCACCCTCTGACATCCTGGGTCCATATCACCAAGATGATAGACTCTTTGGAAGGATTAAAGTGACAAGGTGGAGGAAGGGTGAGGAAGAAATGGGATGGTTTGAATATTTTTTCATTTAGAGAAATATGGAAGTGTATTTATTTATCCACTCTGTGCCTAACTTCTGAAAAAGATTTCGGTGGGAAAAGAAGTGGGATTGCAACCCCTCTTGTCTTTCACACATCAAGCACTGAATTTTGTGTGTGTGTGCGTGTTTTCTGCTCAAATTAGCAGTGGAAAAGAAAGGATTCCAAAGCTGTTGGTGTCATGATGCCAAAATATCCAGATGAAGAATTCAATCAATTATGCAGATGTTCCAAATACATAATGCCAAATTTCCCAATCTGTGGAAACGTCCAGTGACAATTTTTTTTTCACTTTGTTCTTGATATTTTGGCAGGATACAGTTGCAGCCTGATTTGCTGAGCTTAAGAGCCGAAATCACAACATTTTCCATCTCAAGTTATCAGGTTAATACTCTGGAAAGGGTTTTTGTGTCCTAAAGATTTATATTTTCTTCTTTTAGGATACTCTTCAAGCAGGAATTATCTTTCTTTTATTACTTATTTAACGTAATCAAAAGGGAAAAAAAGATAGAGAAGATAGACAAATCCTCAGAAATTGCCACAGAGATGAATAAACATTGTATTCTTAAAAACAAATGCTGTACATTAGGACAAAATTTTAAAAAGATTTAAATAGTCCCAAGGAAAAAAGGTACAGGATATTGTGAATTAAGTTTTCTTGTATCAACATATTGTGTTAATAACACAACCTCTCTAAACTCTGGTTTATTTCAAGAATGTTCTAATTTGGCCCCAACCATTCAGGTCCTCAAATATCTGACGCCCTGATCCCACAGTCCACCCTCTCCGGTATCAGAGCAACTTGACACCAGAGTTCCATTTGGAATTTTGCATCCAGTTAATCCCCCCCAGCGTCACATCCCTGTTATGCTGGGTCGCTGCCCAGACTGCAAACCCTTGTGGTCATCTATCTTCCTTATTCCACCCCACACTGATTTTCTCTCTCCAGACTCTGCCCTCCCACCCTGAATCCTTGATTATTTGGGGTAGGGGAGGCAAAGAACAAAGGTTCTTCACTCTCACTTTTGAAAGAGCTAAGATTCTTTTCAATCAGGTTACCATGCTTATTTTTTAAAAATATGTTATTGTTACTATGACTAAATAGACAACCAAGTGTTGTTTCTAAGGTATCCAGTGACTATCTTAACCAAGTGTCCAAATTTCTTCTGACAGTTTTTTCTCTATTTTTGCCTTCCAAAAATTGAATCCTAAATACCGAAAAAATAAAACAAAATTTTCAAGCTATCTTTTATACCTAAAACTAACTGCAAGATTTCCCAAAGGGCTCCTGAAAATTTACAAATCTTGGTTCTTTCACCTTATAAAAGGAGAGGTGCTGGAAATAACTAGGTTTGTTTTTAGTTGAGTGAGAATAGTTGTCAAATCAGAAGAGACACTCAGCCATTCCTAGGTTAACTTGTACAGGTAAAATTTTATTAATATAAATTTATCAGAAATTGTATGCGTTATGGGAAATTCTTAGTGATTTGTCAGTATCTTCACTGTCCACAATGTATTTTAACCTTTAGATATAACACTGATCAAAACTCTAAGAAATAGCTGTCAGGTTTTCCTGTATTTATCAGAGTCCTAGTATTGCTCTGCCTGATGACCTAAGGCCGTTAGGCAACCACAGTGTTGTCAGTCAGCGTTTCAGTTATTGTTTCAAATTTTACTTAGCTACAAGCTTACTCCTTTAATTTGAATGTAGCATCTTCTAGGCCAGTTGCTCTCAACTGGGGATATGTATCAGATTTGCTTATGCAGTTTTATAACAATACAGCTGTCCACACCCTACTCCAGACTTACTGAATCTCTTTACTTGATATTGTTGGCATATTATGAGTCAGGATTATTAAATATTATAGCTCAATATTTTTTTCCTCTATAAAATGATGTTCATCCGTTTGTGTAAATCAGATATAACACTCATTAAGTTCACTGAAAATAGGCTTAGTTATTATCCTTAGAGATATTTTATCTAAAAGAAAAAATTTAATGACTTTATCACCTTTGTGGTATAAAATAACTTAATCCCAGGAGTGAAATCCACCCTACTCACAGGTCCCACCCACACTCTACAGGGCATGTACGCCAATGAGCAGGAATCTTAGTGGGCAACTCAGAGTTTTGCCTGCTCCATCTCTCTGTCCATCCTCACCAACATTTAAGTCAGCAGAAATTTTTCTCTTTCTGATCTTTAAACTGCAACTGGCAGTTTTAACTTTAGTTATTTGGTATTTATTTCTTTTTGTAACTTCTTGTAATTGGAGGTTGGAAGAGACATAAAGCGACATTAAGCATGGCCCCTTTGTCTCCTAGAGAGTGTAGACACTCTTGTAGTTCCTCTCTCTGCTTCTTCCTCTCTCTGCTGTTCCAGCTCAGGCTCATTCACTGGCTCTTCTTTCCATCCCTTTATGTTGATATTATCTGGAGTTCCATCCTCGTCTCTACTCTCTTCTCCCTGGATTTATTTTAACTGAATGATTTCATCTGTTCCCATTGCTTCAACTCCCATCTACATGCTAATACTTCTCCAATTTACATCTCTAACCCAGTCATTTCTCCTGTTTAAACATTATGATCCCCATTTTCCTTAATTTAAACCAAATCAGTTGTTAAAATGTTATTCACCATGTTTACATGTCAGAGATTCTAATAATTTATACTTTTATGACATTTATAAATCTTGATTTATTTTAAAATCTACTTTATGTTACTGTTGATTTTATTAATAAAGCTTTAGAAAGTTTTAATCTGTGTTAGCTCAGGGACTGACAAATGGGATAATTATCATATGAAAGCTTTATTGAAAATTCAAGGAGATCTTCAAGATATTTACTCTTGAAGCATTACAAATGTGTTTTATAAGTGGCAGTCAGGAAAGTCCTAATGGTTAAGATAGCTAAGTAACATTTCCATAGGAAATATTTTATTCCTGGGAGTATTTGTATCATCCTCAATATGGTCAGGCAGGTGTTACCTATCATTAATCAAAAACTCTGAAATAAAAGTTATTTTATAGTAATTTACTATCATCAACATCATCATCATAACCACAACATATGCAAGTACAGTACCTAAGAAAACATTTCTTCTGTTTTGAGAGAGGAGATAGATGGGAAAAAAAAAAGGAGGAATAGGTAAAGAAGTAGAGAGATAAGTGGAAATACCAAACTGAGGACAGTTGTGAGGTACCAAGAAGAGAGGGGAGACAGGATTGCTGCCCGCTGGAACTCTTTGCCTCATTCTTTGCGGCCCTGCCAGAGCCCCTTTGTCACCCAGGTGGAAACATGAGCTGCAGTTTAGAAGCGTCTTTAGCAGGCAGCTAGAAAAGACAGTATTTATAGAATAAGAACTTTCAAACTATTTGGAAATAATGAGCAAATTGGTGATGAGAAGAGATAAGGAGAAGGAGTTAGCAAGAGACACAGAGAGACAGAGACAGAGAGAAACAAAGAAAGAAGGAGACACACTCAGAAGAGGACCAGAGAACACTTTCCAGGCAAAGCCTCTAACAGAGTCACACAGACAGGCATCTAGTTCAAAATTACGATGTCCTGGAATTAGGAAACCACCAGGCCACTAGGGCTTTGTCGTAATGAGCCAGTATAAAATGAACTGGAGGGAAAATCTGCCAGTCTTCCCAGTTTGCATTAAGTGCAATATTTTTATCACGTATTTTGTCCAACATACTGAAGAAATGAAATAACCAAGTGTTTAATAGACAGCTTCAGATGCTAAAAACTTAATATTTTTGTCACATGTAAAACTCTACAAAGCAGATAATAGATTAGACATCTACACAGTGCCACTTCCAAAGGTCAAAGTATCTTTCAGATCCTAAGAACACCTTAATCAACGGAAACTTCCACAAAGTCTACTAGATACGAGCCCTTCTACACTTGTCTATAGTTTTGAAAATATGCCTGGTAGAACTAATGCAAACTACTGCATCAGAAACGTAGAAAATGGGTTATTATCCACCCAAAAAAGTCTCAATTTTTGAGTGACATTTTTCAGAAATATTATATGGTTCTACTGAAACTTTTTCTGGAAGTGTTCTGCTTTTCTCCCTAAAAATATATGCTGCTACTGAGTTTGTCAGCACTGATGTTTTTACGACAGAATAACAACAATAATAACCATAGCCATCATTTACCGAGCACTTCCTACGCAGCAGGTATTATTCTAAGCATTTCACAGGTACTAGCTCATTTAATTCTCTCAAAAACCAACAAGCTTGATAGTATTATTATCCCCATTTTACAGACGTGGAAGTCAAGACACAGAGAGGCTAAAAAAATTGCCTCAAGTTACATAGCAACTGGTACATGGCTAGGCTTTAGCTCATGCTGTGACATATGCCTATAGAGCTCCATTTTAGCATTCTGCCCGCCAGTATCCCACTTATTTTCAAGGTCTAGTTCAAAAACCAACATCCTCAATAAAGCTTTTCCTGACACCTCCACCCTTTCTCCCACCCCCAGGAGAATGGAGTACCCCCTCTTCTGCACTTTCCCAGCACTTTCTCATTCTTGTAGCATAACACTGTCTTTATACTTCTAGTTTCCTCTAACACAGCATCTAGTACAGCACACAGCAGATGCGTTGCAAATGCTGCATACAATTATTTAATACACTCTGGACACACCTCCTCCAACTAGAGATAATCTATTTCTCCTCAAACCATGACAGCATTTAGCACTTCTCTTATATAATTTACTTTATCTCTTTTTCTACTGTTTTGATCTCTCATCTTTGCCCAGTCTCTCCCCACAGCTTACAAAGTCGTTCATGTTACGAGCCTTATTTGATGTGCAACACACAAAATCTGCCTCCAAGGAATGCACTTGGAAGATATCTGTTGAAATGAATGGATGGGAATGACATCTACTCCCGTCAGAGCATTCACAATCCTAAAGAGTATATTTTTAAAAATCCATTCCTTAATTATGTTCCCTAAGTTAGCTTCTTAATAGCCCTGTGCTCCACTTCGCTGGATAGTTACACATATGTTATAATTCTGCCCCTTTCCACTTAGACAAGAGCCATGCTATGAAGTTCTATAGACATAAGAGTTTTGACATCTATTAATAATGTAGTAAACAGAGGTCGTCTGAAAGAGGGAAACTGGGAGCCGCAGAAAGTGGAAAGTGGGAACCTGGTGTAAGAAATTTACTCTTCTGATAAAAAGAGATTAATAAGTGCACAAGACTAAGAATGTAGGAAGCCCTGAGATGACAAGATATGACCCTGACAAGGGTAGGTAGAAAGAGATCTTCAAAGAGTGTGCCATCCAGGGGACTAAGGAATAGGAATGTGAACAACTCCTCTTCTAGTTTGGGAGCCGTAGAAGAACCCATAATAGGCTCTTTGGCCAAGACAGAATGGACTTGACTTCATCAAGTTCTAGAACTACGAGAACTGGCTGACGTGGCCACAGAGGCAAATAAATGTGTTAGCTCACACGAACACCAGATTCTCTATCCTGTGCTCTGCTTAGCTGAATATGGTTTGCACCACAGAATTCCTCATGTTGTAGTGGAGTTGACTTTGACTCTGTTCATGTGCTGGGATTTAGGATGAAAACAGGAACTGAGAGGATGAGACCTGATTGTTGATCCAAAGTGGTCTCAAAGATTCGGTTTAAAGAGGAGAATTCTATTGTCCCTTGGCTGGTGGCCTTGCAAGGTTCAGAGGGAATGATGTCAGCCTCTGTCCTGATGCCTTGGTGTCTGTAACACACAGCCCCGGCAACACTCCCAGTTGATTCTTCAGAACTGCCCAGAAAACTCGCACTCTATCTCGCTTATCTTTCCACCTGGCAGCCCAGGCTTCGAGATTAATACTTGAACATTGCCCTTCTTTCTTTTTTCCTGGGCTTCCTTCCAATATCTGTGAAAGGTTTATATATCTTATGGTTAGGGAGTTTTTCCAAGATAGTTCAGAACTAAAACTTAGACTATTGCAGTTTGATTGTTTGTTTGATGGTGGTCTTCAAAAGAAAAGAACACGTCTTTTCTATACTCTGTAAAATTCCTGACAGCCTGTGTCCATGCCTCACAGTGTTTTTTCAGTCTATCATTAAAAAATGGATTAAAAAATAGTTTATCCAAATTAATGCATGCACATGGTTTAAAAATCCAAGCAGTCTTAAAGCACTTTTATCAAAAATCAGCAGTTGGTTAAACCACTTCTCTCCATCACTACCCCCAGACAACTTTCAATTTCTTTAACTATTTCTTTTGGGTTTTACTTTTATGTTTTAAAATCATAACTTCTCTATCTTGATTTTTTTCAACTTTAGCCAATACTTATCATTGAGATTATTTCTCTCTCTTACAAGTCCCACCTCCTTAGTCATTTCCCATTGCCCCTTCTCCCAATACAGCTATATCACAATTCCTAAAATTGTGATTGCACTATTATAGCTATGCAAACATTGGCCACTGCTGAGTCAAACATTGCAGTTTGATACGTTTTCTTTCTTGTATATAAAACTCTTTAGTTTTCCTTCTCTTTTTTGCAGTTTCTCTTGTGTGTATCCAACTGCTCCATGAGATCTGTCAAATACTTATCAAATTATCCAAAAGCCTGCATCAGATATTTACTGATTTCATTGTCACCCCAGCCCCAGCCCCCCAATCTCCACCCCGTGTTTTCTTTTATCCTTCTCCAGTTGACATGGATTACTTGCTAGTCCTCCTGAGTGGAGCTCTCATCCTGATCCTTCTCCTGCTGTCTTCCTGTGGGCCCCTAGTTTCCTGGGTTACGTAACTTCTTCTTTCTTGGTTTATTTCCTCATTTTCTAAAGCATTGTCCAGTACATTCCTAAGAAGAGGTGTATGGGTGGTTATTTTTCTGAGTCCTAGCATATCTGAAAATGTCTTTTGCTCTGATACTTGATTGATAGTCGGGCTGAGTACAGAACTTTTGACCTAAAAGGTTTTTTTCTCAGATTGTGAAGACATTGATTAATTGTCTTATAGCGTCCAGTGTTACAATGGAAAGATCTGATATTATGCCCCTGATTTTATATATATATATATATACACACACACACACATATACACATATGCACACACATATATATGTTCATATATATACATATGCTCATATATGTATATATGTTCAGGATGTTTAAATCTTCTCTAAGAATTTTATATATATTTTTTGGTGTTCTTAAATTTCCAGATGCTTTGAAATAAATTTTTTAAAAATTCATTATTCAGAGTGCTCTGTGGAGTTTTTAAATCTGGAAGCTGGTGTCCTTCAGTCATAGGAATTTTTCTTGCTATTTCTATTTTACCTTCCTCTACTCCACATTCTCTGCTCTTTCTTTCTAGAAAATCTTATTGTTGAAACTCCTGGGTTGATCCTCTAATTTTGTTATCTTGTCTCTATTGGGTAACAACTCTTTGTCTTTTTGTTTCGCTTTCTGGGATAGTTCCTTTGATTTGGTTGGAATCATATTTTTATCTTCAGGGGCTCTTATTTCCCCATAGCAGCTTGGTCTGCCAGGAAAATATGGAGATGCAATATTTTCTCTTATCTCTCTGAGGATACTAATAAAATATGTTTAATTTGACTTTTTCTTCTATTTCTTATATCATGTGTTTTTTCTGCGAGTTCATTTTTGTGGTTTGTTTTCATTACTGTCTTTCTTATTGGTGGCTTTCCACAGATATTTGGTAATCTGTGGCTGTCCATTCACATTTTTCTGACAGCTTTGTTAAGATATATTTCACAGACCATACAATTCACCCATTTAAAGTTC
The DNA here is from genome assembly GCF_057802395.1 of Ceratotherium simum simum. Lineage (NCBI taxonomy): Eukaryota > Metazoa > Chordata > Mammalia > Perissodactyla > Rhinocerotidae > Ceratotherium > Ceratotherium simum. Next base: position 22,009,095 of record NC_141916.1, read on the forward strand.
ACACTTCAGTGGCTTGTAGTGTAATCACAGAGTTGTGCAACCATCACCACATTAAACTTTAGAACATTTTCATCACCCCAAAAAGAAACCCTGTACCCGCTAGTATTCATTTCCCATTTCCCCTCAGTCAATCTTCTCTCCCTTGCCCTCTCCTGATCCAGCTCTAGGAAACCACTAGTTTACTCTCCATTTCTATATATTTGCCTATTCTGGACATTTCCTATAAATTGAATCATACAATATGTGGTCTTTTGTGACTCAATTCCTTCACTTATAACGTTTTCAAGATTCATCCATGTTACAATATGTATCAGTACTTCATTCCTTTTTATTGCCAAATAATATTCCATTGTATGGATATACCATATTTGCTTATCCGTTCATCAGGTTGTGGACATTTGGGTTGTTTCCACTTTTTGACTCATATGAATAAGGCTGATACGAACATTCATGTATAACTTTTTATATGAACATGTGTTTCCATTTCTCTTGGTTTATATCTAGGAGTGGAACTGCTGGATCATATGGTAACTCTATGTGTAACTTTTTAAGGAACTGTCAGAAAGATTTCCGAAGTGGTGCACCATTTTACATTCCTACCAGCAGTGTATGAGGGTTTCAATTTCTCTACATTCTTGCCAATAGCCAATAGTTGTTATTATCTGTCCTCTTGATTATAGCCATCCTAGTGGGTAGGAAGTGGTATCTTGTGGTTTTGATTTGCATTTCTCTAGTGGCTAATGGTTTTGGGCATCTTTTCATGTGCTTATTGCTTATGGGTATATTTTCTTTGGAGATATGTCCCTTCAGATCCTTTGCCCAGTTTTTTTTTTTTTTTTGGTGAGGAAGCTTAGCCCTGAGCTAACATCTATTGCCAACCTTCCTGTTTTTGCTTGAGGAAGATTGTCCCTGAGTTAACATCTGTGCCAATCTTCCTCTATTTTGTATGTGGGATGCCATCACAGCATGGCCTGATGAGTGGTGTGTAGGTCCATGACTGGGATCTGAACTCACAAATCCTGGGCTGCCAAAGCAAAGCACACAAACCTAACCACTATGCCACGAGGCCAGCCCCCTTTTGTCTATTTTTTTTTTTTTTTATAATCTCTCTTTTTTTTTTTTTAATTTTATTTATTTTTTCCCCTCCAAAGCCCCAGTAGATTGTTGTATGTCATAGCTGCACATCCTTCTAGTTGCTGTATGTGGGACGCGGCCTCAGCATGGCTGGAGAAGCGGCGCGTCGGTGCGCGCCCGGGATCCAAACCCGGGCCGCCAGCAGTGGAGCGCGCGCACTTAACCACTAAGCCACGGGGCCGGCCCCCCTTTTGTCTATTTTTAATTGGGTTATTTGTCTTTTTATTATGAGTTGTAAAAGATTTTTTATGTATTCTAGATGCAAGTCTCTTATCAGGTATATGATTTGCAAGTTTTTCCTCCCATTCTGTGGGTTCTCTTTTTGCTTCCTTGGTGGTATTCTTTGAAGCACAAAAGTTTTTAATTATTTTCCTTTTTTTTTTTTTTTTTGCTGCGGAAAATTCACCCTGAGCTAACATCTGTTGCCAATCTTCCTCTTTTTTTGCTTGAGGAAGATTAGCCCTGAGCCAACATCTGTGCCAATCTTCCTCTATTTTGTATGTGCGTTGCCACCACAGCATGGCTGACAAGTGGTGTAGGTCCACACTACGGATCTGAACCTGCGGACCTGGGCTGCCGAAGCAGAGCATGCTGAACTTAACCACTAGGCCATCGGGCCCGCCCCCAAAAGTTTTTAATTTTAAAGAAGTCCAATTTATCTATTTTTTTTTTCTTTTGTGGCTTGTGCTTTTGGTGTCATATTTAAGAAGGCTTTGCCTAACCCACAGTCACAAAGGTTTAATCCTATATTTTCTTCTATGAGTTTTATAGTTTTAGTTCTCACATTTAGTTCTGTGATCTATTTTGAGTTATTTTTTGTGTTTGATGTGAAGAAACAGTCCAATTAATTCTTTTGCATGTGGATATACAATTGTCCCAACAACATTGGCTAAAAAATCTTCTCCATCATATTTAAGAGTGAAATACTAAAAGACTAATTGGAAATGCCCTGTGCTTGAGAATGGCTAATCAACTGGCAGGCTTTGCTTTGTGGTTATTGGGCAGTGAGCTGGCTTTTTCCCTGAGTTCCCTGAGAAAGTAATATTCAAAGATATATCACTCTGTCCTCAACCCTGCTCCTTACTCCATTGCACCTACTACTTTTAGGCCCAGAACATCTCTTGCTTAATTTCTCCAAAGAATTAGCCTGTGGTCATTTAGAGAGAGGTGTCGGGTAGGTTGGTAGGAAAAGGTTGTCACTTGTCCAATGAGGGTTGGAGGAGGAGACCTGGGGGTGTGCAACTGCTTCAGACACAGACTTCTGACTTATTCCCCTCTTTTTAACCTTTCGCTGTATCCACAGCTTGGTGCCTCCAAGTCTTGAGTTTTTTTATGAGTTTCAGTGGAGCAAATTGATTCATTCTTCATCAGCGTCCCTTTCAGCAGGCTCTTCAGTTTTAGCTTCTTCCACTCTGCTAAGTCACTTACCATTCCTCCTTTTAATTTTATCATCTGAAAATCTACTGAAAGCCTTTGTCTGCTGAGGACTCATCTCCCTTTCTTGTTTTGGTCATTTATCATTTTAATGGTGTTCGGGAGCAAGAGAAGATAACCATGTGATAAGTACAGTGTTTAACAGGAAATTGCTCTTCAGTTCTGACTGTGCTCGGCTTTCAAGAGAACTTCATTTCAAATCAGAGTATAGCTCATTTCAGCAGGGAAATCTGATTTAACAAATGTAAATGTACAGTTAAAGAGAAAATGACAGAATAATCTTTCTAAATTAGAGTCTATATTCTGTATTAGATGCTATTCCATTGACAAGTCTAACCTCCCTTGATGGCAGGCACCATGTCTCTTGGTTTCACCATTGATTTCTCATAGTTTAGCATAGTGTTTAATGCATAGGGAGCTCTCAATAAATGTTTTGTAAATGAATGGAAGGATTAATGAGCAATCATATGACACCAATCAGAGTTTCCAATTACCATTAGTAGCCTCCTGTTATACAGTAATTTTTTTCAGCACTTACAGCACTGGTTTTGTCTGACTTTTACATCCTGACTTGGGGGAGGTAGATGAAGTACGTTAGTTTCTCAACCATAGCTCAAAAGCTAGGCTGTATTTTACTCATATGCAAGTCCACACAGACTGATGAGGTATAAGAATTTACTCCTAGTTCAAAGAAATCTGACTTGAAAGCAAGTTAAATTTCCTCTGAAATCAATCTTCCCACATTCTTCCTACCACCAACTCCAAAAGACAAAGTGTCATTGTTTGCCAACTTGACTCTGAAATTGAATCCATTAAATTCAATCCATTTTGATGGTTATAAAAAGATACCTAAATTTGTAACAGGATACTAATATATTACCATGCTATTTCAAAATTATCTTTTCAAGCCTATTTAGATATATAAGAGATGAAATAAATGTCTCTGTTGAGTGTGATTTGGTTTTATTTTATTGAGAAAATTCTAAAAAGATATTTAGATTCATTCCATCTAGAGACGTTTGCTCTGAGTTTAATATTTTTCTTGTATGAGGTCATCAAATGCCATGATAGCTGTAAATAACGTAAGTTATTCAAAGTTGAGGAAGCAAGAGAAACATAGGCAGAGAACACTGTAATATATGGTTATAATTTTGTATAGTTTTACTCACCATATTTGCTACCCCTTAATTTAATCTATTAGTAAACTCTGAGAATGCAAAATAAGAGGTGTTACTGAATTGACTTCTGAAAATGCTTAGCTTGCTGAGAAAGTTTCAGATAACTTTTTAGATACGGCACATCTAAATTGTCAAACTGGTTTCAACCCATTGCGTATGTCTTGGATTGCTGCCTAGCAGTTTCTTTAGGATTGCTGCAAGGTGTTGTTGCTTGTCTTTTCAAGAATAGTTGAGACATGATCAAGAAAAGAACATGTTCCCATTATTCTGAAAAAATGTAGAAACAAAGTGTTTTCCCCCCCAAAGCAGAGAAAAGTTGTTTGATCTCAATTAAGCTCTGCTTGATCATTACAATCTGTTTTGTTTGCATTTTTGTTTTTGTTTGGCTTAAATCTCTTTATAATTAGGGCATTCATTGATTTTCTTTGTTATTATTCATTCAATATTTTTCAAATTATATGAACATCATTTTTAAAAACTCAAATAATAATAAATTGAAAAGTCATTTACATTACATTACTTATACTCTGATTACGTAAATATTTTGCTAGTGAAACCAAATACCAGCTTGGAGTTACAGAGAAGTAAATATATTGTTTTCATTTATATTTTTCTAAAGAGAACTTTTCACAAGCCCCAGCCTAATGAGTTCACTTTTAATTTTGTTCTGGAATCTTTCATTTCTGCCTTATACTCAACTGCTGATGTTTCTTATATCTCAAGTCCTTCTATTTCTTAGAATTATTTTGCTATGGACTGAATGTTTGTGTCCCCCCTCCCCAAATTCAGATGTTGAAACCTTTTCCCCAATGTGATGGTATTTGCAGGTGGGGCCTTTGGGAGGTGATTAGCCCTCATGAGGTGGACCCTTCATGAATGGGATTAATGCCCTTATAAAAGAGACCCCAGAGAGCTCCCTCACCTCTTCTGCCATGTGAGGACACAATGAGAAGACAGCCGTCTATGAACCTGGAAGCGGGCTCTCATCAGACATGGAATCTACCAGTGCCTTGATCTTGGACTTCCCAGCCTCCAGAACTGTGTGAAATAAATATCTGCTGTTTATAAGCTACCTAGACTATGGTATTCTGTTATAGCAGCCCAAACTGACTAAGACACATTTTATATTTTATTAATTTGTCTGTTTGAATAGCAATGGATGCTAAACTATCTGAATTCTTACATGTCCAAAAATGTCTTTATTTTGCCTGCCCATTTGATTAATATTGTCTGGGTATAGAATTCTAAATCCAACACTTCAGAGTTTACAAACCATTATTCCATTGCTATATATGAAACATCTGATGTTAACCTGATTCATAGTATGCTGTAGCTAGTTGTTTTTTCTCTGGAGGCTTCTAAGCTTTTTCTCTTTATCCAGGAGTTCTAAAATTTCACAATATGTGTCTAGAAATGTTATTTTTTTTTGTTATTATTCTTGGCACTTAGTAGGGTCTTTCAAGTCTTTCTCCAGCTGAGTACAGTTTCTACTCTTGTTTATTGATTATTTCCTTCTTTCTATGCATCCTGTTTGCTTCTTTTGAACTTCAATTAGGTGGCTATTGGACTTCCTGAATATATCTTCCATGTCTCTTAACTTATCTCCTACTTTTTAAATAGGCAATGTAGAATACTTTAAGAGCAAGGTCTCTGGGATCAGATTCCCTGGATTTGAATTTCATTCCTGTTACCCCATTAGATGTGAGACTTTGGGTGTGTTACTTAACCTCTCTCATAGTTCTCAGCTCAGAAAGTTGGTCGGAAAATTAAATAAGTTATTATAACTAAAACACTTACAACGGTCTGGCACATATTAAGTGCTACTGTTACTTTTCACCTCATTGACTCTTTGTTCTGTATATTCTAAAGAGTTCCTTGAATTTACCTTCCATATCATCAACTTTTCTAGTTGTCCAAGTCATTATTCAGACCATTCATTAATTTCTTTCATTTGGGCAATTGTATTTTTAATTGCCATAAAGTCTTCCCCATTTTCTGATTGCCCATTTTCATAGCGGCCTGTTTTCATTTTCAGCTGCAAAATCTTCTTAATTCTAATCTCAAGTGTTTTTTAAAAGTATAAGTTCTTGTTTGTTCACCAATTTATCTCCTTTTCTCTAGGGTTAGTTTTTCTGTTGTTCATCTTGGTCTTTCTCTTCCATGGTGTTGATTTTCCTCAAATGTCTGGTGACCCTTGATTTCCTTTTCGTGTTTGTGAATATTGGAAAGCACACGTACTGACCTTAGGTTTCCTTTGTAACTGTGTTCAGTCTGGCTCTATATCAGTCAGAGCCCAAACAGGAAAACAGAAACCACACTAGGTATTTCAAACATCAGTACGGATCAAATTTAATACAGGGATACCTTACAAGATTGTTGGAAATTCTGGAGAAGCAAAAGACAGTGAGGTCAAGTCACTCAAAGATTAGTAACTACAGGAAACTGCTCCCATCTCTGTGTTGAAGAGCCAAAACTTTGCCCAAAGGCAGGGTCAGATGCACTGCTAAGGCTCCTGCTGTTGGAACCCAGTTCCCTGAGCAGAAACCAGTAATTTGATGTAAACGATTGGGACTGGGGTCTACAAACTTAAATGCCTTCAGGGCACGGCAAGCCCCGTAATATACAAAGCAGGTGGGCTGGAGAGCGTGAAACAACAAGGGCGGTAGGCACTGTGGCTAGCTGGAGAAGGCATGCCCAGCCAAAATGTCTTTGCATTTAACTTTTACAAAATAGTATACTGTCTCTCAAAACTGATTTTCAGCTAGATTCTACGTCTGTTGGTTTTCACTCCCCCAAAATATTTTAAATGTTTATTTTAAAGGAAAACTTATTTTCAGATTTACCGAAGGCCTAATACACTCCACAGAGAGTGAGTTTACTGTTTCGGTGGAGTTGAATATTAATAACTTGTGTTCTACTTTATCATTTTGTTATAATCATATATCATAGTATGATTTTAGTCATACTGGACTAAGCTTTCAGTTGTTTCTTGGTCAGTTCTTTGGAGGGTATAGGAAAATACTTCTGTTCCTTTTACTATTTTATGGTCTGTTTTTTGTAGCCCTGTCTGACAAACATGAGCTGGAGTATCATTATGATTTGGATGCTTTCCAGATACAAATATCACTTTTCAGACCATACAAGGAGTGATAGGATCCTTGGCAAATGGACTCGAGCTGACTGAGCCTCAGAAGAGCTGACTGAGCCTCAGAAGGGCTGACTTTATGCTGACTGGGGCCCTGGGGAAAAGAAAACAAGGGAAAGCAGAGTGAACATGTCCTAGAACCACTCAGATTTTCCCATATACTATTAAACTTATGGGGGTGGGGGGAGCTTACACCAAGACCAAGCAATTATCTTCAATACTAAGAGAAAGGAACCACGAGGTTGTTGTGCCAAATACGTGCCAGGCACTGTACATGTGTCGTTTTGTTTTCTCAAATCAATCCCATAAGGCAGGCATTTTTGCCCATGTTATGGATGGAAACCGAGGCTTAGAGAATTTAAGTCACTTGACCAAACAGCCATTAAGTGGCAGTTCTGCTAGTCAAACATAAATGTTTCATTCTAACACTCAGGTTCTTTCCTGTACACCACACTATCTCCTTATGAAGTCAGAAGTTGGTGAGAAATTTCAGAAGACCTTGGCAAAGTTCTCAATAAAGGAATGTTTTCAAGAGCTGTCACTTTTCCCCAATGTGTTGAAAAAGTGTTATAAGTTTTAGACATTTTATTGGTTAATTTGCAAACAGAGCAATAAATAAGTAGAATTACTCCAACTTAACATCCATTTAGTTAGCTGTTGAGCCAAGTCAGGCATTGAAAATCTCCTGGCATCTTTGTCCTGTTCCACAAATAGAGCAGCGATGACTCATATGCGTAGAGTTCGTATGAAACTCACTCACTCACACATGCACCCTGAGCCGTGGTCCCCAGTGACTTACTGTGTCTCTGAATGTTGACAGCCAGCCACATCTAAAATCACTGCTAGGAATAGAAGGGGACTGAGAAACCAGATACTGCTCTGCACTTCCAGAACCATTCCAGCAGCATGATGGAAAAACCAGAGCAGGTCTTCAATAGGCAGCTGAATGATTGAGCTCTGGAATGGAGGAATTAACCAACCTGAAATGTAATTGTTCAAGGGGCAATTCATCCTATGACTTGCAGTAAATAAGAGGCCCCTGAGAGCCTGGCAGTTCACTGAACATTGTCTGGTTGTAGTCCCTTTAAGATCAACATGTTGATAGGTTTATGAGCATATAATGGGCACTGCCTAATACCACTAATTGCCACTTAGTGTTAATCATGGGCTTTATTCCTTCTGTGCACTTTATGAGTCCTTAATTGGTTAATTAGACCAGCACTAGCTGCGAAGGATGTGAGTTAGCGTTGCCTTCTGCCTCTATTGGAAAGAGACTAGACGTCCTACACTGTCCTACGGAGACCACACCTCAATTTCTCTTTTGCCACATCTTGTTTTGAAATCAGGTACACCTGAAAGGCCCTTCACACTTGTTAATTTTAACTAAAAAGGTCCTAAATGGCTTTCTACCATCCTCTCTTGCCTTTCTAATCCAGTGGTCCTCAAACTTTAGCATGAGTTTGAATCTCTTGGTGGGCTTGTTAAAACACAGGTTGCAGGGCCCCACCCTGAGAGCTTCCTATTCACTAAGTCTAGGGTGGACTCCCAAAAGGTACATTTCCAGCAAGTTCTGAGGTGATGCTGATGCTGCTGGCTGGGGGCCACACTTGGAGCTCTACTGCTCTGACTTAGATACTTCAAAGCTGCCCCAAGAGACTAACGCCTGGGCGGTCTTCAATGACCCAGCCTTGCAGAAGCCCAGCCTGAAGATTCAGGGCTTTGGGAAAAGAAACACTGAGGAAAAACCAAACTCTCTGTTTTCTCCCTTTGAATTGAATAGAAATGGAGGAAAGCCACATCGACCCTCTTAGTTAGTGGTTCTCTAAAGTGTAGTCCCTGAGCAGAAGTCTCAACATCACCTGGGAACTTGTTAGGAATGCAAATTCTCAGACCCCACCCCAGACCAGCTGCCCCTGGAGGTGGAGCCCAGGACTGGAGTGGGAGAACAACTGCTTTGAATCCATTCTTTACAAAGCAGTCAGAGTAACCTTTTTTTTTTTTTTTACTGAAATTTTTACTGTGATAATTGTAGATTCACATGTAGTTGTATGAAATAATATGGGGAGATTCTTTGTACACTTTGTCCAGTTCCCCTCAATGGTAACATTTTGCAAAACTATGATATAGTGTCATAACCAGGATTTTAAAATTGATAAAATGCACCTGTTTTATTCAGATTTCCACAGTTTTACTTGTAGTGATGTGGTGTGTGTGTGTGTGATGTTGTGTGCGTATGTATCAAGCTCTCTGCAGTTTTATCACCTGCGTATGTCACGCATCCACCACCACAGTCAAGTCCTAACACCATAAATATCCTTCCGTTTGTCCATTTATGACTATACCCACATCCTTCTCAAACAGCCCCCACCTTCCTCATCCCTAACCCCTGGCAACCACTACTTTGTTTTCCATTTCTAAATCTTTGTCATTTCAAAAATACTGTATAAATGGAATCATACAGTATGGAACCTTTTGGGATTGGCTTTTTGCACTCAGCATAATTTCCTGGAGATTCATCCAAGTTGTGTGTATCAATAATTCGTTCCTTTTTGTTGCTGAGTAGTTTCTATGGTTAGTATGTACCCCAGTTTGTTTAAGCACTCCTGTTGAAGGACACCTAGATTGATTACAATTTTTGGCTATTATAAATAAAGTGACTGTGAACATTCATGTATCGGTTTTTGTGTGAGCATAAGTTTTCATTTTTCTGGGGATAAAGACCCAAGAATGCAATCGCTGTGTGGTGTGTGGCTGCATGTTTAGTTTTATAAGAAACTCCCAAACTATTTTTCAGAGTGGCTGGATCATTTACGTTCCCACAGCAAAGGATGAATCATCCAGTTTCTCCACATCCTTGCCAGCATTTGGTGTTCTCACCATTTTTTTTTTTAGCCATTCTGATAGATGTGGAGTGATATCTCATTGGGGTTTTAACTTATATTTCCCTAATGGCTAATGATATTGATCATCTTTTCATGCACTTATTTGCTATCCGTATATCTTTCTCAGTGAAATGACTATGCATGTCTTTTGTCAATGTTCTAATTGCATTATTTTGTTGTTGCTGCTCTTTTTACTATTGTTTTGAGAATTCTTTATATAGTCTAGATACTAATCGTTTGTTGGATATGTGGTTTGCAAACATTTTCTCCCAGTCAGTAGCTTGTCTTTTCATCCCCTTCATATAGGCTTTCACAGAGAAAAAGTTTTTATCTTTGATGAGGTCCAATTTTTTTCTTTTATGGAAAAATTGTCCATACTGACTTTTTTTTTTATTGTGGTAAAATATACATAACATGGTGACCTTTTAAAACACAAACCTGATTATGTTGCTTCCCTATTTAAAGCCTTTATTGGTTACCTATTGCCCTTAGTGATAAAGCTTAAAATCCCTAAAGTAGATTAAAGTCCTCCACTATCCCACTGTGAGGCCACTCTTCTCTGCACTTCAGCCAAATGGGAACTACTTTTAGTTCCTCTAAGACATCTGGCTTTCTCTCTCTTCACTCTTCATATTCTCCTATCCTCTCCCCTCCCCGCACAAATCCTTTCAGATATTAGCTGTGTGTGGTTCCCCTCCTATATACTTCTTAGCACTAACATCTATACTCTTGAAGCACTAACCACATGGAGTTGTAAATGCACATTTTTCTGCTTTTCCTTTTCTCTAAGCTCCTTGAAGGTAAGAATTATTTATTCCTTGCTGTCTTTCTGTTGCTTGCTGAAATGCCCACCGCAATGGATGCCTAGACCTAAGTCACTAACTACCACAATCTGCAGGTCCTGAGAGGACCACCCTACAAGAAAAGAAAACAAAATCTAGCCAAAACATTAGCTCCAGAATTCACGTCACCCTCCTCATCTCTGATCAGCTTTCAAAACATTCTGCAGTTACAAAGCAGCCTTTATTAGGGAGCACTTGTGTGGCACAGTATTTTGGCAAAGTGTTTTATAATTAGCTTGTAGATTGTGTCTCAAAACCCTTAAGGAGAAGTGTTCACTCTCTCTCAGAGATTAGGGAACTGAGCCTAGAGAGAGCAGAAAGCCGCATCTAAGATCTTATGGCAAATCATTAGCCCTCAGCACAAAGTGTCTTTCTCTCCTTGACTTTGATTCCAACGTGTAACTGATCACTGTATTGGGGAAATCCACGAAACCCAGGGGACACCCAGAGGGGTTTATTCAATACAACTTCCCTTTTTGGACCATTAACAAAAATCAAATGATGATTATTTTAAATTTCTGTTGAATGTATGAATTGAACAAATACACGCTTACTTTTTGAATGAGGAACTAATATTCCTGTTTAAAAAGGTAAGCTCATGATGAGTCCTGCTCATCATGAGCTTACTGCATATTTTCTGGTTTATGGAACATACTCCACAAATTAGTATAATCATTCCTACAGCTTCTATAATATTGAAAGTATAGAAAAATATTCACAAATGACACTAACACATTTTCTTTATTTTGCACAGTTGAATCTGGACCTCTTCTCTGGTAATTGAGTGGAATTAACAATATCCATTGTAATTCACCCACATTGTCTGATCAATTTGACCCTTCAATACTAGGCCCTTGCAAAAGGAAGAAGAGCCTACTCAAAGGGAATAGTATACAATAAAGAAAATGCAGGAAGATGACTGACCAGCCCATCCCCCATATAACCCACTCTTTTAATTCCAAGATAGTATATTCTGAAACTCTATATAATCTCCCTTGAGGCAGCTGTTGTTGGGACAAATGTAGTATGAGGGCTCCTTTTTGGGCCAAGGCTTGATTGCTGCTGGGTCTCCATCCTTGCATGCTTGTCCAGAGGGAGAAGACATAGGGAACAGGTCAGTCTCAAAGCAATACCTGAACCAGTGAACTAGGTACAGCAGCAGCCCCAGCCTACCCCAGGGCTCAGGTTTCACCCCACATCCATCCATCGGAGTGGGACCTGCTTATCTCTGGTTGATTTGCACCAGGGCTATTGCATCAAGAGCAGAAATCTACTCCCCATAGACTTATTTTCTCCTAAACTCACTCAGAAATAGAGTATAGGCTCAATGGTTTTATCTTGCTTATGAAGATAACATTTAACTAATACTGGGATTTAAAACATTTTTGTAACACGGTTTTACTGGCGAATACAAAATCATTGTTCATTTATTTATTCAACATATATTCACTGAGCACTTCCTCTGTGCCAGGCACTGTGTTTGGCACTGAGAATAGAGTGGTGAACAACATAAGCAAGGCCTCTGCCTTCTGGAAGCTTACAGTCTAGCAGGGAAAGAGCTAATGTTAAACAGTCATACAAGCACACACACAACTCCTTCAAAGCCAGCCTGTGTGTGCAGCATTGATTTGTTATAACACCATTCATATTTGAAACATTTTCCTTAAAAGATACACACACACGTTACATTATAGGTATGCAATATACATTGTGGGTGTGTGTGTTTCCCCCATGCTCAGTGAGAGCCAGCTCAGCCTTTGGAGCATCGTGCACTACCACCACACTGCAAAGACCCTCAGCTTGCACGTGTTTCTCAGGACAGCAACATTGTGTTGTCTCTATCCAGTGGAGCTCAATTCTGCCAACAGCTTGAAGGAGCTTGAGAGTGGATTCATCCCCAGAGTGTCCAGAAAGGAATGCCGCCCTGCTGACACTGTGGACTTTGTGGGTCCCAGATCAGAAAGCCACCAAGTTTACTGGATTGCTGTGAAACTGTGAGATTATAATGAGTGTTGTTTTAGATGCTGAGTTTTGATAATTTGTTACAGCAGCAATAGAAAACTAATACAGGAATAAGGGCACAAATGCTAATCAAGAAATTATTGCAAAATTCTAGCAGGAGATGGTGACGTGGTCCAGGCAAAAGTTTGGAAGTGATGAGAAGTGGTCAGATTCTGTATAGATTTTGAAAGTAGAGCCTGATGTGGTGTATGATTGGGAGGAGCTGAGGGTCATTCCAAAGTTTTTGGTCTGAGCACTGGAAGGATGGAGTTTCCATGGAAATAGAGTCAACTGTGGGAGGAACAGTTTGCAAAGATGAAATTAGAGAGGTAGGTAGGAACTGAATTATACAGAGCTCTCTGAGTTATGTTAAGAATTTTGAACATTATCTTAAAAATAAAGGAAAATTGTTGAATACTTTTAAGTAGGCAAAGGTTAGAATCAGATTTGCATTTTAGAAAAAATGCTCAGGAGCCCTTACAGGGGGGAAAATGATGTAGTGACGTACGTCCACCCAATCTGAGTAGACAACTTACACATTTAGGAAGACCAGCAAAGCCAGGGTCCTCCAAAGTGAGACGAAGAAGCATCTCCTACCTCATTACAGAATTTCTCAAATGTAAGTAATAAAATGAGAGACCATTTCAAAGGAAAAAATCGTCCTAGGCCAGCAGGATTTATTAAAACTATTTTAATTACAATGTTACTTAAATACATAATAAAACTAGGCATAAACAACGTATAATTATAGTTTTTATACTTCTGTAAAACCAAATAAATTTACAAATTAAACACTAGGAAATGTATAACTCAAATTTAAAACATTAATATACTATTACAGAAGATGTTATTTTGCAGAAACTAAATTGCCAAAGCTTGATTTAGTAGTTGAAAGATGCAGACTGTTTCTTTTATCTTTTTTTAACATCCACAATACAAATGCCAATGCTTGCTCTCAAATGTGTTGTAAAAAGCGATGTTACTAACACCAAAACTTTGCTTGTTAGTTCAAGATAATCAAGTATCACATTAGTCAAGAATTCACCAATGGACAATCTTTAAATGGCATTTTTAATGAAGCACAGTTTGATAGTTCTGTAAGGTGTACTTTACAGACATCAAGATGATATAGTATTGCAACATCTTAGAAATCTTCATTAACATGACATTTAGTAGTTTTGTTGAACATTCTTCATTATATATTGACCTCTTCACTTAGCACCAATGAACTATTGCAAATGGATACATATAAAGGCAGAATTTGTGTAATACATCTACTTACAACACAGCACAATTTCTTTTGAATTTAGCGTGTCTATATGCAAAGAAGACAAGAAGAAAGTAAAATTACAAGGATTAGAAAGAAAGAAACATGGGCCAGCCCCGTGGCTTAGCGGTTAAGTGCTCGCGCTCTGCTGCTGGTGCCCTGGGTTCAGACCCCCAGCAAGCACCGACACACTGCTTGTCCGGCCATGCTGAGGCCACGTCCCACATACAGAAGCTAGAAGGATGTGCAACTATGTCATACAGCTATCTACTGGGGCTTTGGGGGAAAAATAAATAAATAAAATTATTAAAAAAAAAAAGAAACAAAACAGACATTACTTGCAAATGATATGATTTTGTGCATAAACGCTTTAAAAGGCACTTTAGAAAATTAGTAGAAATAACAAGAGAATTTATCAAAGTTGCTGGAAATAAAATCAAATAAATGTTGATATGCATTTCACATAACCAGCAGCAGTTGAAAAATAAAATTAAAGACATATTATTTAAAATAACATGAAAAATAACTACCTAATAATGAACATAATAAGAGATAGGCAAGAGCTTTCTGGATAAATGTATGAAACTTTTCAGAATGATGTTTAAGGAAGCCTAAATAAATGGAAAGATAATTCATTGATTAGAAAATGCAATATTTTAAAAAGGTCAAGTCTCTCTAAATTGATTCAATGAAATACTAACCACATATGCAACAGTTTTCTTTTCTTTTTTGAAAATTGATAAGCTGAGTGTAAATTTTATATTTGCAAAGAGCCAAGAATAACTAAAATGGAGTGACACCTCAAGCAGACATTCTTTACATAACATATTACCAAGCGAAGGTAATTAAAACTAAAAGGTGTTGGTGCAGGCAGAGAAAAATAGACCAGTAGAACAAATTAGAGACTCCCAAAATATACCCATTAAAATATAAGACAGAAGTAATACTGCAGATCAATAGGGAAATGATCTTTTCAATAAATCATTCTGGGAAATTGGCTATCATTTCAGAAAAAGATAAAGTTAGATGCCTTTCTCACACCACAAACAAAAAATGATCACAGATGGATTAGAAATATAAATGAGAAAGTCAAAATTATTAAACTTACAAAAGAATATTTTTATGACTTCAAGGTAGGGAAGAAAGTTGTAAATATAATATAGAGTATAAGCCATAAAAGATTGCTGAATTTAATTACATTAAAGTTAAGAGCTCGTGTTCGCCAAAAGACATCACAGAGAGAGTGAAATGACAACCCACAAACCGGGAGAGGATGTTGATAACACATCAATAAGATGGGTGAAACTAAGATTTCTTAAGATGAGAAGGACCTAGTCATCACAAGGACCTACTTCTTAGAGAAAGACCTTCTTGAAAAGGGAAGGCAAGGGGCAGGTATGCAATAATTAATAGATCAAGGTCTTGGGGAAGGCAGGAAAAGATCTGAGCACTCAAGGAGACACCTGCTTTTGATAACTGTGGAAACACTTGTCCCTTAATAGAAAGGATGAAAAAGAAGAGAAGTACAGCTACAGCAATAGTTGTAGACTTGCTGGTGCAAAGAAGGGGGCTCCTGAGTGATGGTTTCCATTTTCTTTATAATTTATGAGGTGACCATAAGCTAGTCATGTAAGTATAGGGAAGTCAGATGCAAGGTTAAAGATGAGGGAAGAACATACGGAAATACTTGTAGAAGGAAAAACAAATTTACTTCAAACTGTATTGAGAGCCAGTTTGAGTTTGATGATCAAGAGTATCTACAGGGCCCGCCCGGTGGCTTAGCGGTTAAGTGCACCTGCTCTGCTACTGGTGGCCCGGGGTTCGGATCCCCAGCAAGCACCGACGCACCGCTTCTCCGGCCATGCTGAGGCCACCTCCCACATACAGCAA
Organism: Ceratotherium simum simum; assembly: GCF_057802395.1. NCBI lineage: Eukaryota > Metazoa > Chordata > Mammalia > Perissodactyla > Rhinocerotidae > Ceratotherium > Ceratotherium simum. The sequence goes on from NC_141916.1 coordinate 22,024,868, forward strand.
CTAGAAGGATGTGCAACTATGACATACAACTATCTACTGGGGCTTTGGGGGGGAAAAAAAAAGGAGGAGGATTGGCAATAGATGTTAGCTCAGATCCGCTCTTCCTCAGCAAAAAGAGGAGGAATGGCACAGATGTTAGCTCAGGGCTGATCTCCTCACAAAAAAAAAAAAAAAAAAGAGCATCTACAGCTACTATTTTTCACAATTACATGAAAATTTTTCCGCTAATGCTCAGTCTTTGAATACATGCTCAGAGAATGCTGGTGATTGGGTTTATCCAGGGTTGGGTCTTTCCAGAGGGGCAGGACAGAATAATACTTATGTAACAGCTAGATCTTAAGTTAGCATGGGGGAAGCCATCTTAGGGAAAGGAGTCAATATTGTAACCGTGATTCTGACTCACTAGTCTCTGAGAATGCACTGTCGCCTGCACGTAGCCTAGATGATTAAGCACCTCTCACTTTTGCAAAACATGCGATCTGCTAGTTCAATGACTCTTGCTTACGTATATCTTCCAGCTGTAATAAGGATAACTTCGTTCTCTGAGTTCCCAAGGAACATGGTGACCTCCAGAAAGAAAAACTATGTGTTGGTACCCATCACAAATGACAGAAGAAAGAGATAATGAGGTGCCTTGAAGTTCGTCACACCAGATGCTAGCCATCCCTAAACCCCCTCCTTCCTTGCCCATGTCCCCTATATAACTGCCTCAAGATTATTTAAGGTGGTTCTTCAGGACACTAGTCCACCACCTTCCAATTGTGCTAGCTAATTGTATAAACTTTCCTTTCTCAACCACTGACTCGTTTGCAATTGGTTGGCACTGGACTGTGGCGAGCAGAACGAGCCCCCTTTTGCTCAGTTACACTTATTTAGCACTATTTCAGTTTCAGGTAAACTTCTAAGTGCTTCACATTAACATTTAATTCTCCTAACAACCCTATGAGATAGGTATTGTTGTTATTCTCATTTTAAAGATGAAGCAACAGGATTTGAGTTCTGACGAAGGGAATGGAGATTACCAAGGGAGAGAAACTGTAGTGATGGACCATGGAATCAAGGCTAGATAAGGAGTTGGTGAAGATTGAAGGAGACTTATAGATAGAAATTGGCAAGGTCAATGAACTGGAAATCTCAATGAAGTTAAAACACTATATCAGTGAGTATTCATGAGCAAAGAACCAGAAAGACAGTGGGTTGTAATAGAAGAGGAATGTCAGAATTAGTGATTTCAGGGAAGGTCTGCCTCTGGTGATGGCAAGGCACAGGGAGAAAGCAAGTGGGTGTCTGAGTTAGAGGACAGGAGGTCACTGGAGGTCCAGGAACAAGAGGCTGGGATGTTGGGCAGCACACTTTTGTGGGTATGGATGTCCGTTAGGAGGAAGGCACAATAACCCTCTGGATTGGGATGGAGAAGACTGTCATCCAGGTGCTGTCTAGTCAGCGAGCAAGAGTGCTTAGGATGCTGTGAGATGAAGGTGATTAAAAGGAAGAACATGTTGTAGCTAGAGAGTATGAGCCTCAAAGGCAAGAATTTTACGAGAGGGAAGAAAAACAATAATCTTGATGTAGCACTGGAAACCATCAGGAACAACCCACCTTGACTCTGGCAGGTTCAGAAGGGACCAGCCCCCACATGACAAGGCTGCAGGGGAAATAGCCTGCAGGTTATTTCAGTGACGTCAAGGAGGTGGAGCAAATGTCCAGGAAAGAGGTTGAAGATATAGGGAAGATTGATGATGACAGTGCAGGAATTCCAGAGGTCATGGCGGTTGGGTTACAAGAGTGATATTGGACGCTGCTATACCTTCTCTGGCGATGGTAGGTACTGTGACCATGGAAAGATTGGAGAAGATGCAACAGTAATCGTGAGCCTGTAGTCTCTCTGTGGAGGAGGGAGTGGCGCTCCAGGTGGCGCAGATTACTCTTCCCGGGAGTGGGTTTGTGTTTTGTGTACTTGAATGGGATCTCCATGTACAAGCTGATAACTATTGTCCTTACCTTCTTCCCCAAGGCAAGATAAACTTAACGTTTAAGTTATCTCATTTAAATATTAGAAGTTGAGCCATTTAACCTTGAATATAAACATTTAAAACTATAAGTCAGCTAATTATTTACTCTGGGTTAGTAGATCAAGGCTGACTGAATAGCAAACGTTTGCTAGTTGTGTTATTTTGGGGGGATATAATAGGTCCTATGGTAATGCCAGGTAATATGATAGTATGCCTTAATAAAAGAATTCTGATCTATTTTAAAAGGCACATAACACTATGAAAAGGCTTATGGATATAACTGGACAGGTGTAGTAACCTTATTATATCAGCAAGGATTTATAGTTGTAAGCAACAAGGCAAACTTTCGCTGATTTAGGTAGAAAAGAAATTTATGCAAAGGAGCATGGATATCTCAGGGACTTACTGAAAGGACAGAGGCAGAGCCACCATATGCTGGCAGAACCCTGTACCTGCCAGGAGGGGGCACCTTTTCCTTTTTCACACAAAGGTCTCAAAAGGCTGACCAGGGCCTTGGGTAGAGAATTTAGTATAGGGTGACAGATTTAGAAAACGCCCTGATCACACCAGAGGACTGGTCTAGGGAAGCCATCACTGCCACCTACCTGAGTACTACAGCCTGTAGGGTGACGGAACAAGCACGAGCTCAGCCCACACCACCGGCACTCCTGCGCTGCTGCCAGAGAACGCACCCTCCAAGTCTTGGTGGCTCCAGGGTGGGTGAGTTGGCGACATCTGAGTTACTTTTGTCCCTCATTTCAAAGGAGGCAGAGAAAGCAAGTCCCCACATACATATTCAGCTTTAATGACGAGCAGTGTCGGAGCCACCCACCCAGTCTCAAAAAGACGAAGAATTCCCCCAACTCAGGAAAGGGGTTCCCATGCTGGGCAGCTAGTAAGAATGCCTCAACACTTATTTGTTGTTGTAGTTTCCTGTCTTTTTTTTTTTTTTTTAACCTTTATTTTAACTTTACCCTGGCATTCTAAAACACAGACAGATGAGATGGCACCTAAATGCAGTAGAAGGCTACAGAAAATCAGCACAAAGTTGAAAAAGGATCAGCCCATGGATAAGTGACGACCTTAACTGAAAGGAGAAAGTATTTTTCCAAGAATTATACTATCTTTCAGGCTACTGATATGCGTTCCGTTCACATGGATTGCTGTGCAACATGAGGAGATGTGGAAACTGAGGTGTTAGTTTAAAGTGAAAGAACTAGATATGGTTAAATTTAACTCCATTTCATATTTATTAAAATTTGACCCTGTAATGTTATTGCTATACACACACACACACACACACACACACACACACACACGGATGGAGACTGCTACATATATACATATGTGTAGCAGTATATATATGCGTGTATGTAACAATATAGACATGTGTATGTAGCAATATAGATATATGTATGTAATAGCATAGACATGTGTATGTAACAGTATAGATATATGAATGTAACTATATATATGAATGTAAGAGTATATATATATAATATATATATGTACCAATCCCCATCCTTCTTATCAGTCTCTTTTCACTTTGCTCCTGTTTTCTTACTTTGTTTTGTATTTTGCTTCCATTCTTTCCCTTTCTTTCCCCAGGACTATTGATTCAACTTGATACCATAGCAACATGTATTTCAACCTTCAGCCACATGTCCTTGATCCTGGTTCAATTTAATTCAATTCAATAAATATTTATTATTTGCCTATTATAATGCAACATATACAGATATTATTAACAATTCAGCAACATATCTTTTCTCTCATAGTCTCCCTCCTCACACCTCGTAACAGACCAAGCTGCCCAGATAGCTACCCTATAAAAATCAATGAGATGAACGGAGGGATATGGCAAGATACACACCAAACAAATGAATCAGTTCTCCATAAAATAGCAGTAAAATACTTTGTCACAACTTCTTTTTTGTTGTTATTCTTTAATATCTGAAAACGCCCTGATTTTAGTACACCACTCAACAGTAAACTCTAAATGTATTTACAAATTCACTACATAGAAGATAAAACCTGTGGATAAATTAAATAACGCATACTTCATACAAGAAAAAAATGTTAGAGATGCCTATCTTATTTTTAATTCTCTTTTCCAATATTCAGCAAATATATTCTCATAAAATAGTGAACGATAATAAGATGTGGATTGAAGATTAAGAAAAAAGTGTTCTGAGGCACTTATAATTTACAAGAATTTAATTAAGATGTTATCGTTTAAATATGCTAGATACAACTGGAGTTAATTTATTGGTAACATGCTTTTGAAGCTTAACGAGGGCTGTGGTGTCTATGTCCCAGGAAGGCAGTGGTTCCAACTTTGCCAAAGCCCAGGGGAGGAGGGCTGAATGACTCTTAAGAACAGCGTGCTAAAATCTAATTAAGAACCTAATAAGAACACAGTTGTCTTGCTTTTAATCTAAACATTTATCTTGTCACTTAGTCCCAAAGACATGGATTAGCTATTACTAGTACAATTACTGTGAATTGAAGATACTTCTGCAAAAGAAGATTGTTGTTGGCGATGTTAAAAAGACAGCAGTGACAGATTCTGAAAGAAAAATGATTTGCTTTTTTAAAGCAAATATGTGACACACATGGCCAGCTTAAAATCAAGTTCTGGGACTTGAATTTGGAGAGATTCAAGCAAAAAGGATGCCCGGCTCTGCTCTTGCTTACATATTGTTTACATTCCTGGTCTGTCTCTCCCCACTTTCCCTACCACTCTTCTTCCTAATCCCCATCATTCCTTTCAAGCACCCTACTCAATTCCACCCCCTTTCTGAGCAAATGACCTTGCCTCCTACCTTTCCGTCAAAACAGAAGCTTCCAGGATTGAACTCTCCCAGAGTCCCAACTTTCGTACTGATGTAAATAGGTGTGTAATTATTTGCTTAATGTCTGCGCATCTCTCTTGTTAAATAGAAAGTTTCATGAGATCAGGGACGGAGCCAGTTCAGTGTCCCCAGCACCCAGCGCATGGTCTGCCAGGCGCTCCATAGGCCTCTATTGCATAATTGAATGAACATACTTGCTTCCCCTCATTTATAAGTTTTTGTTTTAAAAACAAAAGTTTCATTTTTAATACACAATATTATTACAGTAAAAACCCAAAATACTACAGAATTACATTAAAGGAAATGATAAAGTTGCCCTTCTCGGTAAATTCCACCGCCTTCCTTCCTCACCTCCTTCTTTCCTGCCTCAGAAGCTAACTTTTCCCCTGGGCCTCAGATTTCATCCTCTTGTGGAGCCCTCCTCCAGGAAGCACTTCTCCTCCACGTGGACAAGTCAGGGAGCCAGGCTTGGCAGGCGGTTACTGGGTTACGGTTACTTGGTTACCCGGGGTGGCTAAGAGTTGCAACAGCTGAGGGTGAGGCGGATAGTGTAGCCAAGGAGAACAGTGGCCGGGAGCCAGAGAAGCTAAATCAGTCATCAGATCTTAAGAGTGAGTGCCACCTAAAGAAAATCGGAGGCAAAGGAAAATGTCAGGAGAATGCACCAGGTCAAGAATGTAAATGCAAGGCAGGACCAAGTGAGAGGGTCCAGGGCCCTGCAGATGGATGGAGGAGGGATACTGAGAATAATGTATTTTTAGTAATCTTGGGGGATCTTGCTAAGGGGTGCACAGTAGGTCACTGAGGGCTAGGCTGGCATCCTGACAGCTCTTCAGAACTTCATCTTTGTTAATGATCCTCTCTCCAGTACATGGGACATCTGCCTGTCCTCTAATTCTCTTTCTCAGACTATAAATATGCGCTAAGCCTCTTTCACCTAAAAACAAAACAAAACAAACAAAAAACGTCTCCCTTAATCCTGTCTCCCCCTCAAACTCCCCCACTCAGTCTCTCTTCAGCCAATTCTAGACAAATTTCTTGAAAGAATACTATCAGCTCACTATCTGTTCCCCACCTCCACTTGCTGCCCTGCTCAATTGATTCTGCCATCTGCCCCACCACTTTATTGAAAATGGTCTTTGCTAAAGTCATCAATGACCTTCGTATGGCTATCCTTAGCTCTAGGTGACACGTTTTCGTTCCCATCTGAACTGATATTTAGAGGTCTGATGCTATTGACCGCTGCCTCCTCCTTGGCCCCTCTGACATACCCTCCCCTCCACTGGTCTGCTTCTCTCTCTCTGGCTCATCCTTTCATTTTCTTTGTGAGACCCTTTTTCTCCACTCATTTTTATCTATAGCTGCCTATGGACATCAGGGAACGTTGTGTGGTAGGCAGCTAGCTGTATGTGTTTTCCATTCCTGAGCAGTTAACAGAGTCAACCTGCTTAGGCACCAAGCCCTGAAACAAGACCTGCTTTGGATTATTGTCCAGGACTGCTCCCCACCTACTTTCAATCTTCTATTCCTACATCAGCTCACTAATCCCTTTTTCTTACAAGAAAGCATTCTTGGGGTGGAGGAAGGGTGAAAGGGGTAAAGGGGCACATATGTAGGGTGATAGAAACTAGACTCTTGGTGGTGCAGTCTATACAGAAGCCGAAATATAATACTGTACACCTGAAATTTACACAATGTTATAAACCAATGTGACTTCAATAAAATAATTTTAAAAATTAAAGAAAGCATTCTTGTCAGTCATGGTTATGATTCACTGAGCACTTGCTCCTTGCCAGGACTCCAGTGGGTTCTTCATTTTCACTTATTCATTCATTCAATTATTTCTTTAGTCTGCAGCTATTTACTGACTCTTACTATGGTGCAGACACTGTAGATATATAATTTCTAGTTATTACAACTAACTTAGGAGACAGCATATTGTTATTTTATAGATGATGAAACAGACTGGGAGTCGTCCATCTTGGCTAAAGCTCTAAGAAGACTTAAGAGGCAGACCGGGGATTTGAATTCACAGCTCTTTCCATTTCACTAAAATACCTAAAAAATTATTCTTTTGCTGAGCATCTTATGCCGGGAGCTTTCCCCTCTCTCACCTTATCATACCAGTGAGATCATTAGTCTATAGTATGATGCTATTTTTGAAACATAGGAGGGAAAGATTCATAGCAATAAAGACCCAGAATTCCACCACTTTGTTATCAGCACTATCACACTTGTTTCTACATGATCCGCACAAGGCCACCTAAAAATCACACAGCTTGAGATTCGCTCATTTATTCACATTCCCCTAGAACTTACGATATATTAGTAGGGGACTGGGAGGTAGGGAGACAGATTTTAATCAGTTAAATGAACAAGGGGATATAATATTATATCTGAGAAAAGTCCCAGGAAAGAAAAAGAGTACAGTTAAATATGAACTAATAACAAAGAAACTTGACCCAAATTGGGAGGTGAGAGAAGCTTCCCTAAAGAAGTGAGTGGAGATCTGAGTGATGAATAGAAGTTAACTCCATAAATGGGTGAAGAAGAGCAACAGGATGAGGGAACAGCACAAGCAAAGAGTCTGAGGAGAGGAGGAAACATAATGCTTTCAAAACCTAAACGGCTGGGGCATAGAGTGAGGGTATCAGAATTGGCCAAGAGAGGCAGCCTGGGCCAGATCATGCATCATTCTTCGTATGTTAAGAATCATAGTCTAGGGCCGGCCCCGTGGCTTAGCATAAGTGCGCGTGCTCCGCTGCTGGCGGCCCGGGTTGGGATTCCAGGCGCGCACTGAGGCACCGCTTCTCCGGCCATGCTGAGGCTGTGTCCCACATACAGCAACTAGAAGGACGTGCAACTATGACGTACAACTATCTACTGGGGCTTTGCGGGGGAAAAAAAAGGAGGACGATTGGCAATAGATGTTAGCTCAGAGCCGGTCTTCCTCAGCAAAAAGAGGAGGATTAGCATGGATGTTAGCTCAGGGCTGATCTTCCTCACAAAAACAAACAAACAAACAAACAAAAAGAATCATAGTCTAGCAGGATGAGGTCTTATCATCAGATTTGCATACTGGAAAGTTCACTCTGGCTACAGTGTAAAGAACCTGCTGGAGGCGCCCAGGAAGGATGCCCAGCCATTTAAACGGAAGACATTTTCTGAAGAAATTTATGTACTTCTTAAAATAAAATTTCTTTTAACCAAATTTTAAAATATTAACATCAATAAGACAAGGACAACACAAAAAAAGAAAATTACAGGCCAATATCACTGATGAACATCGATGCGAAAATCCTCAACAAAATACTAGCAAATCGCATACAACAATACGTTAAAAAGATTATACACCATGATCAAGTGGGATTTATTCCAGGGATGCAGGGATGGTTTAACATTCGCAAATCAATCAACGTAATACACCACATTAATAAAATGAAGACCAAAAATCACATGATCATCTCAATAGATGCAGAGAAAGCATTTGACAAGATCCAGCATCCATTTATGATAAAAACTCTGAATAAAATGGGGATAGAAGGAAAGTACCTCAACATAATAAAGACCATATATGAGAAACCCACAGCTAATATCATCCTCAATGGTGAAAAACTGAAAGCTATCCCTCTAAGAACAGGAACCAGACAAGGATGCCCACTGTCACCACTCCTATTTAACATAGTACTGGAAGTCCTAGCCAGAGCAATCAGGCAAGAGAAAGAAATAAAAGGGATCCAAATTGGAAAGGAAGAAGTGAAACTGTCACTATTTGCAGATGACATGATTTTATATATAGAAAACCCTAAAGAATCCACCAGAAAACTTTTAGAAGTAATAAACGAATATGGTAAAGTTGCAGGATACAAAATCAACATACAAAAATCAGTTGCACTTCTGTACACTAACAACGAAGTAACAGAAAGAGAAGTTAAGAATACCATCCCATTTACAATTGCAACAAAAAGAATAAAATACCTAGGAATAAACTTAACCAAAGAGGTGAAAGATCTGTACACCGAAAACTAAAAAACATTTCTGAAAGAAATTGAAGAAGACGCAAAGAAATGGAAAGGTATTCCGTGCTCCTGGATTGGAAGAATTAACATAGTTAAGATGTCCATACTTCCTAAAGCCATCTATAGATTCAATGCAATCCCTATCAAAGTTCCAACAACATTTTTCACAGAAATAGAACAAAGAATCCTAAAATTTATATGGAACAACAAAAGACCCCGAATAGCTAAAGGATTCCTGAGAAAAAAGAACAAAGCTGGAGGTATCACACTTCCTGATTTCAAAATATACTACAAAGCTATAGTAACCAAAACAGCATGGTACTGGCACAAAAACAGACACACAGATCAATGGAATAGAATTGAAAGCCCAGAAATAAACCCACACATCTAGGGACAGCTAATCTTTGACAAAAGAGCCAAGAACATACAATGGGGAAAAGAAAGTCTCTTCAACAAATGGTGTTGGGAAAACTGGATAGCCACATGCAAAAAAATGCAAGTAGACCCTTACTTTACACCATGCACAAAAATTAACTCCAAATGGATTAAAGACTTGAATGTAAGACCTGAAACTATGAAACTTCTAGAAGAAAACATAGGCAGTACGCTCTTCGACATCGGTCTTAGCAACATCTTTTCAAACACCACATCTGACAGGGCAAGAGAAACAATAGAAAAAATAAACAAATGGGACTACATCAAACTAAAAAGCTTCTGCACAGCAAAGGAAACCATCAACAAAACGAAAAGACAACCTAACAATTGGGAGAAGATATTTGCAAACCATACATCTGATAAGGGCTTAATCTCCAAAATATATAAAGAACTCATGCATCTCAACAACAAAAAAACTACCAACCCAATTAAAAAATGGGCAAAAGACCTGAACAGACATTTCTCCAAAGAAGATATACAGATGGCCAACAGACACATGAAAAGATGTTCAAAATCACTAACTATCAGGGAAATGCAAATCAACACTACAATGAGATATCACCTCACGCCCGTCAGAATGGCTATAATTAACAAGGCAGGAAACAACATGTGTTGGAGAGGATGTGGAGAGAAGGGAACTCTCATACACTGCTGGTTGGAGTGCAAACTGGTGCAGCCACTATGGAAAACAGTATGGACATTCCTCAAAAAAGCAAGGATAGAACTACCATATGATCCAGCTATTCCACTGTTGGGTATTTATCCAAAGAACTTGAAAACACCAATTTGTAAAGGTACATGCACCCCTGTGTTCATTGCAGCGTTATTCACAATAGCCAAGACTTGGAAGCAACCTAAGTGCCCATCAAGGGACAAATGGATAAAGAAGATGTGGTATATATACACAATGGAATACTACTCAGCCATAAGAAATGATGAAATCCAGCCATTTGTGACAACATGGATGGACATTGAGGGTATAATGCAAAGTGAAATAAGTCAGAGGGAGAAGGTCAAATACCATATGATTTCCTTCATTAAGTAGTAGATAATAACAACAATAAACAAACACATAGGGACAGAGATTGGATTGGTGGTTACCAGAGGGGAAGGGGGGAGGGAGGAGGGTGAAAGGGATAATTCGGTACATGTGTGTGGTGATGGGTTGTAATTAGTATTTTGGTGGTGAACATGATGTAATCTATGCAGAAATAGAAGTACAATGATGTACACCTGAAATTTTTACAATGTTATAAACCAATAAAAAAAAATTAACATCAATAAGAAGGTTTAAAAAAAAATGCACCTATCTGGCCCCAAATGACTCTCTAATCTTTCATTTATTTAAAAAAAATTCCAAAGCAGGCAAGATATTGGCATTGTTTAAGTCTAGGGGTGTATACATGGGTGTTTGTTATATGTTTCTGTACTTTTTGTATAAGTGAACTATTTCATATTAAACAACAATAGCAACAACAAAAAATTCCAGGAAATAAAGCCTAAGCCAATAAAAACTCAGGCCAGAAAATTAAATACCAGAAGCAGCTAAAGGAAAAATAAAGGACCATAGATATTGCCAAAGAGCCCCTTGGCCCCGCCAGGAAATATTTTAGGCCCAACCTAATAAGATATACCCTGAAAGACTCTGCTGATACTTTTGTAGGAATTTCCAATGTTATAGACACCATAGCAAGTAAAATCTTGGCTCTATTTATATTTCAGGATAATGAGAAGCAAGATGTTGGTCAACATTATTTGCTTTGGCTACACGTAAAAGTCGTTAGTCTGGTTTAATGAATGGATGTTACTCTCGTGGGACTATATAAACAGGAATATTATTTAGAATTTGGAAGCAAATTATGTCTGAAACAAGAGTAGTGATCCTTAAGCAATCTCTGATCAGAAATGGCTTTGGTAATACAACAGAGTAATGAAACCATTGTCTCCTTCCCCAGTACCACCTACTACTACAACCACCATCATCCCTTCCTATCTTCTCCCCTCAAGAGAGGGTAATGGATGATTTTAGAAGGGTGCTTTCTCTAGGAACTTACTCTGGTCCTTATATTAAGGGATATATAACACAGTCATGGGCCTGTTTTCTCATAGTTCCTAAAAGAATACAAACTCCATTGTTTTCAGAAACTATCCTTAAGAGATGTGGAGACAACTAGAAAAAGAAAGAGGCATAACTACTATAACTCACAATGGTGATGTTATTTCAGAAGGAAACGGGCATGGAGTGCTAGACCTAGCCCAGATTTTTCTACAGTGCTAGGGGGGTCTCAAGCCCACTTTGGGCCATCCTGTTGGACTCATCCCTGTGGTGTTACTCTGTAGCCAATAACTTAGCCTTAGGGAAATGGTTAATGATGACTGGGACCCATGGGCTACCTGGTGGGGAAAGGAAAGCTCCCCAGGGTAAGGCCAGTCTCTGAAGGGACCAGTTGCATTGTGAAGTTTTGAAGAAGGTAGCCCTCCTACGGGCTCATGGGCTTGAAGTAGAAGACCTGTTCTTCATGGGGTGATGGCTATGAAAAGTTTAATTTCTTGAGGACTCTTTCATTTGGTCCAAGAAAATCACATTTATCATATAGTTGTTTTTCCCTTACATGCTGTGGGTCCTTTTTATTTTTACCAAACTTTCAGCAAAATCTGATTAACCCACATAATTTTACATAGTGACACTGTAGAGGGAAAAAAAGACAGGCCGAAAATAGAAGTATTCATTCACCTTTTGTAGTGGGTTGAATAGTGTCCACCAATAATTCACGTTCACCTGAAACCTCAGAATGTGATCTTATTTGGAATAAGTCTTTGTAGATATCATTAAGGTAAATATCTCTAGATGAGATTATCCTAGACTGGGGAGTGCCGTAAATCCAATGACTAATGTCCTTTATAAGAGACAGAAAAGGGGAAGACACAGAGATGAAGAGGAAAAGGCCGTGTGAAGTCAGAGGCAGAGATTAGAGAGACCCATGAGACAAGGAACATCAAAGATTGCCAGCATCCACCAGAAGCAAGGAGAGAAACATGGAATGGATTCCATGCTTCCAGAAGGAACCAACCCTGCTGACACCTTGATTTCAGACTTCCAGCGTCCTAAACTGTGAGAGAATAAATTTCTGTTGTTTTAAGCCTCTCAGTTTGTGTTAATTGGTTACGGCAGCACCAACAAACCAATACACCTCCACACAGCCCCCTGTGAAGGTGGCGGTGTTTCTTTGAGAGTGACTGGAATTCTTGAGTCTGGGGCTGTGAACAGAAGCAGAGTAAGCAGTGGCCCGCAGCAGAGAGTAGTGGAGCAGAGTGGAACACGAAACTTAAGGATCAGCTGTCAAGTAGACTATTAGAAACAGACATGAGGCCACTCCCCTCCACTTTTCCAACCGTGCTAGAGGGAGGTAATGCAAAGGAAGAGGGGAAAACTGATGCTCAGGTTCCATTAGAATCTCCCGTCAGATCGCAGGAGCGGTCCTGATCTCCTCTTCTCCTCTTTTCTCCTGATGACCTTCGGACTTGTGTGCTTGGCAGAGCTTTACGTCTCACCTGTGTCCACATGCATCTTGTCCTGGAGATTATAACCAATTTGGGATAAAGCAAGCTTAAATTTCAATTAATGTCATACAAAATTTCTTGGGTATTGTCAGAGAATGAGCTATCAAGTGAAGTGCTATTTTTTTCACTTAACAGCTTTATTGAGATATAATTCACATTCCATACAATTCACTTAATTTAAAGTGTTCAATTTAATTGTTTTTAGTATACTCACACACCTGTGCAACAATAACCACAACCAAATTTTCCAGTTTTATTGGGAAATAATTGACATACATCACTGTATAAGTTTAAGACCTAGAGCATGATGGCTTGATTTACATATGTTGTGAGATATTAGCACAACGTGTTCAGCTAACATCCATCTTCTCATATAGATACAATAAAAGAAAGAAAGAAGAAAAGAAAAACAAATTTTCTTCTTGTGATGAGAACTCTTCAGATTTACTCTGTCAACAACTTTCCTATGTATCATACAGCAGTGTTAACTATAGTCATCATGTTGTACATTACATCCCTGGTACTTATTCATCTTATAACTGGAAATTTATGCCTTTTGACCACCTTCCTCCAATTCCCCCTCCCCCTACACTTTGCCTCTGGTAATTGCAAGTCTGATCTCTTTTTCTACAAGGTTTTTTTTTTTTTTCAGTTTCCACATATAAGTGAGATCATACAGTATTTGTCTTTGTCCGACTTATTTCACTTAGCATAATGTCTTCAAGGTCAAACCATGTTGTTGAAAATGGTAAGATTTCCTCATTTTTTATGGCTGAATAATATTCCATTCCATATATATATATATATACCACAATTTCTTTATCCAGTCATCCATCAGTGGACACTTAGTTTGTTTCCATGTCTTGGCTATTGTAAATAATGCTGCTATAAACATGGGGCTGCAGATATCTTTTTGAGTTAGTGTTTTTGTTTCCTCTGGATATATTCCCAGAAGTGGAATTGCTAGATCATATGGTAGTTCTATTTTTAATTTTTTGAGGATCCCCCATACTGTTTTCCATAGTGGTTGTACCAATTTACAATCCCACCAACAGTGCACAAGGGTTCCCTTTTCTCCACATCGTCACCAGCATTTGTTATCTGTTGTCTTTTTGATGATGGCCATTCTAACAGGTGTGAGGTGATATCTCATTGGGGTTATAATTTGCACACAATCAATTTTAGAACATTTTCATCATCTCAAACAGAAACTCCATACCTATTAGCAGTCACTCATCATTTTCCCACACATCCTCAATCCCACCCCCATCCACAGCCCTAGGCAACCACTAATCTATTTTGGACATTTCATATAAATAGAATCATACAGTATATGTGTTTTTGGTGGCTGGCTTTTTTAACTTAGCATAATATTTTCAATGTTCATCCATCTTGTAGCATGTATGAATACTTCCTTTTTTTCTGACAACTAATATTCCACTGTATGGAAAGACTACATTTTATTCATCCAGTTGATGAACATTTGGCTTGTTTCCACTTCATGAATAATGAATTTATTATGGCTATTATAAGTAATGCTGCTACAAACATTAGTGTACAAGTTTCGGGTGGATGTATGTCTTCATAGGAGTGTGATTGCTGGATCCTATGGTAATTCTTGGTTTAACATTTTGAGGAACTGCCAGATGGTTTTCCAAAGTAGAAAAGTTTTTATTTCTCTTGGAATGTCTTTATTTCACCTTCATTTTTGAAAAATAGTTTTACTGAATATAAAATTTTTGTTTGACTTTTGTATCCTTTGAGCACTTTGACTATGTCATCCCACTGCCTTCTGGCCTCTGTTGTTTCTGATGGGAAGTAGGCTGTTAATCTTGTTAGTTTTCCCTTGTACGTAATGAATAATTTTTTTCTTGCTGCTTTCAAAAGTTTCTCTTTGTCTTTTGCTTTCAGAATTTTTACCATGATGTGTCAGGGTTTGGAGCTGTTTGTGCTTATCTTACTTGAAGTTTGTGGAGCTTCTTAGATGTGCAGATTAATCTTTTCTATCAAATAGGTAAGTGTTCATGCATTATTTCTTTAAGCATTTTTCTTTTCTGCTCCTTTCTCTCTCTCCCTTCCCTTTGGTACTTCCATTACACATATGTTGGTATACTTAGTAGTGTCTCACATTTCTCTGAGGCATTGTTCATTTCTCATTTTTTTTACTCTGTTCTTCATACTGCATAATCCCTATTGATCTATCTTCAAGTTCACTAATTCCTTCTTGTGCCAGTGAAAATAAACCAATGAGCTCCTCTTCATTTCAGTTCTTCTATCTTTTTGTTGTCAAAATTTCCATTTGGTTCTTTTGAATAATTTATATCTCTTTATTTACATTCTCTATTTCATGAAACATTGTCATCATAATTTTCTTTATTTCTTTCATCTGGACCCTGTCACACGCAGTTCTGTTGCCTACTTTTTTTCCTGTTTATGGGTCATACTTTCCTTCATCTTTTATATCTCATAATTTTTTTGTTAAAAACTGGACATTTTAGGTAGTATATTATAGTAATTCTAGATACTGTTCTCTCCTTCCCCTAGGGTTTATTTTCTTTATTGTTTGCTTGTTCATTTGTTTAGTGACTTTGCTGGAATATTTTAAATGAAGTCTATTTCCCATGCCATGTAAAGTCTCTGATGTCATCTTTCAGAGGGCACAGCCATAGGCACACACACATTTACCCTGGGAGTACCGTGGTTTTAGCAGGGTTCTCTTTGCCTGTCTCTTTTCCTGATTTATCTATCAAGTTGACCGCCTCTGCTCGTATCACATCCAGACGTTAGGCTCCACTAATTACTGGCTGGTTGTTCTATTGTTTTGACAATGCCCCAGAGCATACGTTGTTCCACAGTATGTTGCAATTAAATTCAGGCTCCTTTGCAAGGGTAATCTTTGAAGCCAGTCTTTGAGGTTTGTTCTGACTCCAGAAGGGATCTTCTCAGTGGTATCTTTCCCTGGTTCTCTTGGTAAACTAGCTGGCCTACGGTATAGATTGTTACCCTCATAAAGATATCAGCCTCCTCTTAATTGCTTACCACCAAAACCACCATTGTTTTTAAGAATGTTTGGGCTTGAACTTCCCCAAAGTATGTTTCAAATAAAATCAGTTCCTCTGGGAAGAGCTTTGAGCTGTTCCTGTGAACTGCCTCTGTCCCTAAGCAAAATCTCTGAGACCTTGCTCTGGAACCATGGATGGAGATAGCTGTCTACTTCTCTCTGAGTGACACCCCTGTTTTATGAGCAGGGTGCTGGGTGACGGTGATAGCCTCTAGTCTCTGCTTGCCTCTCCTGGTGTGCAACTTCTGCTCTGTGAGTGAGCTGGTGTGAGGGCAATCAGTCCCCAGTATTCTTGTTACTACACTTGATGTGAGTATCTGTCTTATGAATGGAGGCTGGATGGAGGAGGGAACTCCTGATCTCTTGATTGCACTCATCAGGAATTTAGCCTCTGCAACTGGGAGACAGGAGTAATGAGAAATGTTGGCAGCCTGCCCTCCTAATGAGAAATCATATTCCTTAACCGTGATCTGAAGAAAGAGGGAGCTCCATTTTCTTAGCCACATCCCCCAGAGTGGAGCTTCCATTACACTGAGCTGGGGAGTAGGGGGAGCAGATCAGGGCTCAAGAGCCACAGACTTTTGCTATTCTTACTGAGATTTAGTAGATTTTTTGAGTAAATCTTTCTTCACTTGCTGTATGCTTTTAGGACAATTTCCAGAGACTTTAAATTTTTTTGAAATAATTTCAGCCAGAATGGTTGTTTCTCTGAAGAGCAGATCTAGCAGAGCACCTCAAGTTGCTGTTCTAGAAATAAGTCCTAGCACTATTTTTAAACTTTTGTTCAGTAGAAATCTTCCTAAGAATGCTATACATTTAATTATATTGAAGATAATTTTTCTTATTCCTGTTAACTCAATTCATTCTCATTGTGGTAGATTCAATGTGGTCTCAAAGTTTTGATGCTTTTGTCATGAAGAGGACAAGGGTCCTGTGACTGCTTGATCAACAGAACATGGTGGAGGTGACACTATGCCTTTTTCTAGGCTCTGACTTAAGAGGTTAGCAGTTTCCAATTCCTGCTTCTCGGAACATTCATTCTTGGAAGCCAGTCACCATGGCTATGAGTACACTCAAGCTAGTCCAGGTGAGAGGCCCATGTAGAGAAGAACTGAAGCTCTCAGACCACAGCCCCAGATGAATTGCCAGTTGACAGTCAACACCACCTCACCAGCCCTGTGAGCGAGCTTTCTTGGAAGTGATTTCTCACAGTTGATGTTCTGTAGAACAGAAATGAGTCATTCCTGCCGAGCAGATTCTTGTGCAAAATAAATTATTGTTTTAATTTTAAACTATTAAGTTTTAGGATAATTTATTATGCAGCAATAAATAACTGGAACACCCAATAAAATCATTCACTAAACTTGTTACATAATTTGTCCTCACATGTATTTCCTCAGCTATTTTCCTATGATTTTACTTGTGCATCTGAACAACAGCTACCCAGAGCTCAAAAGATATTAGGAAATAAAGATTGCAATTAGCATTTTAATGGTCTCTATAGCATCCACTCCATCGCTTCATCATTGATAACGACAAAGTGTTTTGGTTGGGATTAACCTAACTTCAAGATGCAGAGAAGAGGCTCTGATGGGTAATCAGTTGGGGAACGTTAATTGCTTTGGATAGATTGATTGCCTCAAGAAGAAGGAAATTACCTATTATTTTCTAATCAGGGAAAAGTCCAGGATTTTGGTTTTGACGAGCAGTAGAGAGCTGTTCTCTCTGTCTCTCTCCTTCTCTCTCTCTCTCTTAACCTCTTCTGCATGTGGATGTCAAAGGATGTAGCCCTGAGAGTTGTTGGCAGCCACCTTAAGAAGAAACCAGCCTTAGTGTAAGGCTGATACTACAGGAGGTAACATGGAGACACACAAAGAAAACCATGATATTACTAAGCTGCTGAATCACACCATCCCTGAAGTCTACCTTACTTCTAGATTTTCCAATTATAGGAGCCAATAAGAGCCTTTATTATTTAAGCCTATTTGAGTTGTATTTTCTGTTACTCATAGCTGAGAACATCTTCACTAATACAATGACTACTGATGAAAGGGACAAAAAATAGTAAAAGAAGACATAGGATTTATATTTTGGTTTCTTGTTTGACCACTAATTCTGATTGTCTGCCAAGGACCAAGCACTTTTACTTACATACTCTGGCCACTTACTATCAGTGTGACCTTAAGCAATTCTTACTTCTTTGTATCTCGGTTTCCTCATCTCTAAAGAAAGGGATGATGGGAATGGAAGGAATGGACAAAATTATTTTTAAGATCCCTTCCCACTCTGATGTCTAGACTTTAGTTTAAAATTTTTCAATTTTTAAGTAAATTATTAAATTTAAATTTATTTAATTATTAAATTTGATAATAGAATATTAAAAATATTTTAAAATTTTAAAAATGAATAGTCATCCGTCTAGCCTTGTTAATTCCATCATCATTCATTAACTAAAATTAATTGGATATATACATGCAATGTACTGAACAATGTACAAGCAATGTCCTAAAAGGTTAAATAAGACATGGTCTCTGGTCTTAATGACCCCATAGTTATTAGGGAGATAAACATACAAGCAATTAACTGTAATGAGTGCAATAAGTGATATTAATGACATATTTAACAAAGCATAGTTATGACTCAGGAGGGAGTTTGGGTCAGGAAAGGCTTCAAAGAAGAAAATACACTTGAGCTAGGTCCTGTAGATAAAAAAACTAATGAACCAGGTTCGTTTTTGCCTGTCACCCAGAAAGCCAAACACCAAGACCATAAGATTGAAGCAGAGAGAGGGTTTTAATCACAAGACAGCTAAGTGAGGAAACAGGAGAATGAGTTTCAAATCTGCCTCCTTGAAAATGGGGACTCAGGGACATTTATGGGGTAAGGGGGCAAGGTGGTCTGAAGTGTAGAGATAGATGATTGGAGGTGAGGAGAGGTGAGGTAATTGATGATCTGCGCAAGCCTAGTCAGACTTCACGCCTCTTCAAGGGACACATATTCACAAAATGGTGGTATTAGCATGATCTGAGGGTGGAGTTTTTGGCCTCTTGACATCAAAATGTCACTTATCAGGCATCTGCCTGGGCCCAGTTGATGGGTTGGTGGTCTCAACCAGCCTGAACTGGACAAGGGGGTCCTAATTCCTGAAAAACCAGCTCAAACACCCATTACCATGGCAACCCAGAGATGTTATCTATAGGAACCTAGCTGGAGTCAGGTACCTTATTGCCTAAGCAGCACAGTTAACAATGGGCAGGTGAACAACTAAAAACTATAATCAGTAATTGCAAAAAAGAAAAAAACTTTAGTTACTAGCTACCTAATCGTCAATGGCTAACTGTTTATTGGTTGCACTCCCTCCTCGTGTTTATATTGTGTTATGGCATAAAGAAGACAGATGTTCAAGAAATAGTCATTGAATGAATGAAACTTTTGTCAACTTTTCACTTTGCAAAAGGAGGAAGTAAAAGAGAACTACCTCATTGAGTTCCTCAGATTCTCCCTTTTCTCCCATGTATATTAGTGTCATCAATAATAGCTCCACGAGAGGAGTTATGCAGGAGTTTGAGATGGCTGCTTGGAAATTCCATCTCTGCGTTTCTGAGGCATCTTTCACCACAGGGGCCAGGCACTTAGGCAAAGGTATTACTGATAGAGAAAATCTCCAAACTTCTTTTTGGTGGCTACATGAGAGGGATGCAGAAGTTGGGGAAATACGGCAAATCATGGGATTCTTGTGTGTTTTCTTTGTCAGGAGAGCCTAGAGAGCTCTCTCTTTTTTAAATGTAAGAGCAGGGCTGTATATCCATCACTCTTTTCTGGTAGCCATGAATCTTGTCTTCATGTTAACTTTGGGGCACAGCTGCACCTGAGTTTAGTGCAGAAGGATGGGCTCCCCGGTGTGGAAAACAGTGAACATTCCTAGAGATTCAGCATGAGGGTCTGTCCCTGGTCATCACAGAGAAGAGAAACTGAGGTATCGGGGATGTGAGACCCCGATAGGCCCCCAGCCTGAGGCCAGGGAAGCCCCAGATCCTCCCACCCTCCCTCCTCTGTCCTACCCCTCCCAGCATCACTCCGCTGGCCTTTAACATGCTGGCCCAGGGGAAGGGGAGGGCAACTTTCTGTCCAGGACGCAGGGCCTGGGGGCCTCAGGTTCCTAGAGTGAAGGCCTGAGGCCTGCTGATGCCTTTCTCTCCAGCCCTCTCTCAACATAAACAGAGCACAGCCCCCACAAAGGTCCGGATTATTTTGTTAGAGTGAAGTCACTAGTTACTATACTTATTTGTGAGCTGGTAATGTGCAGTCATGGGAAGCCACATCCCCTGTGACTTTAAAAGGAATTTTAATATCAGATCTTTGTGTGTGTTTCCCAAAGCAATAATAAGAGATAATTCACTGGAAGAGCAAAATTTAGTTAACTAAATATTAGCATTCTAAACAATTCCTATATACTTGCCTCTTTTCCTATCCTACATAGAGGTAAAACAACATTAGCCTAAAAGCAATGTTTGCCTCAAAGACCATAGGAATGAGAGGCAATACTCCTTGGTAGCTGTCCTAAAAGCTGATAGAAAACATGATTATTCTCTCCAGTGCTAAAGCACAGCCCAGGAGGGGGTTCAGCAGTTGAGAAAGTCACACTTGGGGCTCGGTTGCTGCCAATCTAGGAGCTGCCAGGCCCCAGCTCCTTTCCCTCCCCTGCCCCCGACTCATTTCCTGCCAATGACATGCAAGGAAGGCATTATGGCTGGAGGACTGGAGGCTGAGCCAGGAGGAGGGGGAGGATGCAGGGGCCAGTGTGGCTTCTGCTTCGTGCCCAGGGCCCACAGAACAGAGAAGTCCCTCTCCCCACCACTGTTCCAGCCCATCCAGGCCCTGGTGGACACTTGAGCATCTGGAGACCAGACTATAGGTGTGGGCCAGGATGTCCCTCTCGGAGCTTTTCCAAGTGGCTCTTTGAACTGCCGGTGCGGAGTAGGTGCCAGAGCAAGGAGGAGGAACAGGATGGTGACTGTGGTTGACTGCAGTGGCTGGTCTGAGGGCATGTGTGGGGTGTCCCCTTTGGACATACTTGGAAATAACTGGGGCACTTTGAAAGAGAGGAACCAGACCTTCATGTTACTTTGATCGGGCGTTTTATATATATATATATATAATATGTAATAATATATATGTGTGTATATATGTATATATGTGTATATATGTATATAGTATATACAGCAATAATATAAGTATACAATGTATATGTATATACAATGTAAATAGCATATATAGTATGTGAATAATATAAATATTATATCATTTTACATTATATATATTACATATTGTATCATATCATATGATATTATATAATCCTCTGTTAAGTTTAAGCTTATATAGTGGTAGAACTTTGTATCTTAGAATAGATAGGCAATAAATATTTATAAGTGAAAGAACATGGTTTTTTTTTTTTTTTTTTTTTGCTGAGGAAGATTTGCCCTAAGCTAACATCCGTGCCAATCTTCCTCTATCTTTGTAGTACGTGGGTCACCAGCACAGCATGGCTGCTAACAGAGAGATATAGGTCCATGCCCAGGAACTGAACCCAGGCTGCTGAAGCAGAGTTCACTGAACTTAACCACTAGGCCACCAAGGCTGGCCCAGAACATGCATTTTTAGGATGCTAAAGTTCTGTATAATGCCTTCATACATTAGACGTGCAGAAAGAGACAATAGGTGAGTTTATCCTTTTGCTTAATTTCACATTTTAAAAATTTATTATTTATTCCAATTTACATAACACAAATTGCAGATAAAATACTATTTTCTTAAAAAGCACCTCCAGATTGGGATCATTTTAACTAAAGGCTATTTGTCTACTTCTCTTAGTTATGTACTATCCTTTACATTCTCTTATTTCATTTCCTATTATTATTAAAATAGGCAAAAGTTATGCAAATTAATTTTATTGGCTATGTAAAGCAACTGCTTTTCATAAGTGAAAATGGAAATGAATGCTTTTTTGCAGTTACTCAGGGTTCTATTCTCTTTATAATCATTTTATTGTAAGACTGAAATATTATGAGAAGATGGTACTCTAGAATGATTACCCTGGAGTTCAGGTACAGGACTGTCTTCCAGCAGTTAGGATGCTGAGACATCCTCCTCTGCACCACCACCTTATGGTAACACAGTACGGTCAAGTCCTGCCCTTCCTCGCCTTAAACCTCCTGTTACTCATAGAGGTCATTTGATTTCCCAGCTGCAGAATCAATTTCAACTCAGTTCAGAGGAATCTTCCATTCAGGGACTCCACGTTGAGTCACTGTTATACCAGAGTTGACATCGAGTCCCCTACATTCTTTCTTCCCTCTAAATTCTTCCTTGGGAGCCTGCCTTGGACACCAGTTTCCTTGGAAAGACAGTGTCCTGCCCCCAATTCCCAGTGCCATAATCAGAGCCCTTCTGCTCAGAGAACCCCATGACCAAAGTGCTTCCTGAGTCTCCTACTGCAGGGCCTCTCTCACCCTCCCCACACCACCCCCTAGAATTTCCTCCTCAGCTGCTCCTCTTGCTTGGCCCTCTTGCTCCTCCACACTGCAACAGGTTGTCACTACACCCTTTAGATACTGTATTTGGCCTGCTGAGCCTGCGACTTTCCCAACACAGCCCTCAAAGCCGTATCCTCAGTGGGTGAGCCTGGTCTAGATGTTCTCAGTCTTAGTAGGAACAAGAGCCACTTGAGGAACCTGTTGAATATGTGGATTCCTGCTCAATCAAGAGATTCTGATTCAACAGGCCTGGGGTGGGATTAGGGAATTTTTCAAAAGTACCCCAGGGAATTCTCATTCTGGTGGCCACCCAGGGACCCTGCTTGACAAAACATTGATCTGGTCCTAGACCCCATGCTGTTTGGTCCTATCCTGCTGAAGTTTATGGACCAGGATCCCAGAGCAAGAAGCGTCCATGTAACAAGTGTGGACACTGAAACACAAAGAACCCAATCTGCCTGGTGCCTAAGTCATTCTCTGACGCTAAGCTAGAGTCCTAGGAAAGGATGAGAGCTGGCCTTCAAAATAGACATGCCCTGACCTGGTATAATTTCAGGTACTTCAAGAGATAGTGCAGTAGTTTCCAAACTTGGCCACACATTAAAATGACCTGGGCTATGTGATTAAAATATAGATCCAAGGGCCACAGCCTGATATTGTGGAATCAGCTTCTCCAGAATGGAGTCTAGGAGGTTCTGCTTTACCCTATGCCCCAGATGACTCTAGTACAAACCTGTGCATGGACCTGTCAGCAATCGGGAACATATAGCATGTTCCTTCCTGGTACTTAAAATTCCATAGTTAGAGATTCTAGGCCCTTTGGCCTAGAGATTGTTTTGTTATTCTGTTAATATTAAACATCTTTAGGAAAGACAGCCCCTTCAAATGCCAAATAGGAATAATTAACATTAAACACCACCATGTTGATTTTGGGAGAGTATTGAGGTATGTTCCCCAATGTTCCAACTGGAAACTTGAGGCTGCTTCTTCCTCCATACATGTTCCTCAATGCTGTTCTCCACCCCACCCCAACAATTACTCTTATTTAGAATGATTATTTTTACATGTGTGCTCCCCTCTGCTGGTCTGTAAATTCTTTTTTTTTTTTTCTTTTTTGTTAAGGAAGACTTGCCCTGAGCTAACATCTGTTGCCAATCTTCTTTTTGCCGAGGAAGATTCGCCCTGAGCTAACACATGTGCCCATCTTCCTCTATTTTGTATGTGGGTCATCACCACACATGGCTGTTGAAGAGTGGCGTAGGTCTGTGTCAGGAAACTGAACCTGAGCCGCTGAAGCAGAGCATGCTAAAGTTAACCACTAGGCCATGGGGCCAGCCCCTGGACTATAAATGCTTAAGAACAGAGAATGTCTAATTTTTCTCTCTATATCTTAGACATTATGCAGCATGTAAGTGTTCAATAAATTGTTGCTTAATAAACAAAAGATAGTA
This sequence comes from Ceratotherium simum simum, assembly GCF_057802395.1. Classification (NCBI taxonomy): domain Eukaryota; kingdom Metazoa; phylum Chordata; class Mammalia; order Perissodactyla; family Rhinocerotidae; genus Ceratotherium; species Ceratotherium simum. The sequence goes on from NC_141916.1 coordinate 22,048,795, forward strand.
GCTTAAGTCCTCACACATTAACGCCAGTGGGATTATAAAGCCTTTTTCTCTGAGCAAGTTTTGATACAGAGAAGGATGAGAGTGTTAGGGCACTGGGACACCCCACACACACACACATCCCCACCTTTCATGGGATGAGAGAAAGCTGAAGACGTTACACAGATGCCAAACATTCATTTTCTGTGCTGAGGTCAGTTCCAGAAAGGGTGACGCCTCTCTCATATAAGGACGCCTCTGAGGTTGCCATAATATAGCTCTTTTCCAGGCTTACTCAGCAAGCAAGCAGAGGAGGTAACTCTCTGTGGGTTTTGGTTTAGGTGGCACCTAAAGACCTGTTTGCCTTAAATGTTCAGTCTTCTGATACCTAAATAAGAACAAGCTTCTGATAAAACAAGAGAAAGGGCATTGGTTTTAAAGATTTTATTTTATTTTTTCCCCCAAAGCCCCAGTAGATAGTTGTATGTCATAGCTGCACATCCTTCTAGTTGCTGTATGTGGGACACAGCCTCAGCATGGCCAGAGAAGCGGTGTGTCGGTGCGCGCCCGGGATCCGAACCCGGGCCGCCGGCAGTAGAGCGTGCACAGTTAACCGCTAAGCCACGGGGCCAGCCCAGGGCATTGGTTTTAATGGGGTGTCTGGAGATTGGGACACTTCACCAGGGAGCAAAGTAGGGAGTTTGCCTTCCCTATGGACAGCAAGCTCTTTCTCGTTCCACAAAAAATAGGAATTAGGACTATAGAGAGGCATGTAGGGACCAGAGGACTCTCAAAGGGGAAAGTAGGACAGTGTGCCAAGTCACATTCCATCCAATTTACTCTTCTGTCTAAGGCCAACCTAAGGAGAGGTGTACTTAGGTAAAGAGTGGGGACCTTATGTAGTGGGATGATTTTAAAGTGAGAGCCAGAGTAACAAAATAACAGGTTTATGAGAAGATGACTCAATTTGATGAGGATATTTGAAATTTATATTTGGAAACCAATTGCCGTGATCATCTTGACAAACTTCTGTACTAGCTCATACCTTTGAATAGGGGTGGCCAAGTTTATCTGGGGAGATTTTCCCTTTACATTATAAGGTAAACTGCTAGCATGAAAATTTATTACAGTAAAAAACACAAAACCCAGAACCTAGGATTGAGGTGTGACTTTGTCCTTTACACATTAAATATTGCAACACATCTTTCCTAACATACTACGTGCTGCAATATGTCAACATAAGTTTAAGAAGAAATGCGGGGACTGACTGTAAATCTCAGTTTCAAACGACTTTCCCACTCTTTGTTTGTTTGTTTGTTTAAGATTTAAAGGAACCTCTCTCTGTTTCATGTACCAGACCCTCCTCAAAATAGTGGTACTCAATGTCCACGCATTTGAAGCTCATTCCTTACCAACTCACTCAGATGCACTCTCCAGTTTACAGTCTGGCTTATTATAAGAACAAGAATCTTTTTTCCCTCTGAACTCCTTGCAGCAAGTTGAACTAACAGATTCCTCCCTCTCTGACATCAATCATCAGCAGAAGATCTGGTATCAAAAAGATTCCGTCAAGCTGGATCATTCCTTCAGACAGCAAAGGGAACAACACTGAGAACCAGTGGACTATGATCTTTAGTGCAACGTGGCTGGCCTAAGGCAGGGCAGAAAAAGAGTCAAAAGCTCTATACTGGGGGTGGGGTGGGATTCTCTGTTATTCCTAGAGGATCAGGCAAAAGGAGGGGTAACTCTGCTTATCTCTAGATGAGTAATGCGTGTCTCTGTGAGAATTGTTCATTCACAGGGGACATGGTAACACAGGCCGGCCAGCCCTTGACTCTCACTGGTGGGGAGACAGAATGGGGATCAGGGCCCCTCATTTATCCCATTTTGGAGACAAGAGCTTGTCTGCCTCTGGAGAGAAAGAGTAGAGAAAACTGAGGCATCCTTCTTGCTACCTAAGGCAATCACTCCACCTGAGACAGATCCACCCTTCCCACCATCTCAGAAGCACCAGTTCGAATCCTGTCTCAACCGCAGGCATGGGCTTCCTGTGGGCATATAAATATGCCAAAGTTGCTACCATCTTAAGAAACAAAAACTTTCCTCAAACGCATCCTCAAGAGTCATTTCCTCACGGAAGTCTTCCTCTAGACCCTGTGCATCCTCCCTTCACTGCAGTCTTTGTCATTTTATATTTATTTGTGTCACACTTTGATTAAAATATTTCCTCCTACAAAATTATAAACTCCACAAGGACAGGGATTATGTCTGTTTTCACTCACGGTTCTGTCCCTAACACCTAGCACTAAGGAGGTACCCAATTAAATCATTAAGCCAGAGGATGAGCAAATGTGGACAAGACTGGGTTTCTTGAGGGAGGAGACTGGGTCACCAGATTTGAGTAGAGAGCCACCTGTGCTCAGGCAGAATCCAGAGGGGAGAAACATCGCAAGTGAAGGCAGCGTTCAAGAGGCTTTGTGTCAGAGTCTTCATTTGTGCAGTAAAATTAGTCAGAATGTCAACCTTCAAACTTCCTTCCACTTTGGAATACCCTTCTGAGATGTGTCTCACTCTTCAGAATTTGGCATATCTACATACTCCTGCATTTGTAGGCCGTTGAAGGCTGACCAGGTAGGATGGCCATGAAAGAGAAGATCCCAGACCTCCTACTTTGCCGAAAGCCCCACCAGAGAAGGGGCTGGGAGAGCATTGGCCCCTCAAGAGGAATACAAGGCAGAATCCCCCTAGGTCAGTGGCAGTTGCCTGGAGTGGCACAGAAGACGACCCCAGTAAGACTCCACTTCTCCAAGGGACCATGTAGGTTAGGAATATCCCCCTTCCACATTGACGTAACATAAGGCCCCCAGTAAAACTAGGTAATAATTTTAAAACCAATAAATTCCAAAGTCTTCTTCACAGTAATATTTCAACCTGAAACGTTTTGGTTTGATAAAATTCCATTCCTATCTTTAAGGAACTTATTACTCAACTTTTCAAGCTTCTGGAAAAACAGAGAAGCATCAATTGATTTACTCATCCATCCATCCATTTATTTATTCAGCAAATACATTTTGACAAAGCATCTACAGAACTTACAGTCTCAAGAGGATCCATGCACATGACCTGTTATACAATGAGAAAGAAGCAGTACTGTAACGTTGGAACAACCAAATGCTGGAGGACAAAGGAGAAATAAGCTCATAAGTCTGACCTCTTTCATACCATCCATCTCCTGCATTTGAAGACTAAAAGCTAAATGTTTTCATGGAACTTTGCAAGTTTTGTTTTATTTTAGATTTAGTCTTGTGAAAACTTTAGATTTAGTCTTGTGAAAATTTTATTCTTGAGAAAATAGATTAATAATATTTTCCTGTTCTCCATCTCTTCAGAAGGCAAATAAAAGGAAGCTCAAGTTTTGTTGTGGCAACAAGGGAAGAAATAAACACCCAGAAGCTGTGCAATTGTAGAACATTAAGATCGCACGGGATACAAGGATCAGACTGTCCGCCCTCTTGTACTGAGGATGAGGAAGCAGGCCCAGGGGAATAGAATGAAGTTTTGGGGTAATTATAAGAATTTTTTACTAACAAATGATGTGACTATAATCAGCATTTTCCATTTGATTAAGGATATGTGGTTTAGGTGCCTTAAGTGATTCAATTAATTTTTTTAACAACTCTATGAATAAGTACAATTGTTATCCTCAAGTTATAGATGAGGAAATTGAAGCATAAAGAGGTTAATTTTTCTAGTTATTGTAAAACTAACAACTAGTTATTAGCTAGAAAGTATCAGAGCTGGAATTCAAACCTAGGGAGGCTGGTTCCAGAAATCAGAAACAAAGTGTTTAACTTCACATGTTCTACTTCTTGTACATTTGGTAAACATAGCACACACACACACACACACACACACATTTTTTTAATGTGATAATTCTCGTTAAACAGGTCTAGTTTTTGGTGATAAGCCATTTCCTTTTATTTTTCCAGATAAAGGAAGAATGAAGTTAAGACTGACATGAATAAGTTTCTAACTCTCAAGGGATATCACAGAGGGTAACATTTGCTTTTAGAGTAATTTAATATCGTTTTCTGAAAGCTGCCATGCTATTGCGTTACCTGGCAATATCAACTCAATGTCAGTCTCTGTTCAAACACCAGTTGTGCAAAGCAGGTCAGAGTAGCTGGTAGCCAGGCAGACTCAATCGCAGATTGTCTCTCTGGGCACCAAAATTATAACTGGCCACCTAATCACGATGCCTCTTAACTTTAGAGAAAAATATAGAAGATACAAAATATAATTAGGTATAAATCACAGGTAACTATATTTAACAAATAACTCAGGCACAGATGGTGTTTGTTAAAATATGCAAATCATAGGGGTGTTCTTCATTTGTTCATTCACTCGTTCAACACATATCCACTGAGTACCTATGTGCCAAATGCTGGGGCAAATGCCGGGAACACAGAAGAACGACACAGGGGCTGGCTGCTAAGGGATTGAAATCTGGTGGGGGCCACAACAGTGTACTATGATGTGCTTCTGGAACCCAAATGAAGGCAAGTCTAGTGATGGAACAGAATGAGGACAGCTTTGGAATCACATATACCTGAGTCCTAATTCTGCCTCTTGCAAGCCCCTTAACTCATTCATTCTCTGTTTTGTCATCTGAAAAGTGGAGATAAAAACACTCACTTCACAGGGTGGTTGTCAGTACTAAATTCTCTCTGTCCAAAATATCCCAGTTCTCTTTTCCCACCTTTCTTCGAGCTTCCCAATCACCCCATGTTCCCAGCCTACCAAGAAAAAAAAAATAGCTACAGGAGTTGGAGAAGGTTTCATTCACTTAAGTGGTGACATATGAGCTGGGGCTTGAAAGATGAGTAAAAGGTGAAGTTGACAGGTAGAGCTGGGAGCGAGGGCTTCCAGGAAGTGGAGACAGTGTGTTCAAAAGCACCAATGCGTGGAAGACCATGGCACTGGGGAGCTGGGAGGCAGTGAGTGTTTAGAACAGGGGGTATACAGAGGGGTGTAGTTGACCGGTGCCGTGAGTGTCAAGCTGGAAAAGGAAGGTGAATGACTGGTCAGCTGTGTGCATGTAGTGCCATGTCCAGACCAGAGAGACAAAGGCCGACCTCCCTGCAGCTGAGTATTGAATACTGACCACATGATGCATGTTTTCCTCTGAGCTAAGTCAGGGTGCAGCGTGGGCTCTGCTCTCCCTTTTCACCTCATGGATGGGCTCAGAGTCTGGGCCTGACATCCCGATTTGGACACTAGAGTTGGATCTTCTAAGATCCTAGATCTCGTTTGATAATTCTATTTTGAGATCCAATATCTAGTTGTTTCATCACGTGTGAAACTGTGACAGTGAGTGATCTATTCAAGTGTCTTTTTCCTACTACCGGTAAGAAATAGTAGCCCATTTAGAGAACATGACACTAAAGAAACTCAACCATAGATTTAATTCATGGTATTACTCAGTTTCTCACATAAATCAATTCAAATTCATAGAAAATAAAATCATTATACTGACATTAAAACTTTATAGAGGCTCATGTAATTATGATAAAAAAACAGATCATTACTTTTATAGTAATTATTTTAAAAATTATAAGCTTATGGCAAAGCATGCCATTTAGGGTTAGCTAGATTGTAGGCAGGAAAACTGTAATCAATTTTAGTAAAGAAAATGCTCAGAAAAAAAGGGAGGTGAGCTGTGGAAGGGGAGACATTGAATTTGAAGGCAGAAAACCTTGTTCATGCTCTAGTCTGTCACTTATTGGCTCTGTGTCTTTGGAGAGTCACTTAAGCTCTCTGAACCTCACTTTCCTCTCCCACCAAATGGGGAAAATAATAATACCTACATGGTTGGCTTATTTTAGTATCAAGTGGCATAACATATGCTATGGTGCTTTGTAACCTAAAGCCACTTTACTAATCATAATAATTATTAACTAGAAAACTAATCCATGTTAAAAGTACTATCAAAGAAAAATATACAAAAGCCTACTAAAATCACTGCTATCAAACTTCACAATGATAATACATAAACCAAGAAACTTCACACGTACCATGTTTGAATAATAATTGTGTTCTGTTTCCTTCCTAAGGCATTCATTTATACCAAAATTTAGTAGTGGCTGTTCTCTGGATCATTAGATCTTAGAGATGTTCCTCCAAAAAGGGCTCATGCTCCTTCTCAATACTGCATGCTCCATCTCAACTTAAAGAAACTGATTCAAACCTCTGAGGAACCCCACCAAAACTTTAACATGGTGTTTTCCAAACTTATTGGAGTGTAGAACTCTGTTTTCAAGTTTTAGCTTGAGTTAAAAGAATATATTTGGGGAATATTTTTTATACAGACTTTTCTTAAAACAAAAGCATCCACAGCAAAACCAATAACCATTTCTAGGACCAGTGTGTTAATATAATTTTAGAGTGGAGAGCTTCAATCAATTCAGCTTTGTCAAAATGCTGGTAAATTCTAACTGCTCTGTAAGCTTTGTTCTGGATTGCAAACATTTGGTTTTCCTCTATCACTAGGTGAATGTGTAGTACTGTCTGAAAAGAACATAAGTCAGGAAAACAATGTATCAAGAAACGTTCTCCATTTTTCAGATGGAGGATCTGTGTCACTAAGAACTGAAATAGTCACCGTGGCCAAGGTTGCGTAGCTGGTAGGCGGTGGCTCTGGGATTCAGACTCAAGCAGTCTGCTCCAGACTCAACGATCTGATGATAAATCAAAATATGTTTCACAATGTGGTCCGGCAGAGATATTCATGTTGCTAGTGAGAGCTGCTCCATATTCTTTCAAATACTGATTTAAAACACAGCCTTGAGGACTGTTGAGTCAATTCAGCATAGCCATTAATAGCTCAAGTTTTTGACTGCAGCATGTGAGATAACGGCTGTCAGTTGACTCGCACCACCCAGACATTGCTTTGAGCTCTTCTAAAACTCTAATGATGTGCAACAGCTACAAAGGATGACAAATTTGACCTTGACTCAGCACTTCCTTGCTTTATAGACGAATGCAACTCATTTTACCTCAACCTATGATCTGATTAGTATTAACAGCATATATAGACGGGTAACCCATAGTTCTCTAATAAATTAGGCAATAAATCACTGTTTTTGATCTTTTCTGTACTAGCTAAGATATAAATGTCAAGAATTGATTAAATAAGCAGTTCATTTACAAAGCTGAGCAGTTGCACAGTAAACTAGTATCTGGCTGAGAAATGCATTGATCCCATCTTCAGGTGCACTTTCTCTGGAGTGGCTTTTCCTTTTAGATACCTGGGTTTTGCTTTTACTAAATCTCAGGTTAGGCAGAGAGAAATATATACCTGTCTTGATCTCTCAGTAACCCTCTCCCAATCCTACCAATTTTGACATTTTAGTAGCTTAGGAAAAGCTGCTTATATTTATTAAATAAGAATCAATGGAAAAGTGTGATGTTGTAAAGATAATCTAGTTTCCACAAGCTTATAGGCACTTTAAAATTATTCTGATGTATTCTAATTTCACAAAATGGAAACTTGTAGTTATGAGAAACTAAAGAAGTATACCATATTTGGTCAGATAGTAGATAATCAGCTTTCATAAAACAAATATTTCTTATATACTGCTTCTTATCTATTTTCTCTAAGTTCCAAAATAGTAACTCCAGTGAAGATATTTATTGCATCATCTTTCTAGTGAATTTTCCTTGTTGGGTGGTTTTAGTACAATTTGATGTGTGGATGTATGCATTAATGTCGTGTTTTTAATGTTCCTGATTATTATACATCATCCGGGTGGATTTTTGATGTTGTTATCCTGTTTTTTAGGGTGCTAAAGTGCTGCTGGTGTTTTAGCTAATGGGAACTGTAAAATGAGATGGTTCTGGGTATTCATGGTATGAACAAACAGTGAGACTTACCATTGTGAATCAAGTTCAATTGAATATTAGAGAATTCAGAAAGGAATTTGTGTTGCCTGGTGAGTTTGCTAAACTGTAGGGTCAAGTCTCCATAAGAGAAGATTTTTTTTCCCTAAAGAATGACAAATGAGTACTAAATAAACAGGAGGTTGTGAACATGGGCCTTCTTTGAAACAAGAATTCTGGTTAACATCTGAAAATGGTTTTAATATAAAGTTTTCCTTAAAATGGTAGGTAGTGCCTTTACTAAAAGGAATTAAAATTATAGTGCTACTTATTATATCCTAATTCCTTCTTCATATATCTGAGGATTATGCTTAAACTGAAATCCCAGGGAAAAAAATCACCACAAAGACCCCTACCCGCGGCTAGGTGGTAGCAAGTTATTCCCTGCTTGGCTCTTGCATAAAGTGACTTTTACCGTGAATGACAGGTGTTTCATTTGTACCCCTTCCCCAAATGTTTATTTTTTTCCCTTTATGTCAAGTTGAGGTTTGACATCCACAAACCTGGAGGAAGTTTAGAGTCACCAACCTGAGAGACCCTTTTACAGACCTCCAAATGAAAATCAACCTGTATTCCTGCATGTAGGACAGATCCAATAAGAGCAACCTTGACTAATGAAGAAACTTAATGGTCAAAAATACTACTACTAATAATAATAACCAACTCACTCACACCAAGACTTTCTCTGTTATTGGGGACCCAGGAAGGAAGCGCAGGGGCTCGCAGCTCCCAGGCTTCCCTCTTGAGGGACAGCTGGACAACTCAGCCCCACCTGGGAGGATGCTTTTGTTTACATCTCAAGTTGCCGCCTGGCGATTGGCGGCTGGGCTCGAAGGGAGGGTCCGCAGGAAACGCGACACTGGGGAAGCCGCCCCCTATCATACGATGGAAATTTCCACTCTTTAGGAAGGCGAAAAGAAAAGAAAGAAGGGTCCCTCTATCCACCCTTTTCCGATACTTCCCCTGGATCCTAATCGGAAGAGAGTAGAAAAAGAGGCAGGTGAGTGGAGCTTTGTATATTTTCTGTTGGACTTTAGAGACGCGTCAATGTGCAAACTTGTGGCTGGATCCCAGCCGGGCTGGGTGTTTGTGTGTGTGTGTGCCCGCACGGGGACACTCACACGTGTGCAGCCCAGTCCCTCAACCGTCTGGGGCTTAGGTTAGGCGTTGCTGCTGGTCATACCTTGTTGATGGTCCCTATTTATTCTTTCCGTTTTCTAAAGGATCGCACTTTGCATGGGTTATTGCAGGCTAATGACCAGGTTGACTAGAAATTAAGTAAACCAGAGCACTCGCAGGGAAAGGAGACCGGCTGGGCAGGCTCATGTGTGACTCCGTTTGCAAGGAAAGGTGGCTATGCCAAGGCAGCCTATTCCCGGGGGGCAGAAGGGGGGTGGCTGGGGCGTGGGGCACCCCCGCCCGCGGCCCCGGGATTCCCTCGGCGCTTGGATTTCGAGTTGGGTGTACTGGGACCGCTTCCACCGCCGTGGCGGCGCCGCCTGCCTGGTGGAGGGGACCCGACCTCGCTGCGGGAGCTGGCTCTGCGTCACCTCGGGATCCTGCTGGCCAGGTGTTACCCGAGTCGCGGGACCCAGGCCGGGCGGGGACACTGGGTGCAGCACTCAAAATAGAGCGGTCGTCCTTGACAGCTGGGCAGCCCGGGAGGCCAGCACAGTTCCCCGGGTCGGAGGCTCTGCCCGGGGATCCCCCGGGGAGTCTCCTGTAGGGAAGAGGCAGGCGAGAGCAGTGCTGGGTCTGGGGGCCTCTGCTCCCGGCCGTGGGCGGGTTCGAACGCTGAGCCCGGCTCCCGAGGGAGGCGTCCCGCGCTGTCGGACTGAGAAGCCTGGGGCGCGCTGGAAAGAAGGGAGGGACGGTGCAGAAATACGGAGCGGGAAAGGCGAGTGGCGTCCAGGGAAAGGAGAGAGGGCGTCGGAGAAGAGAGGAGAAGCCCACGGAGGAGAGGAGAAGGGAAGAATGATAAGAGGCCAGACCTCAAGAGGGTGGGAGTGGGAGGGAAAATGGAGAGAAGAGAGAATGAAGGGAAGAGAGAAGGGAGAAGGGAGCCCGGACGCAGGGGATCGCTGGGAGGGTGAGCCGGGAGCACCCCGGAGTCCAGGAGAGAGAGCTGAACGCAGGGACCAGCCAGCCGTGCGCCGGGGGCAGCGAGCAGGGAGAGGTGCTTCCCCTGTCGGTGGCACAGGTGGGCGCTGCGCCCCCGGTCGGCGCCGGCTGGGGGTAAAGGCGAGGAGTGAGGGAACCCGTGAGTCCCCCAGCTCCTTTCAGTGATGCAGCAGGGAGAGGTGGAGAGAGTGTCCCTTCTATGCGCGCCGGGACCAGCCCAGGGATGCGCACCGGGCTGCTGACTTGGTTGGAGGAAAGGGGATGAACTAAGTTGGGAACCCAGGCCCGGGAGACTTGGTCGCTAGTGTGCCAGGGCGTGATCAGGGGAGTGAGGGGGTAGCGGTTGGGGGCCTTGAGAGACTTGGCGAGGGCCGGGAGATCCCGGGCCGCAGTCCTCCGCGGACCCTTTAGATACCTGGGCCTGGTTTCACTGGAGGAGGACCGGTTGGCTCTTGATATGTATTTCTCAATGTGAAAGGTGCATCTCTACCTGTCTCAGGGGGATCTGAGATCCTGAGAAAAGAGATGAAGGAAGTAGCGGGGCCCTGGAGGTGTAAGTGGACCCTGGCTGCCCTCTTCCCACCGCAGCCCCCTCCCCCGAGGCTCGCGGACCTGCTTTCTTTGTTATCCATTGGGAGCTGCACAGCTTCTCACCCTTAAGGGGAAGAGGCAGCGGACTTCACCGTGGATGGCCTGTTTCCCAATTTCCTGGTTTCCTATATCCATGTTTTTTTGCTTCCAGGCAGCGCAGACATAATCATGATGACTGAGTTGTCTTATGTTGTAAAGAGAGCATCCTACACCTAGATCACAATTTCCAGGGCCTGGTAACTAGGGCTACAGCTTCCATGTGTTTCAACTTTGGTTATTGCCTTTTACAGACCTTAACTTTTTTGTGGGGGCTGGGGTGGGGAAATTAGTCCTCTCTCTCTTATTTTTTTTTTTTTGTCCCCACCCCAAACAAGTCCCTAATGAGTCGGTGATATTAGTGGACTCTCCCATACGGAACACAAGAAATTGTTGAGTGTGTGTGATGTACTCTCTCAAATTCTAAAAAATCAATCTACAGAAAATCTGTGTTCTGGGTAGAAGTTTGTGACAGAGACACTAAAGAGAATATCTGATCTTCCCAAATTACTGAATACCATGTGTTCAGAGTCAGGAAGATTTTTGGGCTAATTTTATCACAAAACATCAAAAAGCAGGAAGACTGGCAAAGGGGATACATAACTTTCGAGGCTGCAGGGATACGAGCTCTTCTGCCAGAGTATGCAGGAGGCTAGCGTCTACTAGATTAATGATAATAATGGCTCACCCATACATATCAATTATTATATTCCTTATGTGTTACTAAGCGCTTCTTTTATGTTATTTGACCCTCATAACAACCTTATGAGAGAGATTCTATTATGATACCCATTTTATAGATCAGGAAATGGAGACACACAGTGTGGGGACACAGAACATCTTTGGAAAATTCTATTTGGACATTCATTATTCTTCAATGTAAATGAACAGTTCTCTTTCACTTTGCACTTTTTCATGGGCAGAACTGCACAGGTGACTTCTAGGGACCCAAAGCTGACTTCTTGATCTACTACAGACTAATCCTATCCAAAGACATGATCATGCAGCTCAAGACTGAATCTTTGCAGCCCCAGGACTGGATTTTTTTAATAAGTGACATTTGAGAAATGCATAGTATAACTATGGTTACTATGAGATTATCAAACGCTGAGGGCAGGCATAATAAATATAGCACCATGTGGACTTCTGTGTTAAATGTTTTTCTTCTTCTATGTCATTGTCTTTGTTCATTTCTGCAGTGTTTTTCAGGTACCTATTCCGTTTTTTCCCCCTTATCCTTTGTACTGACTCATTATTATTTTCTAACTATTTTTAAAAACTTAAACTCCTTTTTTTTTTACTTTTTACATATCAAAGCAATGATTTCTATAAAAATCAAAGGTTTAATGGGTTTTAATGACTAGTTACATATTTTTAATATATATCAAAATAATAATAGAGTTTTTTAAAATGCACTTCCATGGATCACCTGAAATCATCTGGCGTGCCACCACCGCCCTGATGACATCTTGTAGGAAGGGTGAGGGGTGGGAGTAGGGAAGAGACAAAGGAAAGGAAAGGAGGACTCTCGAAGCCAGCCTTTGACCTAAGCCCTTTACATATGTGAATCACATTTCATCATCACACAGTTCTCCATACCATGGGTGTTTGTTAGCTCCATTTTACAGAGCAGGAAATTGAAGCTCAGAGAAATTAAGGAAAGAGCCAAGGGTCACACAGCTAGGAAGTGACAGTCCCTCTTACACCCAAGTTCTTCCTTCCAGTAAAGACAGCAGTAAGATCAAGACTACTAGGAGAACAAAAACTTAAGGAAAGAAGAGACTTAGAAAGATGTTACACAACAAAGAAGGAAGCGAGAGATAGGAGAATGGAAAAAACCAAATCACTTTCATGGGACTGCTAATCTTCCTCTGGACTTCCTTCACTATTTTTGTAATGACCTAATTCCATTCATTCATTCCACAAACCATCATTGAGTATTATTATCTTCCAGGAACCGTGTTAGGGAATTTCTTTTATGCCTGTCTCCCTAACACCTACCACTGTCCTGGGCAAAGACTAGGTGCTCAAGAAATGTTTGTTGAATAAATGAATTAGTCTAGTGGGGGGAAGAATAAATAAGCAAACAGTTGCATTAACAGCATGTTAAGGGCCAGGGAAAGATCAGATTTGAACGCTCTGCCACTGAACCTGGCTTAGGAAAGGGGTCAGAGAACATTTCAGGACCAGGTGATGCCTGAGCTGGGTTTTGAAGCAGAAATAAATGTTAGCCAGGCAAAGAAGTGGAGGAAGTGGGAGAGAATTCTCAACAGAAAGACCAGCCTGAACCGAGAAAGGAGAAGGTGGGAGCCACTTGGGAATTTAAGAGTTCAGTTCTGGGAAGTGGGGAATGCTAGGGAAGGGGCTGGGAGGGAGGTGTGGTCTAGAAGGTAGACGAGGTGGAAGACGTGGTCTGGGAGGTTCTTGCACACTCTCTCTGCAAGTGTCCCATAGCTCTCTGCCCCTCCCTTGGATTTTGGAAGTGAACTGTAGACAAAATGACTGAATACAGGAATTAGCAATTCATTTTATTATTTTATCGTTTTATTATGGCCCTATAATAGTGAACTATAGTTTTTTAGATTCCTTATAATGTTAGTGTTTTAAAATCCAAGCTCAAATGGAAGGACGAGACTCTGTTGTCCCCTGTATGGGAAAACCAAATTATGTTTCTTGTTCTCAAGGGGATAGCTTATTTTAGCATAGATACAACCCACATAGTTGTGAAGAAGACTTCCAAACAAATGCTGGTGGTGGGAGAGGGTTCTCTCTTTATCTTAGTTTTTATTGGTTTTATTTTTTATTTTACTATATTATAAGGAGTCAGGAAATAAAAATGTGTTTTCAAAAAATAAGGTGAGTTAGGGGAATGGACTGTCCCTCCTATCTCCAAAGTAGATATTTACGCCAGTTAAGATTTTGGCTTTTGATAACGGACTTTGAAAACTTAATTCCCCGTGTTTCTTCTTTCTTTAGGAATCTTTTATACCAACTTTTCATTCCAGGATCAGAGGTCTGCATGCCTCTCCACCATTTCCACACTTATAAAATACTCTTACTCATACTGTTATGAGGAAGGGAATTCAAAGGGTAAATGAAATCTACAAAGAATCTAAAACCTAGTTTCGGTTCATACATTAAATCCACCACTTTTTAGCATTATATCTTTGGGCAAGTTTCTTAATCTTTCTGACCTTCAGTCTCTTCACCTATAAAATCAGGATCATAATAGCATCTACCTCCTGAGATTGTTATGAGGATTAAATGAGTTAACACAGGTAAAATGCTTAGACTAATGCCTGATACAGAGTAAGCGCTCAATATGTGATAGCTGTTATTATTATGATTATCTGCCACGCAAAGCATTGTTAGAAATATTAACAAATGTCTATACTAAATGTTCTTTGACAATGTGTTTTCCTCTAACTGTCGTAACTAAAATGAAGGAAATAGAAGACAGGAAATGAAGAAAGGACTAAGTATGTAACACTGATGCAGGACTGGCCAGCCCAGAATAACTTCATTCCCTGTATAATAAGATTGAAAAGTTCATTATTTCCTGTTGGCTATTGGCCCCTATTACTCCTGATAAAACTAGTGTGTATCCATCATTAAAATGAACAGCAGCTCCAGTTCCCTTGTTTTCTCTCATTTTCGTGTCTTTTGGTCACTGCTGCTGCCCTGGTGCCTCACGTAGTGCCTGGCATATGCAGACACTCATGCATGTTTGTTGAATAAATGAAGGAAAACCTGTATCTTTCTCTTTTTTTTAACAGGATTTATTCTTCAACTGAACACTTTTTCATTGCAATATTAAAGGCTTTTGCAAAGTGAATTTGTTCATTGTTGATAGTCAATATAAGTATTTTCAAATTAAATTTAAATTATTTATTCAGTGTACATTGATGCCTGTGATTAAGCACGCAGGCTTGTGCGTCAGGTTGTGTGGATAGGAAGCCGAGTGCCATCAGATTTGAGCTATCTGGATTCAGATCTTGGCTTTATCATTTGGACTCCCTGGGTTCAAATTTTGGCCCTCCCACTTTCTACCTCAGTGACCTTGAGCAAGTCATTTAACCTGACTGCTTCATTCTCTTCATCTGTGAAATGAGGGAAATAGTTCCTACTTCATAAAGATTTTATGAGGATTCAATGAGTTAATATGTGTAAAGTATTTAGAACCATATTTGGCACTTTGTAAGCATTAGAGGTGTTTGTTAAATTAAACAGTTAAAAGAAACCCTGGTTTTCCAATTAGATATAATAATAGTACCTACCTGATAGAATTGGTTCGATGATACTGCCTGGCACATAAGAAACACTCAAAAAAATGTTACTATTACTATTGCAATTATTGCACATCTTTATTTCTTTTTCTGCTGTGAGCAGTAAAGGCCCTGGCTTACCCTTTCTGTTTTTTGGTCCACTGAAAGTCTTGTTGATTCTAACTTCCCTTTCACTCCTAACTTTTTCTCCCCACACTGTGTTTGCCTTATCATTTTGCCTTGCGTCATTCGTGCCTTTTACACTACATACTCCTCAGGACAAGGACTTTGTTCTTTGTTTTGGCATAATTTTATAACACTGGGTACACTCAGGGTACTATAAAAATGTTAAAGAAGCAAAAGAAAAAAAAAGATGTAATGCACCAAGAGGCAGCTTAGGCTGACAGCTGGTGAGGCTGTTGTTCTCTTTGCAGTGTTGGTACCGGGGCAGGCCGCCCAGCAGCATCTCCCACGGCGGCTGGTGGCTAGTGGCTCGTGGCTCGCGGCTCGCGGGTGACGCGCGGGTCCTGGGTGGTCGCCGGGGCGCGAGGAGCATGAGCTGGGTGGTGGCTCGCAGGAAGGACCTCGGGAAGCCACTGCCTCGGGACACCGCACTGCTTACAGGTTTGCCTGCTTTGCTCCGCCTTTGCTAGAGAGGCCCCGCGTGGGAGTGAGATGAACTTGGAAGGACAAGTATTAAAGAACTGAAAAAGAAAGGAGAGGGAGGAATTCATTAAGGAGAGAGGCTGTGGTGGCCCTTGCTATTTTAAGAAACATTTCCTACGTGTTACCTGGGGCTACACATGCTATGGTCTTGTTTCCTGGAATTTTTCCAAATGGGAGGAATGTGGTACATGCATGCAGAATGTACTTGTAACCTTTAGGACCAAACCGCCCTTGATTGTTAAAGTGATCTAACTGGAAGGGTTTGTGTTTCCAGTCTTGCTTTGTGAACGCCTGAAAAGCAATCGAATGGTTCAGAGCGCTACATAAATGGAGCGATTTTATTATAGTCCTGAGAACACATTTCATCACTATTTTATTCCTTCTTGTTTTTGGAAGCAATTCTTTAGTAACAGCACATTTTTAAAAAATATCTGACGCTTTTTTGGCATGTGTCACTCTGCTATATTTATACTTGCTCTGCAGAGGAGTCCATATGGTTGGTTGACTTACATATAAATTTTTTGTTTGGAAGTAATTATAGATTCACAGGAAGTTGTAAAGGTGACATAGAGAGGCCCCATATCTCTGTCACCTAGTTTCCTCCCAATGGTTACGTGGGACCTAATTTTCTTAGGATATCAAAACCAGGAAGTTGGCATTGGTACAATATGTGTGTATCATTTCTATGTCACTTTATCACATGCATAGATTTGTGCAAACATTGCCACAACCAAGATACAAAACTTCCATTGCTACAAAGCTCTCCTTTGTGCTATTCCTTTATAATTACACCCACCTCCTTCTCCCTACTCCTGGCAACCAGATGTTTTCCATCTCTATATTTTTCTCCTTTTGAGAATGTTACATAAATGGAATCGTACTATATGTGATCTTTTTGAGACTGATTTTTTTCATTCAGCATAATGCTCTTGAGATCCATTTGAGTTGTATCAATAGTTTGATCCTTTTTGTTGCTGAGTAATATTTCAGTTGCTTGACTATATTTAGTGGTATGTTTTTTCCTCTCTGTTGATAGACTTATTTAGAACTTCAGTTGGATTAAAGAGATACTGAGAGTGCCTGGTGAGGTGAAAAGTGTGAGGACAAAATTTGAATAAATTTTTCTGTTCAAAATGACATTTGTGTGTGATAGATCAAAAGGATGGATAAACTACATCATCATTTAAGACAGAGGCCACTGGAAGATTGGAAGAGAGAAAAAGAATAGGGCAGAGAAAAGTGTGTATTTAGACAATAAAGTATAAAATTGGGCACCTTTTAAAATTTCCACACCCATATGATAATCTATCCCATGATTTTTGCCTTTAATTAAGACAACTCAGATTTCTTGAAACTAATAAAAACAATGCCTCTGCAATAGGGAATTCCCTGCCAGTCTCTGCTCAGTCACATAGCTGATAACTCAGGGACAGAGGCATGGCTGGAAATGACAGCAAGTGGCTGTTCAGTTTGACAGGGTCACCCAGAGTCAAAACAGCATCTTTGGGCACAAGGCAACCGTCAACTCTCAAGAGATTGTCAGTTTTATACTACTCTGGCATTCACCCCACCTGCTGGGGGGAGGAGCCTCTCCAAGACATTGCTTAAGTCAGGTTTGATTTAAAATGAAGATGTTATCTTTCACCTGAATGCCCACCAGCATGGGGAACCTGGGCACTGGCGGCTGTAAGAAGCTAAGGGAAGTGCATCACTTCTCAATACTCCCTAGAGGAGTTAGGAGCATCCTTCCCTTCAGCCAGCACCTATGGGAGAGCTCTCCCCCCACCCCTCTCCACCCCCCAAGGGGAGGAGAGAACAAAATATCCACTACTCTCTGAAGGTGTAAATACCCCTTTGAGTTTTTAGAATATCACATTTTGGCTTTCAGAGACATATTGTCAATTCACAAAATAACACAAACTATCAGTCCAGAGCCCTGACTAGACCCGAGTCTAACTGAGGGCGCTGCCCTGAGTCTCCATTCTAATGATTTCTGTTACCAGAAAAATATTCCTTTTCCCAAACCCTGCAGGAGGGTGGAGGGCAGGTAGGAGATGCTGGTTTCAAAGCCTAAACATACGAAAGACCGTCATAACTAAAGTAACTTATAGCTCCTTTTATAGGCAAATCTGCTTTACTGAATCTTTGGAAACGGAATAGAATCGTTTGTGCTGTCTTTGTGATTTATTTTATTTTGTGTAAACGTTAGCTACCTCATGTCACTTTGCA
Organism: Ceratotherium simum simum; assembly: GCF_057802395.1. Classification (NCBI taxonomy): domain Eukaryota; kingdom Metazoa; phylum Chordata; class Mammalia; order Perissodactyla; family Rhinocerotidae; genus Ceratotherium; species Ceratotherium simum. The sequence continues at coordinate 22,066,617 of NC_141916.1, forward strand.
GGCTGTTCTTCTGGGTCTCATCTCCCGTGCGTGGACAATAGGGTCCCACAGTGTGTGGGAGGGCAGGTAACTCAGGCCTGTAATCTGGAGGGAGAGAACACTTCTCTGTACATCGGGAGACTGAACAAAAGGCCCACTGGACTTTGTTTCCCTCTCTTACATTGTGCTGTTTACTTATTTGACTAATGATGACAGTCCTTAGGGGGTGTGACATGAAATGTAAACGCAGGGACTGCGGTTCCCAACATTGCAGGCATTGTTTTTTTTAAGAGGTGATGGGAGGGTTTGTTTTTTAAACTTTGTCTTTACGGAGAAGAACTAGAGCTTCTCTGAAGAAAAAATCAGATAGAAATGCCTCATGTACTATATCAATGTAGACAAAAAGCAAGCATTCGCTGTACAATTACTCTTGAACAATTTTGTAATACTATAGCAGTATCTACACTTTGAAGAATGAAACCAAATACGATGCTTACATTATTTTTTTATACCAGAATTTCATAAAGTACAAACTCCTTAACCTGGCAGTCAGGGTCAACCTCAGCCAGGCTCTACACAAACATTGCATTTGAGCTAAAGTGGACTCTAGTTGTTTTGGTGTTACTGGGGCCAAACTTCTGATCCCATTTCTCCTGCCTGGAACCCCCTCCCCTCTCTGCCGTCACACCGTTCTTCTTCCATGAACCTGTTCTATTTGCGCCAGATCCCATGCTGAGCTCTCCAGTTCAGTCCCAAGTCTGGAAGACTTGGATCCTGTTAGGAATAGTGTCCGACACAAAATAGGTACCCAATGGTAGTGGAACGTCATTAGGAGCCAGGCTCTGCTGTCAGACGTGGGGTTGAGTCCTGGTTCAGCCACTCCTTCACCAGCTTTGGTCTTTGGGTAAGTTACCCCATCTTTCTGAGCATCAGTTGCCTCCCTTGCAAAATGAGGATAATAATAACACCTACCCCAAAGGCGAGGGTATCACTGATTTGATACATGTGAAGTGCTTGGCACTGCGCTAGGCTACCACGAATATGATTATTGCTAATGAGGACTTTAGTAAACGAGATTTCAGACTTTACAAAATTAACAGGATTATGGTCTGAGTGGAGGATGCAAACCACAAAAGTTGAATGTTTAGGCTTCTCTGTGTCTCTCAACCCTAATGCTGCCATAAGACGGGATAGGGTCCCTCTATGCCTATCAACCAAGAGGAAAGAATCCCCAGTTGCCCACCCACTGAGACTGGACACAAAGAGATTGAAACAGAACGAGTCTTCCCTTCTCAGATCTAATAGGTATATGTGGGGTTTGGCACAGAGTTTATTTTTGGCAAGAGGTAATCAAATGATGGAAGAATTTCTATGAAGAAGGGAACAAATGCTAGACATTAGCTTCAAAGAGTAATAAAAATAGTCTCATGATGAGTCATCTATCCTTGAAGCTATTTATAACACAACCTGGAGCCATAGAAAAGTGAAAATTTCAATGAGTTAACTGGTTGTTTGAGCTACATGATGTAAACTATTAGGTTTTCTGATATTCCTCTACAAATTGGTTGATGTTTCACTGAAGCATGGCTTCAATCAAATCAAGGGCATAACCATTAGCACTTTTTTTGGTTACACTGATGTCTAAGCAAACCTCTTTTGTGTTTTGCGTTACAGATCTAAATATGATGTGTTTAGACCATAGCATGCAATTATAAACAGAACAGAAAATAATTTAAATAAATAGCAAGGCACATTGGATTTGAGAGAACAGATACAGTCACATGCAGATTCTGATTTTATCCTGCTCCTGGGGCCATATCTTACATAATTACTCTTTGTTAAGGAATTGGAATTCTGTGTGTACAAGTGTTTTTCAAAATAACACCCCCCTCCCAAAAGACGTTCTCAAAAGTTGGGTGAGGTGCACACGTGCACATGGATATGCATAAATTTCACAGGCACAAAAGAGGAAAATTCTGCTCAGAAGTCTCACTTGTCTAACTAAGGATATGGAAAAACTCTTTGTTGCATGATTAGAGAATGCAATGTTCTGGTTAAGAGGAAATTACACCCGCCATGGATTGTCAATTTTTAAAGAATTAGAAGACAGCAAGATCCATTTTAAAACCAAAATTCTATTGAACATAATTTAATCTTTCAATGTTCAGAATGCCATAGGCTACCATTGTTAACTTCATCTATAACGGAAAAACTCAAAAGTGCTAGTTAATAGAAATTTCTGTTTGGTTGAAGGAATTTATAGTATCTTCCTTCTGCTTGCAAATTTTTGGGAAGAATATCAGGAAAAATACAGGTAGTCGTTCTAAACCGGGAAAATTAAACCTTTTTAATATGGAAAATTTCTAACATTTTCCAAAGTAGAGAATAGTATGATGACACCCCATCTTTACCCAGCTTCAACAGCTGTCAATACTTGTCTGTTGCTTTTCATCTATACCCACACTTTTCCTTCCTGCTACTCCCACTACAATCATTACTAGATTATTTCCAAGCAAATCCAAGTCATCATATAATTTGATCCATATGTGATTCAGTATGTATCTCAAAAAGATAAAAGTCTTTAAGAATAACTAAAATATTATCACACCTTAAATAAACCAACATTTCCTTAATATTATCAAGTATCCAGGCAGTGTCCAAATATCTCTGATTGTCTCTCTTTTTTCTTTTACCGTTAGTTTGTTTGAAGCCAAATCCAGAGTTCACACACATTGGTTGATATGTCTCTTAAGTCTGTTTTAATCCATAGGTTCAACCACTTCTCATCTCTTTTTTTCCCCTTGAAATTTATTTGATGACGAAACCCAGTCATTTGTCCTATAGAATTTCCTATATTCTGAATTTTGTTGATTTACATGACTGTCATCCTCAAACTCCAATATTCTGCCTTCTTCAATCCAACCCTCATAAAATTGCTTCTCTTTTAAAAAAAATTGCACCTTGTTGTCATTTCTTTGCCTGTTTCCTTGAGGATCCTCCAGCCTACATTTTGCCCAGTTTTGCTCAAATATCTTTCCTCTTAATACCCGTGGTTTACCTAACACTACTTCCTGATAGAACCTGGCTGACCTGTGGTGCCCTTTCAATCAGGTTTCAAAGTATGCACTGGTCTACTCACCCCGGTGCTTACACAACTTTCTCTAAGATTGCAAGACATCGCCAGTAAACAAGAAGGGTTGTTTTGATTTAAAAAATTGTGCCACATGACTACTTTTTTTTTTCATGAGGGAGATTGGCCATGAGCTAACAGCTATTGCCAATATTCCTCTTTTTGCTAAGGAAGATTGGTCCTGGGCTAACATCCGTGCCCATCTTCCTCCATTTTGTATATGGGACGCCGCCACAACATGGCTTGAGGAGCAGTGTGCGGGTCTGTGCCCGGAATCCAAACCTGCAAACCCCAGGTCACTGAAGCAGAGTGCGCAAACTTAACCACAACACCACCGGGCCAGCCCCCAACATGACTATTTTTTAAGAAGTACTTCTCTATTACTGATATACACAGATATATTTAACAGGAAATTATATATTTGGGCTTTGTTTTAAAGTAGCAGGGTGAGAGAGTGGTGGTTTAGATGTAATAAGATTGGCCATGGTTGATAATTGTTGAAGCCCGATAATGCATATGTGAGGTTTCACTATATTATTCCATCTACATTTGTATAAACTTGAAATTTTCCATAATAAGAATTAAAAATGAAATTCACTATATTAGCTAAGCTAAGGAATGAAGCATTTCATTTGGGGGCCTATATATTGTAACATTTTTGCCAAAGGTCACCAAAAAATCATTTCTAAGGTAAAATGCAGCTGCTTTTCTTGTTCTGCAAGTATGGTTTGCCTAAAAACAAGTCAGTTTTAAAGTAAAAAAAATCAGCAGATAAATAATATTTAAATAAAATAGGGAAATGGTTTGGAATGATTGAAAATGTGAGTCATGCTGAGGTGCTTCATAGGTTGGCTGATATGTCTAAGCTGTCTTTCTTAAGACTCTAGTGTGGCAGAACTCCTTGACATGCCTCTGTAGGTACCAAGAGCTGACAAAAGATGCATGGAAGAAGAAGCAACACAAGCCGTTTGATTACCTCGTAAGAAAAGATGCTCAGATGGATTATGAAGGTCTCACTTACCGGCTTTCTGGGCTACTCTGCTAGACGAGCATGCAGTCCTCTTTTCCAATGTGCAAGTCAAAAGCAAACCTTTCCAAAACCTTTCAGCTTTTAACTTGAGTCTGATTTCTCTTTATTTTGTTTAACTGTTGAAAAGATAACAGAATTTAATACCTACTAGCCATATATACTAGAAAATACTTTTTAAAGGACATTTAGCCTTTATTAATAACAATTTCCTATTACTTCATTAGTATTATATTTAATTAATTTATTTACTAGTAATTAATTTTAACTGTATTCAGCTATGCAATAGCAAAATTTAAGATTCTAGAAGCATTTTAGTGAGCAAAAGGTGAGAAGTTGAAATTTATTATTACCAATTTAAATATGTAATAATCTCATTGGTGATGTTTTTACTTTTATGAGTATAAAAATATCTTACTGATTCATGCAGGCTTAGCCCCAACTGCGTAAATCATATCTTCTTTGTAAGCTATTAAGTTACTCAACCTGGAATTCTTCTGTCATGGACTTTTCAGGAATTTGATCCTCTCAACGGGTGAAAGGTTATTCTATCCCCAGATCCCCCAATCCCTCGGAGCTGTTACTTCCTACATAGTCACTCTTTAAAAATTTTGATCAGAATTGAAGTAAAAAGCCAGTTGGTTCCCCTTTGTAATTCTTTCAATAAAACTAATGTTATACATGTATATATTTCTGAGTTTCTAGATTTGTGAATATTTTGTTTTGCAAGAAATTTAGAAAAATAATTCAATAGCCCATGTGAGTACATTTTTTACTCCTTTATTCTCCACCAAAATTAACAAATGAGGGCAGCACACTTTTGAATAGTGACAGTAAGGAGATAGTCAAGTGTGATGAGTTTCAAATTCCATGCAATGTAAGCCCCAAATATATCAATTATTGAGGCCAAAAGAAGGCCCAATCACCTGTCCTTCTGTCAGTAAAGCACAAATCATTTTCTCACAATAAAAATAGAAGAAATGTTTATACACGTTCTTTAGAAATAGGTATAGGGTAGTTCTTTTCAGGTTCTTCAAGGTTCACTTTTAACAAATAAACTTCAAGCATATGTAGAGAATATCAAGCAAAATAATAACAAGGCATTACATTTACATATCATGTTTTCATAAACTAATAGTCATCAACTTCAATTCTTATGTGGCTATGGTTGTGTCTTTTTTGCCGGAGTCACTGTTGTGTATCCAAATACATTACACTTTTAGGATTCCTTAATCTTAAAAAATTCCTTAAATATAATAATAGTAATAAGTACTCAGAACTATTCTAAGTATTTAGAAATATTCTTGTTTCATATGAAAATGTTATTACTATACTCACACATTTCCATTTTGCAGAATATCTAATCTGTACCTGTACAACTAACATATTTCTGTATGTTTCTTTAAAAAAAAAAAATTCTCCTTATCTTAGAAACACGTATATGCTTTGTGTTGCAGTGGTTGCTATGGCAAGTCTGTATATTTTTTTAAATACCAGACCAGAGTAAACAGACATTGCAGCAGACTGAGGCAGTGCTGGAGGCATTAAGACCTCAGCATTTCTGTTATAAATATACATTTTTCAGAATTTCCTACATGTGAAAAGTTAACTCCATAACAAGTTAACACAAGGCAACGCATGCTAATGCCCAAGTAGCTGAATATTTTAAGTGGCCCACTAATGGAAGCTGTTTCTCCTGGGATCTGTGAATATTGCAAAGAACAGAAGTTTGGGGACCATTTCTGGAAAGTTTGCCGGTAGGCCTAGGAATTAAATTTGCCATCTGGTTTTCAGCCGAGAATACAGAATGGAATTGAGATTTTGAATTGAGATTTAGTTAATGCATGATTCTTTGAATCAAAAATCATCTACTGTAGAAGAGTAGCTTCTCATAAAAATATTAAGTACCTAGGCAATTTTATGTGGCTCTCTGATTTAAAAATGTACAACCAACAGCAACGATTAATATTTATTTAGTTCTTACTGTATCCCTGGCCCTGTTCTAAGTTCTTCACACATATTTTCTCACTTGCAGAAAAGTAAAGAAAGAATACAGATGCTTTCTTTAATAAGTTACTGTTCTATGCAAAAATAAAGAAGGAAGGAAGGAATAACGGGTTAAAAAATAAAGAGGCCTTAATTTACCAGTCTACTCAAGATATAAAACACAGGCCATCTCCACATGATTCGTGGAGCTAGAGAGAGAGGGCAAAATAGGAACTCTCTAAACACTTAGAATCCTTGAAAACTTATTTCCCCCCACCCGGATCTACTCAATACAAGCATACTGTCTCATGTACATCTTGTGTCAATTATTCTCAAGTCATTACAGCAGTCACAACGTAGAATAACAAAGTGTGATTCCATGAGATCATGCAAAGCTTTGAAAGAAAATTGTTTTTTAAATACTTTAGGTGAAAATGCATGTGCCACAAAGCCCTGTGACCTCATCTATTTCTGCACAGTGAAAATGAATCTATATATACTCTCAAATATTCCTCATGGGTATATATAAACATTTGTGATAACGCATATAGAAACTGAGTACTTTTATGCTGAAATCCTAGGAAAAAAAGAATAAACAGAGCCTCAAATTTTTCACGATAGCTGGAGTGATTTAGCTTATTGAGGTCATCATAAGGAGATTTCTCTGCTGAGAAAGCATCTAAAAATGTGTTTCATCTTTTTGCCACATATTCCTAAATCCTTATATTCGTGTAATAAAAATAAGCTATACTGGATATTAAAGAAATGTTTAAATAATGTTTCTTGTGACAAAAACATGACCAGAAAACACTGAGTAAAATCCTAGGAGGTCTTTCGACAGCTCCCTGCAGCCTCATCTTGCTCCTGTTGATTCTTTCCATAATTGGGCATGAGAGTGATAAAAATCTTGTTTACTTAACGATTGCCCCAGGAAAACCAGCCTAGGTGACTACACATTGGACAATGAATAATTCAGCAGACTAGTTATTGCTGTTCTACCAGCAAATAGTGGGACTGATTTTTTTTTTAAAGACTAAATTTACCTTATAAAAATTAAACTGGGTTGTTGAGACCATGAATCTCAGTAGTCTGAATAGGTACTAAGCCTAAAGACATCTATATTTATGTAACAAATATACTTCAATTTAGGAGGAAAACAGGAACGTATTCATGTCCGTATATTTACACTCATGGGAAAACGGCTCTCAATATCTCAGCAACTGAAAGACCAACTGTTTGAAAGAGGGAGAAATGGAAAGCAAGTAAATGACCAGAGTGGACATGACTAGCTTCCATCAGCATTATACCCAGAGCACCTAATGGGTAAAAAAACTGACATAGTTCTCAAATAGCATAAGAATATTTTATAAGAACACTAAAGATTTTTAAATAATGTTATTTTTAATTTCTATAAAGCTCTCTATTTGAAAACACCTGCATGTGTGTTTCCTCATTTCTCAATCTCAAAGAGTGAATCGAACTGGACCTAATAAAGGATTTGACACCACAGTCTTTGATTTTTTATTTTATTTTATTTTATTTTATTTTATTTTATTTTATTTTATTTTATTTTTTGTGAGGAAGATCAGCCCTGAGCTAACATCCATGCTAATCCCCCTCTTTTTGCTGAGGAAGACCGGCTCTGAGCTAACATCTATTGCCAATCCTCCTCATTTTCTTTCCCCAAAGCCCCAGTAGATAGTTGTACGTCACAGTTGCACATCATTCTAGTTGCTGTATGTGGGACGCGGCCTCAGCATGGCCGGAGAAGTGGTGCATCGGTGCGCGCCGGGAATCCGAACCTGGGCCGCCAGCAGCAGAGCACATGCACTTAACCGCTAAGCCACAGGGCCGGCCTGACACCACAGTCTTTTCGACTTCAACTCAAATTCTAAGCAGTCTTGTCCTGGTTAACCTCAATTAATGAGAAGTAGCATATATGTGTGCTTGCAAGACTTCCTTGTATTTAAGAGATGTGAAGATGGAAGTTATGGGGTCCTGTTTGATCAAGAAGCTGCCTCGAAGAGAGCCAGTCTTCCATTCATGTCACCAGCTGACCATGCACTGATTCAAGATTAAAGGGGTCTTACCTTTGAATCAACTGACTAGGATTAGACGAAAACTGTGTGGCTGGCCAATTTCAGAATTAGTACTAAAATGCCCAGCAATCTCAAATTCTGGAGTGTAAGCAAAAGGTAGGTCATTTACTTTGGCCTTTAGAAAATGTGTCTTGGCACATCTTTGGGTCTTCATATTTTGTCAATCTCACCAAAAAGAAAAGTAACCCAAAGCAAAGCCTAACCAAACCCCTAAAATCTACCAGGACATTTGCATGTTTAAACATTGGCTCTGAGGACAGGTTCAGGGGTAAATATGTACCATGGTGCTGTTCAGTTTCACAGGTTGGTTAATGTTAAACACGTATTGCAAATCGTGTCTTATTACGAGGTTGTTTTCTGAGATTCCACGGGTCAGGGTTAAAACCTGCCGTTTTCTAGCTTTTAGACAGTGCTAATCAATAGTTTAACAAATGAAATAATGGTCTGATAAACAGTGACAAGACAATTCCAAAGCAAAAGGTGTTGAAACGAATTGAATTGTATGATCAATTTTGTGAATGTCACATTGCCCTTATAAATGAATAGCAATAAAAATATCTTTTATGTTTATAGTGCTTAAATATCCATTATCTCATTTAACCCTCACAGTAAGCTTGTATAATGGTTTTTATTAGACCCAGTTTTTTTTGTTTTTGTTTTTGTTTTTTAATTTTTTGTTTATTGCAGTAACAGACCCAGTTTTAAAGAGAAAACTGAGTTCCAGAATATTTACATGACCTTATCTGCTTATTCAACAAAGACTTACTAAGTAGGTACCATATTAGGTTTTGAAGTTAGAGACAATTCTTTAAATATACATATATAACAATACTTACATAATGTTTACTATGTGCCAGACACTCTTCTAAATGTTCTAGAAATATTAACTTAGGTAACCCTCATAACAGCAGTGTGAGGTAGGCACTATTATCTCCTTTTTACAGATGAGGAAACTGAGGCACGGAGATGACAAACAACTTGCTCAAAGTCAAAGCAGCTAATAAGTGACAGGACTTGGGTTTAAGTCTAGGCAGTCGAGCTCCAGAATCTATACCAGTTGACCCTGTGCTATGCTGAACAAGACACAGTGTCTGCTCCTGAGGACTACGAAGTCTAGAAGGGCAGATGTAGACAAATCTATTAGGATATCATATAAGCTCAACAGCAAAGCTTGTAGGAAGCAGAGACAGCACAGAGGAGGGAGGCATTTACTCCACTTTGTCTAAAGTCTCTTAGCTAGTAGGCAGCAGAATGGGGATCACATCTGAATCCTTGAATTTGAACTTCAGAATCAATAGGCTCTCCATTTCATAGGGCAGTCCCATATTTGATAAAAGAATTTGGAATTACAGTGAGAAAACAACAATGCTCTTATAGGAACATAGCATATGAAGCAAAGGATAAAAACTGAGCTTTGAATAGGAAAAAAAGCACTATGGTTCCTACTAGATACAAATGTAAAAATAGATACAGGTATACAGATCTCTGTCTTCATATATGTAACATACAATACATAATTTAATACATATGTAGATACCATCAGAACTCTTGTGTATATCAACTCAACCGTAAAGCTCCCCAGTTATTCTAAGGCTTGTGGTCACTCAGAGAAACACAGAGCCAGATGTTTGGAAGTAGAAGGAAAGCCTAAAGACGAGGACACAGTGATGAACATCGTTTGGGGTAAACTATAGATTTTCAGTGATTACTCCCTGATGGAATGATTGCTTGATTGACAGGTTAAAAACAGGAACAGGAGAGAAAAAAAAGACTAAAGACAACTAATTCATCATTTACCTTTCAACTTTGGTAAAAATTTGGATGAGGAGAATTAGTTAAGTTGAAATATTTAGAATCAGGATTTTAGGTCAACGTGTCAGAATTTTATGCCCAACATGTTTCTATTGGACAACCACTTTGCTATTTCTTTGACTGCTACATAAGTGTAGCTACCATCTATTTACATTTCTAAGTTTTGTAGTCCAAAGAGTGGCAAAAGGAGCTCCATGGGAAGAAAGAAGTAACTATTTTGCCAGTTTAAACTATTGTCATGTTCATAAGTGTATTTTCGGCACATAGTAGATTCTCAATAAATGAATTGGTGAATTTCATTTGCTCCTCTCAGTGGTCCTGTTGTCACCCTAGGAATCATATACTTTTTATAAATGAGAAAATGAAGGCCCAGAGAGTTTACTGACTTGTTGGTACTTCCACAGCTAGTACATGTTGGAGTTAGAACTTGAACCCAAATCTTCAGAATCGAAATCCAATGCTAAATGCTTGTATAACAGAGGAGGAAGAACCTGTTCAGCCATTCAGATGTTTCAGGGTGTCAGAAGCCTTCTCTTGTAGATTAGAAAGGATGAAGAGGGCAATTTCAAGAAAAAATGAGCTCCTCTCAGCCTTCCTCTGAGAAAGCTAATGTTAAAAGTTTTAAGCAAGCTTCAAAGGAAATGCCATCAGCCTTTTAAAGTCGAGAAAAGGGCACAAGGAAAATTATTTGCATGAATACAATTCTTTTATGCATATGTAAAAATCAAATCATCCATCATTAAAAAGCAAGTTATCAGTCTTCCAATCACACCTACACTAAACACTATAAAAAAAGAATTAGAGACTATAGATGCTTGCAAATTAAGACATTAATATTACTGGGTAAATTACTTATATAATTTACTTAAGCATCATCTTTACTTAAATGTATTTTAAAATATTTAAGATATCTAGGAAAGAATAGAGAGTCAAAATTTCTGTAGTTAAAATTCAATTTCTTTAAAACATGCAATTGGCTCCTTTCTCAAAATACCTCATGAACCTGAACTTTTCTGTTCTTAGCCCAATTACAACACAACGATCCTGATGGTCCAAACCCAAAGCAGAGGCCCCAGCCCACATGAACACTCTCTCCAAGGATGCAATGCAGGCAAGACTTGCCTTGTGCTCCCCTGGTGGTTTTTACTCTTTGTGGTAACCTTTATTAACACGATTCCTAACAAAGCACATTTTCTCCACATATCTGAAATTTTGGCACTGCTCAGTTGCTTTTTTTTTTATGAACTCATTTGAACTGAACAGAAGAAAGAAAAGACAAAGCACGGAAACCCCATGTGATCACACCAGTGACCTCTCCAGTAAATGGGACTGGTATTCCGGGAACACCAGGTCGCCAGGAGGTGTTCTTTCTTGCCCTTGCTCATGCTGTCCCTCTGCCTGCAGTCTGTCCCCCATCCCATTGCTCCTTGCCAGCTCCTGTTCATTCTTTCAGTCTGAGCCCAGCTGTCACCTTTTCCAGTAAGTCTTCTTTGTCCCTTTCAAGCCGAGGTGGGTGCCACACTTCTCCTACCCCTCAGTTCCCACAGGCATCTCGCCCACCACATTATAGCATCATGACCTACTTAAGCAACGGATTCCTCTGAGAGACCAGGGCTTCTTGAGAGCCGAGACTGGGTCTAATTTTTTTTATTGTCTCTCTTGCCTTAGCCCCTACCATAAAGTCTGGCACATAAGTGTTCAATAATATTTATTGAAAGAATAAATGAAGATGGCTCCTTATTATGCTGTATTAGAAACTGACTATCTCACAGCATTATGGAAAAAATATTGAGGGTCCAAATGTATTCAAAAATCTCCATTTTTCTCAACAATATTTTGAGATCCATTGGAGTACCTCTTGCTGATGGAGAAGAAACAATCCATCCTTCCAGAACAAACTGGACATGCATGATTTTGTCTAGACAAAATTTTGTAAGTACCCATTGAGGATAGAAGATTTTTTAAGAAAGTTGATTTTTGCTGGTTAAGGATGCAAAATATTCTCACTAAAAATAGAGATTTAGCTAGCAGCTAGTATCTGGGGTTGATTAATAATTGTTGCAAAACCTAAGAGAGGAGCTCTTTGTTTTTGTTGCTTTTGTTTTTAATAATGTTTATTGTTTTTCACATAGTGAAAGTAATCCATAATTTTTAAAGGTTAGTTGGCAAATATAGATGAGAAAAAGAAAAGATTATCTACATTTCCACAATCTGGAAATAACCACTATTCATATTTTGACATATGTTCTTTCAAGCATTTTTTCTTTGCATATGTTTTCCCATATTACATATACATAATTTTAGAAACAAAATAGGGATCATATTACTATTAGATTTTGTATCTTGCTTTTTAAAACTTATTATTATTATAATTTTCCCATACCCTTATGATTCTTAGAATATTCTTTGAACACATGGTTGGTAATTACTGCTTCATATTCCAGGAAGGCAGCTCTCTAGGAAGGGACTAATGCATGCAGCATAAGCATTCACTTACCCTCTCACAATGGCTCTGAACATAGGAAGGAACTACTGCATTTTAATATATCACAGGATCCATCAATTAGAATAATTGTTACAATGTTTCCTGTTGCAACCTCATCAGTTCTAAAGAAAGGATTTGAATACACAGATTGAATCAGTGCCTTTAACAGAGGCTTTCATTTGTTTAACATTTATACAGTACCTACTATGAATCAGGCATAGGCTAATATTAATCGAGGTAAACAAACAAGACATTGTTTACAGTTAATCTAAATTGGCTGTCTAGACGTGCTTGAATGCATTCCAAGCCTCCTAAATATACCATCTGCCTGAATGTCCCCCCTCTGCTGCCATCCTGCCGAATGAAGTCAAGACATTTACTTTTTCTGAGTCAGCTTTCCTATATTTAAAGAAAGATGGGTGCTACCAACTTCATACCCAGCCCTCCAGGAATCATAATTCTTAACTCAAGCAACACATAAAGTACAAAAAGCTCAATTAATCTTGCCATGCTGGGCACTGGTGACCCTCATAGCAAAGGACGGTACATCAGTCAACAAGTTCCCTATTAAGAGCTTTGACTGCACCATGGCCCGGCCCTGGAGTTGCTTACAGCCCAGCAGGAGAGATGAGATCCTCAGGCAGAAACCTGCCCCCTAATTACTGACTCAGGAAAGAGCAGACCTGACTCAGGAAATCCTCTGCATTCACTGAAAGTCCACTAGGAAATGTCAATGTCACTATCATACATCTCACTCTGCCCAAATTCCTACTGCAACACTTGGGAGAGGATACCAAAAAGGCCAGCCTGAACGTGTCTTTGTTATTAGAGACACTGATTCTTGTACAGCATGGGTTTGTGTTATCACCTTTTAGGAGAGAGCCCCTTCCCTTTAAAAATCCTGCTGAGTGCTCTTCTGCCTCCTTTCTCCTCTATCTCGTTCCAGTCTAGCCAGGCAGTCTACTGGGTCACAGCTCGAGAAACTGTTGGGAGTCCAGATTCAAGCAAGATGACACCAGGTTTTCAAAGTCCAATCACTGATGAAATTACAAGATCCAACTGCATAGCAATTATTCCGGGAGGGAATTTGCTTTTAAAGGAAAGGGATGGGTGGGAATATGAAAGAGAGCAAGGGAAATTAATGTACTGCAGCCCAAAATGAATCTAATTTTTTTTTTTGCTGAGGAAGGTTTGCCCTGAGGTAACATCTGTTGCCAATCTTCCTCTTTTTGCTTGAGGAAAATTCACCCTGAGCTAACATCTGTGCCAGTATTCCTCTATTTTGTATGTGGGTCGCTGCCACAACATGGCTGATGAGTGGTGTAGGTCCACACCCGGGAACTGAACCCGTGAACCTGGGCTGCAGAAGTGGAGCACACTGAACTTAACCACCAGGCCACGGGGTTGGCCCAAGAATGTAATTTTTTAACCCATCAATTGCTATTAATTAGAAAGGCAGTCAACAACCTAGCACTGTATTAATACTGCATTCTATATGAAGAACTTAAATTAACATGGTGATTTATTTGTTTAGGAAGTGTTGTTATAATTATCATTATAATTATACATCTCTTAGCAGTGCTATTTCTTTCTCAAGCAGGCATTTTAAAGCATAAGAATCATTCTTTAAAACAATCTTTTAAAAGCTCTAATCTAACATTTAGAGTTTCGGTACGTTATTTAAGTTGTAATCACCCATAAGCCTCACAGAACTTGTCATCCTTCTTCACCATGATATATCTGCTTAGGCAGAAGCCTGCAGTGAACTTGTAATACCCTTTTCTCTGCATCATTTCAATGTGGGATCAAGGAATGAAACGGACCAGAAGGATTTGAGTTGCTTGAATGAGGAAACGCAGAGAACAAAATATCATCAACACCATGAGCTGTCTCCTAACGCTTTTTCCGTCAGCTGAGGCTAAAAGGAATTTCCTATTTAGGTCTGCGGCAAAGTCAGTAAGTTTGTCAATCTGCACCAAACTTGTTTGCTAATATTGCAACATAGTCGTTGACTATTCAAACATTTTCAGAGTGCTCCATTGTACTGTAAAGGTGGTTTAGGTGGGGCTGCAGAGGAGGGAATGCCATCGACTACATCATTTCCTCACCATGCCTGGGTCACTGCATTTCTCTCGGTCAGGGTGGTTTTTAGAACAGAAAAGCAAAGCCTCTCCTGGGGGCCTAGGCTGGGAACCCCTTTGGGGCCTCATATTCAGGAAGGTCTCAAATTTAGACTTTTTGAAGGTATCATCAAATGAGGCTATTCATAAAGTCATTTGTATTATGGTTAAGGTGTTATTTTGTTAAATAGGAACACTGAAAATGTACTACAACTTAGCAACCTTATTTTGGATTTTTAAAAATTTTTAAAAATATATTTAGAGCCTCAAAAAATAGAAGTGGCCTAAGTTTCCATGGATATCTGAGAGGATCTGTCAAAGGGGTATTAGAAAATTATTAATCTTTACTTCTGTGTTTACAGTTAACTTGCTATGTGGCTTTTGGGGGTTATATTCATTTTTTCCCTCTTTTATTCTTTATTTCTTATTACGTAAGTTGAGGTTAATAATTACATAATCATGAAGAGAGATGCCTGTAGCATATCTAATCTTTCATCACTCCACAAGTGATGCACAGACTATGGTAGCACAAGAATATAGTGCTCAAGTCATCTTCAGAATAACATGGAATTCTGCTATTTGAATGATTTAGAAATATTTCTGTAACATTTCTGTATAGATTTTCTTCTTTTTTCTTTTTTGCATGTATCCATACTAAGAGAGATAAAATGAAGAATTTGGAGTGCCAAAACGTGACATCAAAAAAGATCACAAATTCTCTTCATCACTGTAAGCCTGAGACTCAAAAGCCAGGGGGTAAATCCTACATTAAAAAGACATATCAAAATCTTGTTTCTAACTGCAGTTATGCTAGTGTCTTCTGTTTTCAGGAATAACTTGGTAGGTCAGATAGACATTTCCCTGCAGTATTATAAAGAGCAGTTGGATTAATGGAATTGTTGTTTGTATTTGGAAGCCCCAATATTGGCTCTAGGATGAGGACACACGTATAGTCTTTGGACTTGATCTACTTTGTTAGATTTTGAGTTTACAAATCCAAAGGCTGAAAATGATAAAAGGTAACTCTTCTTGGAGAATAAGGCATCATAAAAACAGTGTAGTATAGAAAAGTTAAAAAGAAACAGAAGCAAGAAAAAAGATAGGTGACCTAAAAGGGAAATTGAAGTAGGAGCAAAGAAAAGCAAGTGAATGCAGATACAAAGGCCATATGAAATTACTAAAAATTAGGTAATTTGGTTTCTTAATCATTACTATTTCTACCCATCTTCTTCCAATTTGGCTGTAACCAGATTCTATTTCCAAGTATTATTTTGTCCCATGACTAAAATTAGAAATTTGGGTACAATGGTGATGAGAACAAGAGGTTATCTTTCCCAGTGTCATTGCAAAATGCCCTGATGGTCTGGCTAAGGGACTTTTTTTTAATTGTTGACCAGTTTTGACTTGATCCAGCTGGAACTTTCTCTTTGAGGACATCGTTGAAGGTAGAAACTTTAAACAAGATGATCAATGATTTTAAATAGAGGCAAAAAAAACCCTATTTAAATGCACAGGTATGATCTGAATCACTTACTTTATTTTGAGCCAACAATTTTGTATTTTCAATAGGTAACATTATATTGGGATATACATTCTAGGGACCTCCTCTGTACTATTTGAAAATGATAGCTACAGATTGATGGAAGGGGTGCTGAAATGGATGAGTTATCACCATATATTCTCCTTCTCTATATAAAGAAAAATGAAGATTTTATTGCAAGTTTCTTGGTTCTCATAGAATGAGCACATAAAATTCATAGCATGTATTGTAAGCTAGTGAAAGTGATAGATACAGCAGTACAAGAAAGAGGCAAACTACCACTGACTCCAGTTTAAATCCTTTCCATCTGCCTTTTCTTCTGCCATCATTCTAGACAGGCAAGTATCGCCAAAGCCAAACTATTAGTCAACTTCCTCACTGTTCTCCTTCTCCCCACCGCCATCTCCACCCTGTCATCCCACCTATATCCCTTCCCTGGTGATTTTATGATTTTCTTCAGAAGCTTTCAAGAGATCCTCATTGCTAAAAATCTGAGGTCCCTAGTCTTAATGCCTTTTATAGCCTGGACTATTCCATTCTATTCTATTTTGCTCCAGAAAGTCTCCACTGCAGTCGGACTGGTTCTCACTGTTGCCAGAATATACTTTAGCGTGTCTGCATTTTTTCATCCAAGATGTCTTTCTCTTTTCTCTCTACCTATTGGAATCTCACCTGGACTTTAAGGCCCTCTTCAAAGTCCGTGGGCTCCCTGAAGCCTTCTTGGATGGCCTCAGCCGCGGGGGACTCTTTGTCTTCTGGAGTCCTGGGGCATATCGCGCAATTCTGCTGACATTAATTACGTTATAGTCTAGGAAGCCAGGTATCCCTTTATGTGGATATATCTTACCCCCTGAAAGGCACCCCCCCCACACACACACAGATCAAGTCTCATATACCTGTACATGGCGGCACTTATATGAATTCCTTATGTGAAGGATTAGTTAAAATGTTTTTTATCTCCTTGCTCAGACTAGCTTTGTTATTCACTATCCACATATTTTTCATTTCATTCACTTTTTTAAGTCTGTACATATTCTCATTCATTACCTGTTTCTACAGTGATACGTGAGCCAAATCAGAGACTAACTGAATATAGTACATTGGCCATGTTTTAAAAATCAAAAGAGCATAGACTTATTACCAAATGTATGTGAAATTACATCATATATGGTTTTCAGAAATGTTCAGGACATTAAACTGTAATGTTTAAGTCTGTATTTTTCTTATGAAAGGAGAGTTACAGTGAGTTTTGTCAAGACCAGACCACACATTTCTTCATTAATTTTGGCATGTCTAAACATGTCAAATATCGAGGGAAGAAAATAGTCCAACAAACAATTTCCTAAACTATTTTAATTAAGCTAACTTTTGTCAAATAAATTTCAAATGTGTATATTTGATTTTTGAGTCAGTGTTAGGAAAGTTTGTGATAAGAATTTTGCAATTAGAGTAGGTTCAAAAGAAATATGACAAGACCCTTCATAGAAGTCTCTTACATGTGCTTTTTATTTTAATCCAACATTCTAATTTACTATAATTATTTAGTGTACTCAAACAAGATCAGAATTATAAGGAAGCCAAAACTTAAAATTTTAAGAGAGGTAAAACTTTAGGTATTTGTACATTTATCTCCACCCTATTTTATATGAAGATATCATTGTAAGAATTCACACATTGGGGTACATTCATTCATTTTCAGTTGACCCACTATTAAATGGAATTTTACTACAATATGATTATTTAATTTTCTAACAATTATTGCAGGCTTTTGCTTGCTTAATCTTATACTCATCTGGTAACTTTGCAAACAGAAAGAAATCTTAAGTGGGAAAGATCACAATTAAATGATGGAAGTAATTTGAAAAGGAACATTCTTTAAATTTCCCTGACTTAAAATTAGTGTATTTGTTATCATTTTTTCCCTAGACCATAATAATTTTCATCTGATAAAAGACAACACTACAGATTAAATCTGGAAAATAAAGAACAAGCTAACTAAGAGACAAATAAAAGTAAAAATACCATATTAAAGTTAACAGCCCAAATGGGCACATCTGAAAAGGAAAAGAAAAATGGGCAACTGGACATTTTGTTTAATGTTTAATGTCTTGCATCAACTTAAGAATTTCTTACTCAAAGAACAAAGTTTAGTTTTTTTTTAATAGAAATAGCGAATTGACACAACTGTTGTAATCTAGCATTTCTTTTGATTGGTTATCAGATTGTTCGTTAATGTTATAAATATTGAAAAGGCAAAGAACTGTTAATTTTGGATTGATTTTTAAACTGTTTTTCTCACCTCACTTTCAGAATGTTAAGTCTATTTGACACATTTTCATAACAGAATTAATTATTTGCCAGCACATTTGAACTCTTCCTCTGATATGTGGAAAGCCAGGTAGATTTTTTTGAAAGGAGGAAAATGTCTGTTTAGAAAGTCTTTAAAAACTCCAAACAGCCTTTTGCTTACTCTGCCCTTGGAATGGTAGCGGTGGCTGATAACAACCTATGATTTCCGAGCTCACGTCACCTTGAGTAACTGGGTGCCATTTGGAAGTCTCTTTCATTCTGTAACGTTTCCTCTGAATGCGTCAACAGTTCTAAAGAGAATAACTCTTCCACTATATAATGAATATTTTCTACGCATTCTGATTATAATATTTCCTTAAACAATCTGACTCCATGAATATTATTATTGTTACTGTGTTGTTCTACTTTGACTTCAATTCATAAACCTTTGGAAAAATTAACATTTCTAGATTTATCAGTCACTCGACCTATAGAATCTTGATACAGAGTGACGCCAATCAAGGTAAAACTTTCATTAAGTGAGTATTTTGCTTAAAAGCCAGACTTCTAAAAGCAAATAGAAATTGGTGTAACCGATGTTTAATCCAAATGTACAACAGTCAACTGATTTAGCTTCTCTTTTTTTTTTTAAAAGAACTGACGCAAGTTAGACAGAGGGAGGTGTTGGGGCAAGGTGGTGGTGGTGATTGGCTTCTCTCGTTCACGCCCACTGGTCTTTAAATCATTGTCTAGATCCCCAAAGGTTCGTGAAAGTCAACTCTGTTACAGGAGTCTGCTGTTCCAAACAATTCTGGAAAGATTGCACAGGACTGGATAAATAATTAAGGTAAAGCTGTTTTTACATAAATATTTGTAGTGTTAAAATAAGGCTTCCTTTCTTCTCTTTATAGTGTTGATTGTTTATTCACTACAAATTAAAATGTTTGAAAAATACTACTCAGGTAATTTTTTTCTCACTTTAAAAAAGATCAGTTCAATATAATGTCAGACATTGAAATTATTTACCCAGATCCTGATTGCAGTTTTCTTTTGCAGATAATTTTAGGTTTGAGCATAAAATTAGGACAGTGGATATAGGAAAGTGAAACATTGCAAAACCAGCAAGTAACAAGTATTTAGTTATTTACGTCTCCTGGTTAATCGCTGAATGGAGTGAAACGTTGACGTAATTTGTCTCAGGAAAAATATAAAGTTTTAGAAGTACGTTCTCAATGTTCTAACATTAAAGATTTTCTTTATCTTGGAAACAAAATTACCCACAAAAACTTAGACTAAGCAGAGGGAACATCACATGACTGCAGCAGAGGTGAAAGGCTGAGGCTTGGGGCCCCACCATGGTCAAATGGAAAAGAAAAAAATCGTCTTACTTTGCCTTCTTATGTGACCATTTTAATGAAAGAATATTTTTAGAGCAAACTTACTAGAAGAAACTGAGAAATTATATAGAATATAAACATAGCTTTAGATTTTGAAGGACTAGAATCAATTATCTAAAAATAGAACTGTACTCCTCAAATTTATTAATCAGACAGGGGGAGAATTCTCAGTAGATTTAAGTATCCTTGTATTTTGGGCATCTTATAGAGTATATGGTGATGGTATTAATTAAATGCCAAGGCAATAACAAAACTGAGTGTTTTATAACTCAGTGAAAAAATATTTGAACCGATGATACATATCATATTCATAGACATTTGGCTGAAAGAGGATTTATATTTGACAAACTAAAGAAATTTAGGTGTTTTTTTAGAAAAGATTGCCATTTATTTTACGGGTCAAGATCTCCAGTCGTTCAGATTTATATCTAGATAATGTTTTGGGATTTTCTTTAAGTCTTTATATATGTACTCCCAAGAAGTATATCAGTAACATTTAAATATTGAGTAACATAGTTTTGAGGGCTAAATTCTTGACTTCTCTTTAACCACATTATACAGTATACTTTATGAGTTATTGAAGCTATTATTTTTAATATATGAGTTATTTTAAAGAAAGGGAAATAATTTATTTTAAGAAGAAAAAAGTACCTCTGGGGGTGGTCCAGTATATATATTATATAGAATGTAGACATTTTGGAATTTACTGCATCTACATTTCATAAATGTTATTAAATATCATGCATTAACATGTGTAGCATAAAGAGTTCACTATGTTGATATCATATGTGCTACATATCTCTGTACCTTTCTGGAAACTAACTACTGTTTGGGAAAATAGGAACTAAAACTTATGCATAAATTTAAGATGTTTCTTAACTTTTAAGATGACTGGAGAATCTAAGTCTTCTAAGAACAGAGCTAGAAGGTTTGTAAGCAAAATAACATATTCAGGTTTTATGAATAGTTCTTTATACCTCATCAAATGGCTGCTTTAATTCTTATATTAGCAAACATGTAATCTTCTTAGCAAAGAGAAAACACTTCAACATAGGGTTATTTACTTTAAGTTTTCCAGTTCTCCCTGGATATTTCTAAGCTATGTCTGAGTAAAAGAGAAAAATGGAAATGCTAAAATATTAGCATGAGCCATAGGAAGTAGTCAAGTAAATACCGTTTTGCTGTTATAGGCAGTTTCCTTTCTAAGGTGGACCTCAGGCAATGATACTGAATGCTTTTTATGGAGACTGATTTCTGTGAGAAATCATGCCACAGACTAACAAGCCGTCTAACTATTGATGTGCGACTAGAATGGCGTTGTTGGAGAAATTAAGAGAATTTAATATAAAAGTAATGTTAGATTGATTTCGTTGTCAAAGATGTGTTCATTTATCTAAGATAAATTTTGGATGTGGATTTAAATCAGTTCTTTGGATGCAAGATAATTTGACTTTTAGAAGTTACCCATTACTTCTCACTTGCTCAACCAAAGGGTAAATGACTTGTGGGCTGTCTGCTACCTAAACCTAGATTTCAGAGTATATTAGTCAGAACTGGGTTGGCATGAAAGACAAAACAGATAGCTATGATGGGAAATGCTCTGACAATGTTAGCTCCCTTTTCACTTTCACTTATCAGGTAAAATAAATGTTTGCAGTAACTAGGGAGGGTCATAACTTTTGCCTCTTGACTCAAGGACAGTTTTGCTTCCCAGGTTTGATGTCTTTCTTTGAAGTTGAACTACATAAGTAAAAATTTGATAAATTTGCTTTTTTGAGAATCTCCCATCCTGAGTTTCTTAGGTATCTATTCAAAGAAGGAGACATCATAATGTTTAATAGTTAGAATTTGGATATAAGGAATTGGCTAATTAGGACATTTCGATATCTCTTAACAAATGTGATGAAATGAAGTCTTCTAATGATGACAGTATTCTAAATACCTTTGTTTCGTGTTTTGATTTTGCATTTTCATGAATGAGCGAATTGAAGCAACAATGCAGAAGACTACTTCACTGGAATATCCAGTCTGTTTCTGCAAAATCTGTTCATAGCACAGAGAAACTTAACTTTATTGGCGAGAAAGGCTAGACTCCAGAAAGTTCTGTCAAACCAAATTTGATTTTTCTTTTAGAAACATTTTGAATAGTCTTTGTGCAACAAAGCTGTTCTTTCTCTTGGTAACAAGAGGGGAACTCTTCCATTTCACTATAAACTATAAAAAGAATTATTATAATATTAACTTATCAAACTGTCACGAGAATGCATGCTTGGATCTATAAAGGAGATGTAAAGCTGCATCGGTCTTATTAGAATATAACACCAGGCACTGTGCTAGACATTAGGAATATGTAGAGTCCACAAGCCCAGCACTGGCCCCACCTTCATGAAGCTTTCTGCCAAGAGGGGGAGACAGTCATTTATCAAATAACCACACAACTAAAAATGGATGGACAAAGCATGATAAGTACTGTGAGGGAGAGGAGAATATGCTATGAGCATATATAAGAGAAAATCTAGATTACATGTGGGGCCTCTCTGACCATGTGGCATTTAAAGATTTTCAGGTTCTGTTAGTGAACTTTGGGAGACACCTGGGTTAAGATTGTGGAGAAGAGCATTTCAGGTAGAGGGAACAGCAGGATCAAAGGTCCTGCAGTGGCCATGGGGAAATGAAAGAAGCCAAGTGTGTTCAGTGAGTGAAGGCAGATGCAAGTCATTCTGGGACTAAAGAGCTATGTCTGGTTAAAAGCATGTGGACCCATACAGCCTATTAGGAAATTGGACTTTATTCTAAAAAGTGATAAGAAAATCATTTTAGGGCCTTTAGCAAGTAGTCGTTTGGAATAACATAATGGTCATGGAGAGAGAAGTGGATGAATTTTCAATAAATGAAAGAAGGATTGATAGGACTTGGTGATAGATTGAACGTGGCTAGGGGGATTCAGGATAGAGAATGGGAGATGCCCAGACTGACAGCCAGATTCTTCTTGAGAGCAGTGCATGAATGGAGGTGCCATGTACCGAGATGGGGAGCAGCAGAAGAATCTATGCTTATGAAAATTATACTTTTCTATCACAGTGGTTGCCAGCCTCATTCTTTTCCATCCTAACCATACAGTGATTCATTGATTAGTTCAGTAAGTATTGATTCAGAGAAAAAAGTAAAAATGTTAATTTTGTTATACTAAAATAGTTTGTTCAAACATCTATTTTGGAGCCAACCCTGTTGGTCTAGTGGTTCAAATTCCACCTCTGCCTCGGTGGCCCGAGTTCACTTCCCGGTTGTGGAACCACATCACCCATCTGTCAGTTATCATGCTGAGGCGGCGGCTCACACAGAAGAACTAGAAGGACTTAAACTAGGATATACAACCATGCTTGGGGCTTTGGGGAGAAGAAAAAAAAAAAAAAGAGGAAAGATTGGCCACAGATGTTAGCTCAGGGCGAATCCTTCCCTGCAAAAAAAAAAAAGGTAAATATGAAAACCAAATTAAAAAAATAATCTATTTTGTCTACTAAGCAGGGTTCATCGAGTGCAGGAATTCTGTCTTATTCGTGCTTTATTTTTCGTAGTTTCTGGCTCATATTTTATTCTCAATATTTGTGGAATGAATAAATAAATGCCATCCGTAAAATTCTTCCATACTGAAGTTTAATCATGTGAGTAAATTTTAGCAATTATGATTCTAATTAGGATTAGGGGCCCAGGTTTGAAACCACTATTTCATCCTTCATGGGATATATCGTATCACCTTCAAAAGAGAGTGGAATAAGTGTTTTATATACGGTAAAAATAGCATACAATTAGATCTCAATGTCCTTATTTGTGAAGGGGCATCTGCCTTGCTTACAATGTTTGTGAGAATTTCGAGAACTGTAAAGTCCTCTTGTATAACTGTCTAAGCTAAATTATGTGTATATGCAGATATACATATAAAATACTATATATGTTTGCATGGTGAGAAGGTGGCAATCAAATTCTGATTATTAGAAGAGAGAAAAGGGATTTAAATTTATTCAGGCCTACTATGTGCCAAGCTTTGACACACATCATCTCATTTAAACCCTCGCAATACTGCTTTGTGGCAAATGATATTACCCTCATTTTGCAAATGGACAGAAAGGTCAGAAGTTAGTTAATTTGGTCAGGATTTACACCCAGTTTTATTTATCACTAAAGCCAGAGTCTCCATATCCTGTTCAGGCTTTAGTTTTCTGTAGTGGAGACAGCAGTACAGAGGTGGATGGCATGGAGGTGACTTAACCTCTCAGCACCTCCATTATCTAGTCTGTAGAATGAAAATAAGGACAAAATTAGTGCCTACCTCAGAGGGCTGTTGGGAGCATTGAATGAGTTAATAGATGTGAAGCACTTTGAACAGTGTCTGGCGTGTGGTAAGTGCCATATGAGTGTTTGATATATATTTTTTTGATCCTGGGATTAGCATGTCTTACTGTGAATGAAATCAGTGAGGTTCCTATGAATAAGTTCAAAGTGAGACAGACTTTAACTGAAGCCCTCAAGACTACTGTCTATTCCTGTAACCCCCAGAGGGCTTAACGAAGTGAAGTGTAGAAAGCAGGAAGGAGAGAGTATTCCAGACACTGTGACCCAAAAGTTCAAATGGCCTGAGGTGGTAGAGAACACAGTGAGCTCTTGAAATGGAAAGAAGGCTAGTGAACCTAGAACAGCGAGGTGGGCAGGGTGTGGAAGGAGATGATACCAAAGAAATGGGTAGATCATATAGAACCTTGTGGGTATGTTGAGAATTTTAGACTTTATCCTAAGAGTAAACAGAAGACATTAAAGGGATGAATACTATGATCTAAGTTTGGTTTTAAAAGATCATTCTGGCTGTTGTGTGGAAGATAATTCCAGGGGAGTGTAGGCAGAAGAAGATTCAAGGACATCAATTAGTATTGTTGCAGTTGACAACGTAAGAAATGATGGTTGCATGGACAAGAGTGATGGGAGAAGAAATGGAAAGAAGTAGACTAACTTGAGAACTACTTTAGTTAGTTGTAAAATCTACCAGATTTTGTAAAAGACTGTATGTGAGGGACTGGTCTGGTGGCGTAGTGGTTAAGTTCACGCGCTATGCTTTGGCCGCCCAGGGTTGGCAGATTCGGGTCCCAGGCAAGGACCTACACGCTGCTCATCAAGCCAAAAAAAAAAAAAAAAAGACGGGGGGCTGGCTCGGTGGCTCAAGCTGTTAAGTACATGCACTCTGCTTTGGCGGCCCAGGGTTCACGGTTCGGATCCCAGGCGCGTACTGATGCACCGCTTGTCACGCAATGCTGTGGCAGCATCCCATATAAAGTAGAGGAGGATGGGCATGGATGTTAGCCCAGGTCCAGTCTTCCTCAGCAAAAAAAGAGGAGGATTGGCATTGGATGTTAGCTCAGGGCTGATCTCCTTCACAAAAAAAAAAAAAAAAAAAGACTGGATGTGGGGGTAAGAAAGAAAAATTTATAATAGAAGACGGTTTTGGTTTGAGTAGCTGGATAAATGGTGACAACATTCTTTGGATAGGAAATATTAGAAGAAAAGGAAACTGTCACAGGTTAGATTCTGGGCACACTGAATTTAAACTGATTTTGAGATATGCAAGACTATACATCTGTTAGGAGAAGCCTGGGCCAAAGATGTAGCTTGAGGAGTCTTTGGTATATGAAGTCTTGGGAGTAGACAGGAAGCAGGGGGGCTTGGGACCTAGCCTTGAGGAATTTAAGCAATAGAACTTCAAACAAAATGATACTTTTTCAAAGAACAAAACCACAAAAGTTCTGAAAAATAATAGTGGTGTCATCAACAAACAGAAGTTTAGAAGAATTTCTAGAAGCCAGAAAGCAGATAGAGCTGGAAAATCTGTGAAAGATAAAGCCAAGGTAAACCAGGGTAAGTGGGCTTTTGCCAGAGGGAGCCCGGGAGCAGCTCCAAGTTAAGTCAACATAGACAAAGAGAAGGCATGGATCGTGGGAAACCAGTGACCGGGTACTCCTCAAGGAACCTCAGCTGGGGGACATCTTGTTCTGTTTGGGCACAATTTTTGCCCATAGGATAAGGCTGTGATCTAGTCTATAAAGAAAGCCTGCGACCAGACTCCAGAATAGGTATTAGGGCCTTCACAGCAGACAAAGAGGAACAACAAGCAGGAATGGAAGCTCCACCAAGAGGAAAATAGATCACAGCATTTTGTTCCCAGAGGAACCTCTCCTAGAGTGTCCTAGAGACAGCTGTGTCCGGGAGCGGGCTTCTCCAGGATGCTCCACACACGGACAAGCTGCAGAGAAGCCACTCACACAGGACCCACAAGGGAACAACCCATTAGAGAAACGGGCCTGCACCATTTCAGAGAAACCCCAAGTACTAGCGTCTACGCTAACCAATATGCTCTTCATCCATAAATATGAACATAGGATTGCTAAGAATTTAAGGAAAACCAGCCGTATGAAAGAGAAGGGCCAAGATGAACACACAGAATAACTCTAGAAAAAATACATAATTTAGGGAACAAAAGGAGCTTTTGAAACTTCAATATCCTCAGGAAGATTTGAGAAAATATTTCATGTGTAAAACAAACAAAAAAGGTGATATGAAAAAGAGGAAGAACAAATAATTAGAAATTAAAAACATGATTGTGAAAAGTAATTAGTTGACAGGATGAAAAATAAAATGGATACAGCTTAAAAGTAAACTATGTTTTTCTACTCTACTCTGGATGCTTCCTTCTGCCTCCAAGTGTGTGGCATTTTTCCCACGTAGACCAATTGTCCCACACCAGCTGGGTGTCCTACAATTCCATTCAATTCTGACACTGTCTACCTGGAGTTAGCGTCAGATCCCGCAGGTTAAGGGGTCAATCCCACAAGACTGCCTGCACTTCGGATGCCAATGGTAAGTCCAGATCTCCTGTACTTCTGTCTGACTGGCTGTATAAATCAGGAGCTCCCACAACTCCCATCTCGGGTTTGATAATTTGCTAGAACAGTTTACAGAACTCAGGAAACAGTTTACTTACTGGATTACTGGTGTATTATAAAAGGATACAACTCAGGAACAGGCAGATGGAAGAAATGCATAGGACAAAGTACGGGGGAAGGGGCATGGAGCTTCCAAGTTTTTTCCTGGTGTGCCACCTTTGCTGCAACTCCTTGTGTTTACCATTGTGGAAGCTCTCCAAACTCCTTTGGTTAGTATTTTTTATGGAACCTTCATTACATAGGCATGGTTGATTAAATCATTGATTAACTCAACCTCCAGCCCCTCTTCCCTCCCTGGAGGTTAGGGGTGGGGCTGAAAGTTTCAACTCTCTAATCACCTGGTTTGTTCCCCTGGCAACCAGCCCCCAGAACCTTAGGGGCTTTCCAGAAGTCGCTGCATTAACAGAAACTCAGGTATGGTGGAAAGAGGTTTGTTAATAATAACAAAAGACGGTCCTTTGACCTTTATCATTCTAGAGCTATTTCAGGAACTGGGGACAAAAACCAAATATTTATTTATTGTATTACATTAGGAACTCTGTGCCAGGAACCAGGGATGAAGACCAAATATGTATTTCTTATCATATCACAGTATCACACAGCTGAAAATCATCTTTGTTATTCTGGACATGACATGGAGGAAATATCCCTGAATATTGAGTAATAAGACAAAGAGATGGAAAATAAAGGAAAAATTTTAGCAAAAATAGATCAAGAGGTCTAATAACTTGACTAATAAAAGTTTTAAAAGGAGTAAATACAGGAGAAGAAACAGTTTTAAAAATAACAGAACATTTTTCTGATCAGAAGAAAGATATAAGTCTTTTGACTGAATGGGCTCTCCACGTGCTGAGTAAGATGAATTTTAAAAACTACTCACATTTAGTTGCATCCTGGAGAAATTCCAGTTAATGAGAAAGAGAAAAATTCCAAAATCCTTTAGAAGAAAAAAATCAAATAAATGAAAATCAAACTCATCAGTAGAAGCTATAAATCAAGAAAAATGTCTTCAACATTATGAAGGAAAATGATTTTGAATCTAAAATTCAAGCAATCAACAAAGTTTGATGGCAAGGTAGAGACGTTTTCCAACATGAAACAACTCAGAAATTTTATTTACAAACATGGACTTATTGTGTGAAAAAAGTTATTCGAGGTAATATTTTAGCACAATGCAAAATGAATTGAAGAAGGGGGATGGAATGGCATTCAGGAAACATTGGTAGCTGAGTGAGACGCAGAGGGTGGAGAAGACACTGACAGCAAAAGGGCATGGAAAATTCACTCTCAAAGTTTTAGTAAGATAGGATTATATTTTATTTATTATGTAGTCAAATATACCACTTGCTTTTTAGAGCATACTATTTACACAATCATAATGTTGTAAATGCTGATTATTGGTTTTTAGTGTTTAGAAACAACCTATAGACAAATTACGAGAAATTTAATTATTTTACAGAATAGGATGAAAATATTATGAATCTCAGCATTGTGAAAATATTTCATTAACTAAAACTAAAATTAGAAGTGTGAGAGAAGGAAGGATAGAAAGAAGCAGGCTAATTTTCTTATCTCTCATTGGTACCATAGAGTTGATAAACCAAGTCAGAGGTTTTACTGAATAATTTGAATTTAGAATGACTAACTTTGAAGAACTAAAAACAGAAACTGTCATTAGCGGTTGCTGCTGGGAAGTGAAACTGGTGCTAGGTGATGGGTGGGAGAAACCTTTGTACCCATTTAATACAAGTTTCTATTTTTTCTTTTAACCATATGCATGTCTTACTTCTATTTTCTCTGGTGGCTTTAACAGTTTTCTCTTTATCTTTGAGGTTATACACTTACACTACCTTGTATTAATAAATATATTCATTTTTATTCCTCCCACTTGAAGCATTGCGTCCCTTTTTTTAAAACCTGAGAATTACTAACATTTTCCCATTCTGGACAACTCTTTGCCATTCTGTCTTTCCATTTTGTCTCCCTAGTCTCACAGTTCTGTTCTATTAGAAAGACTATTAGAGTATATTTGAACTTCTTCTTCTTTTTTTTTTTTTTGGTGAGGAAGATTAGCCCTGAGCTAACATCTGTTGCCAATCCTCCTCTTTTTGCTGAGGAAGATTGGCCCTGGGCTAACATCCCTGCCCATCTTCCTCTACTTTATATATGCCATGCCTGCAACAGCATGGCTTGGTAAGTGGTGCATATGTTCGAGCATGGGATCCGAACCTTCGAACTCCAGGCTGCCAAAGCAGAGCATGCGAAATTAACCACTATGCCATCGAGCCGGCCCCTGAACTTCTTATTATTGTTCTTTCCCTCCCCATGTTTCTTAACTTCTTCATATTTTTCTTTCTTTCTCTCTTTGTGATATAATTTGAGTGATTTCCACAGATCTGTCTTCCAGTTTCATTACTCTCCCTTTAGCTGAGTTTTCTTTATTTCAATGACTATATTTTTTTTTAGAATTCCTTTTTTGGCTTTTGTTCAAGCTAGCCTGATCTTCTTTTACAATGTTCTTATTCTATGGATATTTCTTATTTTGAATCTTTTTATTACTCTTTGTTATATTAATTTTAGTCCCTTTTGAATTGCTTCGCTATCTGTAGTTACTCAGGCATGAATCTTATCATTTCTTATGCCTAACGACACTCATCCTAATGAGTTTCCATGTGTGTTTTGTAACTTTTGTAATTCAGAGTGTGAGCTCATCTCAAGTGTGAGTTGCCCTCCATAGATGTGCTGCTGCAGCACTGGATTGTGGAGGCATTCCCATGCAGTTGTTTCATATTTGTCATGGGATTTGTGGATTTCATGAGTTACAGAGCAATTTTTATGTTAATTTCTCTGCTCAGGATTTCCTTACCAAATGGGTAGTGCACATTCCAGAACCATACCTTCCAAGAATGATGGTGTTTCTATGAATACAGTAGTCCCTTCTTATCCACAGTTTTACTTTCTGCAGTTTCAATTGCCTGTGGTCAACCGTGGTCCAAAAATATTAAATGGAATATTCCAGAAATAAGCAATTCATAAGTTTTAAATTGCACACCATTCTGAGTAACATGATGAAATCATATACCATCCCACCTGGGACATGAATCATCCCTTTGTCCAGCATATCCACACTGTATGCACTACTATCCATTAGTCACTTAGCAGCCATCTGGGTTATCAGATTGACTGTCACGGTATCACAGTGCTTGTGTTCAAGTAATGCTTATTTTACTTAATAGTGGCCCAAAGTGCACGAGTCGTGAAGCTGACAATTCAGATATGCCAAAGATTAGCCATAAAATGCTTACTTCAAGTGAAAAAGTGAAAGTTCTCAACTTAAGAAAAAAAATTGTATCCTGAGGTTGCTCAGATCAACGGCAACTTTTATTACAGTACATTGTTATAATTGTCCTATTTTATTATTAGTTATTGTTGTTAATATCTTACTGTGCCTAATTTATAAATTAAACTTTATCATAGGTATGTATGTATAGGACAAAGCATAGTGTATATGAGGTTCGGAACTATCTGTGGTTTCAGACATCCCCTGGGGGTCTTGGAACATATCCCCCATGGATAAGAGGGGACTACTGTATAATGGTTCAACAAGAATTGTATGATTTTAATAGTAAAAATTTTGGAAAAAATTGTATCAACAAAATATAATGGATTCAAAGAATTTTTTTTACACAATGCCAGTCCACCCCTTCTCCCTTTACAATTGAGGAAAATGACATCCAAAAAAGTTAAAGAACTTGTGCTGAGATCTGATGAATTAGACAAAGCAGAGCCTAAAATCTAGATCTCTTTGTTGTTAAAATGCATTTTAATTTTATATGGATGGTGACTGACGCTGATTCAAAGATAAACCTGTACTTCCTTTTGTTACTATTTTTAACTTTGGCTTCATGACCCAAGTGCCTAAAGGTGGTTCCCTAAGCCTGATCCTACCCTATGTTGCATGTTATCAAGCATTGTGGTGGTGTTAATTCTTTCATGCCCAATTAACGGATTAAAGTAGTAATTCTCTTGTGTTACTGCTAGTAGAGACACTGATAGATTCTGTCTTGGCAGATCTTCCTTAATCAACAATTTACTTTTGTTGCCATTTCTTTTAATTCATGCAATCTGCTTACAAATACCTGAAGCTTCTTGAAGACTGCTGCCAGGTCTTAAGTTTTATTTTTTTTCTCCCCATGGTGACTAGCAAAGTACTTTCCATGTTCCTATACATAGGCACTCTACAAATATCTGCTGACTTGGCAATTTATTAATAATTTTCCTTCTTCTCCATTTTCCATTCTTGAATTGGGTAAAGGAACCTTTCCAGACATATGTATGTGAAATTTTCAAGAGTTTACTTCCTTTGTGTGCTTTTACAGAGACGATACTCAAAGTAGGTGATTCATATTCATTTATCTCATTTAAAGAAAGTCATAATGATTTATTTTGTGTTCTGTTTGCAGAACAGAGTGTTCTGAACATCAACACAACGTGGCAGGAACCTTAAGCTGAAGGTACAGTATCTTGTTTACACTGAAGGAGCTTGTGTGTGGACAAGAGAGCGCTGACAGCTCAAATGGATCCCATGGAACTGAGAAATGTCAACATCGAACCTGATGATGAAAGCATCGGCGGAGAAAGCGCTCAAGATAGCTACACCAGGATTGGAAATTTAGAAAAGGCAGCAATGAGCAGGTATGGGGTTAAAAATGACAAGGTTCCATGGAAAAATAAGAGAGTTTTCTGGATGTGAAAAACAAGATTTTTGTCAGGAAGAATTGGATTTATTACCAATCGGAGAGAGAACAATGACATTGATGTTAACACATCAACTCTCCGATCCTGATGTACACGTTATTATATCATTATTACATGTCAATCCTTTGTGTGACTAATTTAGAATCGAGGTTACAGGATTCTTGTCCCCATTAATAATGTAGATTAACTAATTTTAGTAGCCTATCACTCGTATTACCTTTTGGACTATTCGCTCTCAGCTTCCTCTTCCTTTGACTGCCCTTTTAATGTTGCTGCATCTCATTCTTCTGTAGGGATTCTTTTCTCACTGGAAGTGTCCTATGAGCAAGCTCATTCACAACTCTCATGGCTTCACCCACTGAACATATGCCATGTCTTCAGCCTGTTAGACTTCTCAACTGAATTTCAGATCATTATATCCAACTGTTTACTACACATCTCTACTGGATGACTTGTGTGTCTGAACTGCCTCATTTATAAAGTCAAACTTGTAATGTCTAATGCTGAGCTCCTATAATTCCCTTCAATATCTGCTCCTCCTCCAGTAATCCTCATCTTGGTGAAAGTCACCACTATCATTCAGCAACTCATTCAAAAGATCCTAGGTGTCAACTTTGACTCATTCCTTCCCCCAAACCACACGTCTATTGTTTGATTATATCCAGTTCGTTCTACCTCATTAGTGTTTCAAATCCATACTCTTCTCTGTATCTATTCTGTTGCCATCTTACTTTAGGCCCTCATCATCTGTCACCTGTCTATTAGAACAGCCCAGATTTGTCTCCTTGTCTTACCTTTTGCTCTCTTCCAACTAGACCTCCACATCCCTACAAAAGTAATCTTTCATAACTGCAAACTGATTCGTACTCCATCCCTGGGTAAAGCCTTTCAGTGGCTCCCCATTAACTCTAAGGTAAAGACTAGACTATCCATTGCTTGGCATGTAAGGCCCTTCATGTTCTGTGCCTGACCTAGCTCTCCTCTCCTACCTCTTGCCCTGCTCCCTGTTTGTACCCTCTTCTCTAGCCTTGTGGAGCCACTCACAGCTCTCTGCGCCTTCACTCATTCTGCTCTGTCTGCCGCGAGTGCCCTCTTTTAGTATCATTCTCCCACCTTCCCCTTTCTCTCTATTAACACTTCTCATCCTTCAAGACTCAGCTTAATGTCAGGTCTCCTGCTAAGCCTTCCTCCAGGTGCACTCCCTCCTTTGTGCACCCTCTCTCTGTCCAGATGTTCATCATGTCACTACAACAGGTTAATGGCCTCTGTGATCCCAACACATATCACAGTGCCTGGTACATAGTAGGTGCATGATAGTTATTTGATAAGTAAATTAATTTCTCACAAAATGTTATGTAACACAAATTATGCATGACTTAGGACGTGCAGAAGTGAATTTTTGACCAAATCTAGACCTCAAATTGAGAATATTATCCTCAAACAAGGACGTCTCGTTTCATTCATCACATCCAGGAAAGGCCCATCAGGAGGAAGCACTGTTCTTCCTCCAAGGGAGCAATGCAGTAAACTTTAGTGTAGTCGGACTAGAGAGACTGTGGAGATGTAAATCACGTCGTCTTCTAGGTTGGGCGACTCTTGAGGAGGCACAATATGGTAGAACCCAGGGCTCTGGAATCTTCAGAGTAGTTGCCTGACTTTGGAGAAGTTATTTATCTTTTTGGGGGCTTCAGTGGAAAACGCAGAATCACAAACTAGTACCTACTTCCCTGCGGATTAAATGAGTACCTGGAGGACAGAGGAGACTCAGTGAACTTTTGTTCTCTCTCCTCCACTTCATCACCCCTAGTAAATCCATCGAATCTGAGGGCTCGTTTGTTTCTGAGAAGGATGCATACAGATATGAGCTCTGCAGAAGTGGCCAAGCTGAAGGGGACACTGTCCCCAAAACAGTTTTACAGTCTTTGATTTGGTCCTCTAAAAGCCACAGTGGAAAGAGCAAGAATGCTTTTGTTAAGCTTCATGTAATGTTTTCTGGATCACTTACAGTCACTTAGCTTTTAACTCCTCACTCAAACACGAGTCATCATTTTGCAATTTTATAATCACTTTAAAAAATGAGTTTTGTTTATGTTTGCGTTGGATTGATCCCTAAAATGTAAATTTTTGGGAAATTCAACATAATGCATTTATTTGGAATCATTACACTTATGTTTTCAATACATGCTGGGTTTGATATCAAAACATTTCAGACACTGGGGACATTCCTCATGTATTTTATACAATCTTGGCATGTTTTATGACTGCAACTCATCTCATGCCAAAATAAGAACATGCAAATGCCTCAAAAAAGAAAATCTATTTACTTTCACATTCTAAATTTTCAAAACTACTCATGAACTAAAGGATTCTAGTTTATTGATTAAAGTAAAAAAGAGAATGTTGAACATTCCAGAGTTTAAATCCAGATGACATTTTTGTTTTTATAATCCTTAGGCCTATTTTAGGCTCCATTTCATCTTATTGTCCACTATGAACACTAAGTACCAGTCTCCACATAGCAAGTATATTAACTACAGACTATTAAAATAAAGCACAAAAAGGAAGGGGGAGTGGAGTACAGAGATGGACGAAAGCAGCATCTGAGAGCCTTATGCTTCCTACCAGAAATAGGAGGAGAATGTCAGGAAATGTGCCTAACTTGTACACTGTCAGGTTCTAGAAACCCACTGCTTGGGTTCTAGAAAAGCACATAAAATTTTGTGATTTTTGTCTGCTGGTTCTGTCTACAACTCGTATTATTCTCTATTCTCAAAAAAGGAACCTTGTTATCCCTCTTTCTCACAAGATATTTTCAGGATTAGCTCCTATTATAAAAGATAATTTGTACAAATCTCTTATAACAATTATTTTCCACTTTTTTATTCCTAAGAGTTATTTTAATCAAACACTTTCCAATTATTTGATCTTACTCTCTCACGCAAGAAATGCCCTAAAAATTGCAATCTATCTAATTATAAAGCACTTTAAAGATGCATACATAGTTGAACATTTCATATAACGAAAAGAAAGCCTGTGTGATATTTTGCAGTGTCAGAATGCAATAGTGGAAGCGGGACTCATTAGTCAAGCCTTTTGGAAGTGTGGCTGGTGCTAGATCCGTATCCTCAAAGCGCCTGGCACGTGCTGCGGGAGCCGACCAGTACAGAAAGGGAGTGCACAGCTTCCAGCCTCTGCCCAAGCAGACCACGATCACGGGGTTCCGTGGATAGTGACATTTTAAAGTCTCACTTCCATCCCAACTCCTCTACTAATTCATTGGGTTTCTTTAATATTTTTCTTGGTTTTCTCCATTGTCTAATAACCCAAGTACTCTTTCAGAGTAGTTAAAAAACACACACTCACGTACGAAAACAACCTAACATAATACAGAGATACCACTGAACTACTTTCTAGCAAGTGATATGTGAATAAACAGGTGGAGCCAAAAAAGGGGAAAATACCAGCTACAGGGCCCTGCCTGGGACTGCAGGGTGCTGTGGCAGACCCTAGACTTGCAGTCTGGTGGGTGTGGGCATGCTACTTCACCTTTCTGAGCCACAGTTGCCTCATCTTTAGAGTAGAGTTCCTCTCATGGGGATATTTGAGCATTAAATGACAGGAGGATCACAGCACATAGGCACTTAATAAATATTTCTTGGATTAATAAAATCATCTGATTATGGTGTGTTAGTAGTTGAGAAAACTCAGTCACTGCTCTGTACCCTTTCTTTGGAAGGGCTCAAAATGGGAACAAAATTAGCTCTGATTATTCTTTCTGGCGTAGTTAATGTGGGAAGAAAAAGTGGCTTAAAAATGATCCCAACTAAAAAAATATTTTCTTCCTTCATTACTTCCTCCAACCCTTCCTCCCAAAGTACATTCATAAATGGGTCTCAGGTGTTGGTCTGGAAGGAACACTAGTATGTAGAAAAAAGAGTTTTAGGTGTCTTGTTTTTCCTTCCCTAATTCAGTTACTTAGATCACCTGAAACATAAATATAATTCAGAGCATTTACTTAGATGTTTTTATGTTCTTGTTTTCCTTTTTTTGTGTGTGCATTCAGTCAATTTGCTAATGAAGATGATGAAAGTCAGAAGTTCCTGACAAATGGATTTTTGGGGGAAAAGAAGCTGGCAGATTATGATGATGAACATGTAAGTGAATCTCTGCTGTCGGGCAGTAAACAGGACTTGAGGGTGTCTGATCTACCTAGGTCTCTGCAGGAAAACAATGTCACTGAAATTTTCCAAGCCTTCATCAGCACATTCTCTGTTTATTCAGGCCCTTACTGGAATAAGGGCTTGTTTTTCCTGTTCGCCATATGGCTGTATAAATCATTTATGAAATTTATTTGTTTTTTTGGAGAAATCATTCTAACCCAAATGTAATCTGCAATCATACATGCTTTCCCTTCTTTGTGTTACTTGACCTGTATTTTTTATTTTTACCAAAATCCCTGCTGAAACCAAGAGCTACATTCCATTGAAAATCACACGCTTTTATTGAAATTGAGTAATGGCTTTTAGTCACTGTGATTTTATCTTAGTCTTCTATTTTAGACCATAATCTCCTCTAAAAGAGATAATGTGAGAAAAAGAATAACCCAAAAAAGGTTCATCCTTTGGCAAATATTTGTTTATAATGCATCCCTTTTTCTTCAAGCATCCTGGAACCACGTCCTTTGGAATGTCTACATTCAACCTGAGTAATGCCATCATGGGTAGTGGAATCTTGGGCCTGTCCTACGCCATGGCCAACACAGGGATCATACTTTTTATGTAAGTGAATGGACACATCTGCATTTGATTCAAAGGTTGTGCGTATCTGGTGTTCTTTCAACTCACAATCTGAAGTTTGATCTTTGTGAACAGGAATAATCTGAGAAAGTATTAGCATATTGCTCTTGCTTTCAGATAAAACAGCAACCTGAGGAATAGTCAAAGCAGTCTAATCATAGTACTTGTTCAACCAACCGGCCCTAACCCAACGGCAGAAAGTCTATGTGCTGAATCACCAGAAGTGCTGGAGCAGCGCCCCCTGCCCGCCAGGCCATAGGAACCATTTTACACAGTAATTCATTGTTCAGTGGATGCTTAAAATAATATGGTGATCTTTCCCAGAAGCAAATCTGACATTATCCCACTCTTAGGAAAAAGACCCTATCCCAAACCAGGCCTACAGATCCCTGCGTTCCCTCATCCCATCTCATGCCCCATCCCTTGTGTCCCTGGGCACCAGACATGCTGGGCACACTAGTCTTCTCTCCATCCTGTGCAGGTGCCATGTTCCCTTGCACCATAGGGCCTTTGCACATGATCTTGGAATCCTTTTTCCTTTTCCTTTTCGTCTAGTTAACTCCTCAAACCTCAGCTCAGCCTCACCTCAGTGCTGCCTTCCCTGACCTCCATGACTGGGCCAGACCACCTTATTGTACACTCACCAGTATTTTTTTTTTTTTTATGAGGAGGATCAGCCCTGAGCTAACATCCGATGTCAATCCTTCTCTTTTTTGCTCAGTAAGATTGGCCCTGCACTAGCATCCGTGCCCATCTTCCTATACTTTACATGGGACGCCACCACAGCATGGCTTGACAAGTGATGCGTGGGTGCACGCCTGGGATCAGAACCTGCGAATTCCGTCCGCCAAAGCCGAGTGCGCGCACGTAACCTCTGTGCCACCAAGCCAGCCCTACACTCACTAGTTTTAATATTTTAGTGCAGTTGTCTGATTCATTTGGTTAATGTCTGTCTCCCTTGCCAGACTATAATCTCCAGAGATTTGAGCCCATGTCTGTTTTTACTCACCACATGCCTGTATCCCTAAGACCTAGCACAGTGCCTGGCACAGAGAATATTTGCAGAGTGGCGGAAGCTTATTCCTAAACCTATGCACTTTAACCAAACTCGGTCAAATGTTGCCTAAGGGTAGCAGCGTCACATAGCTGACCCGGAGGGTGGATGCCGCATCGTCTGTGACAGACAGGCACAGACATTTGTGTGCATTACATATGGCCTGGTATTTTCCAAGACACAGTTGGCAGCAGTGGAATTCTTCACAGAAATAAAGTCTGATGTTAGGCATCTGTGTGAATGCAGATCACAATCCCTAATGCAATGCTGGAGAGTTAAATAACTGTCTAAGAATGCAGCATTTATATTATAAATGTACACTATTTATGTTCTGAGCACCACTTATGATTAGATAATCACACAGCTATTTGAGGGCTAAGGATTAGGCAGGACTATAAATATTTATATTGTGTTAGTGCTTTATATTGTGTCAGTGCTTTTTCAGTGTTTTAGGTATAATATTTTTTAGCTGAATGGGTTTTTATATCAACTTTGCTTTTATAAACCATATTTGAAATAAGCTAGTTTTTTTTCTTCTTTGAATCTTAATAGCTAAAGATGTATTCATATATGTATTTGTACCCTTTTGTAATGTACATTATCTCTCAGACAAAAAGACTGCCTTCTCCTTATTAATTATACATACCATTCAAATAATTAGGGAGTTATCATAGGTCACTGATGAATAGAAAAAAATACACTTCCCCCAATCATAGAGCCACAGATCATTCTCATGGGAGGAGAATATTCCACTTTTAAAACCGAGGGCCTTACTTCAGGCCTATAACCATGTAGCACATTAATTTGGCCCAAGCAATTAAATTGCTAGACATCATGGATATGTGTCTTATATCCCTGTAGCACAGACTGGATCAGCTATCTCTTTTAGTTCATAGCAAGTGACAGAGGATTTGATTGGTTTTAGTTTTAGTATTTTCTGCCAAAGC
Source organism: Ceratotherium simum simum (assembly GCF_057802395.1). Lineage (NCBI taxonomy): Eukaryota > Metazoa > Chordata > Mammalia > Perissodactyla > Rhinocerotidae > Ceratotherium > Ceratotherium simum. The sequence continues at coordinate 22,105,022 of NC_141916.1, forward strand.
AAGTCTATGCTTGGAATACAGGGAATACTCATTATTTTTCCAGGGAACAAAATTATGTAATCTAAATTACATAATTCTTTAAAAACAGGTAAATTCATAAGGCATATGGAAAAATATATGAATAAGTCATTGATTAGACAGCTCCGGCAAACATATTTTATGGAAAATAAGAGCACAATATAGCGAGGACAGTTATAAAATTTTTAACTCCTGGTCCAAATGTACATTTACAACATTGACTTCATCAGGAATTACCAAAGAATTAGATCGATTGTGGGGAAATTGTTTAGCGTGCTCTCACTATGTAAAACAGACATAGAATAAGATTTGTTTTGAATTTCAGGTAAAGTTTAGTATTGTTCCAAAATTTATTATATAGATGCTTCTATCTACACTTTTGTTTTTGCTCTCCAATTCTTGTTTTTGGAGAAACACTGATCGCCATGTACGTGAAGAGACCACACCTGCCTATGGACACGTGGAGGGTCCCAAACCAGAAATGATTCTTTCTGAATACAACAAAGGAATTTTCCTGCATCCTATATTTACTTCTCTCTGCTTCTCTGTTACACAGGCGGTTGCCTGACCCTCTGGTTCACAAGGTGTCTTGTCATCTAATGTGAAGGATCGGTAGTAATGGAGCTCAGATTCTGCATGCTTTGGCTTCTGTATTTCTAGATTTTAGATTAAGGTTTAGTCAGACTATTGAAAAGTCCTTCAATTATAAATGTTGATGCATATATCATGCAAATATGATGGCATATACCAATAGGTTGGGTAAGTAGATACAGTGTTCGCTCATTTGCTATACATTTAGCGTCTAAATTATGAACCAGATGCTACTACTGGGTCACGCTAAAAAAAAGATATGTTAGGAAATTCAGGTAGTAGCTTTTGGCACATAAAATATGGCAAATTCCAGTTTGTGACATTAAAGATGTGTGGAGTTCCGAAAAGAATTTCTCAGCTTCCCCTAAATCCACATACTTTTGGAAAGATAATGATTGAAAAGATCAATGTGATACTCTACTGGAACATCTAACATTATTATGTCTTATTTGTTATAGAAACTTTATTTTCAACTCTCTATTCCCTCCACAGAATCATGCTGCTTGCTGTGGCAATATTATCACTCTATTCAGTTCACCTCTTATTAAAGACTGCCAAGGAAGGAGGTACGCTACTCCTTAAGTTCAAGATGTTCTATTTTGATTTTCGTCAAAGGGGATTTCAGTCTACAGCTCCATAACTATAGGATGATTTTGTCAATTTCGCTTCTCATTTTCTTCTGACCCCAACGACATGGTCTCTCAATGTTTTTAGTTATTTGGGCAACTGAGAGGAGTGAAAGTCAACTGGCTCAGGTTGAAGCCAAATAGAAAAAGAGATTTTTGGTGGATGATGCAAATAACAGTTTTGACTTGCTGCATGGAGCTAACATGAATGAAGCCATTGCTTCTTGTTGGGAGAATATTTTAACATCTTTCATACTGGTTTTTGAGATTGGATCTTCTGGGATTATAATTTCTGTATGGTCTTTATTTACACGTTTGAGACTCCAGTGTGGAATTATATTTAGAGAAGTACTTTAGTCATTAAAATAATCTTTTTAACAAGGATATTTTATCTTTGATTGTAGGGTCTTTAATTTATGAAAAATTAGGGGAAAAAGCATTTGGATGGCCTGGGAAAATTGGAGCTTTTATTTCCATTACAATGCAGAACATTGGAGGTAAGGGGATATAGCTTTTGATACACTGCTTAAACTTTCCTAAAGAATGTTCAATAAATAAGAAAACTGTTATGGTAATAAACAAGCACTTTAAATACAGGAAAATATCTGCTTTACAATTCCTAAATTTACGAAATAAATTTTCTTAAATAGATTTTCTGTTTCCCCTTAATTAAAAATAGCAATATCTATGAATGAAATACTCTATAAAACCCAACCAATTGAATTCTAGAATTAAAATATAGAATAAAACCTTTCTGGATTTCAAATGCTATTATGGATTTAATTATTACCTTTCAAAATTAAAGCATTAGTGTTTATTTCTGTCATTGCCAGAACAGTTGATGTGTCATATGTACGATTGAATTTATTTCATAAAATTTAAAATTAAGTGTCTGAGGGGCATAGCCAAATTTTGGGGTACTTGAGACATGAGCTTGCACAGAGCCAACCCATTGGAGACTGTCCCTAGAATTGGCTAAGGCAAAGATCTAGCTAGGCATCAGAAGTCCCTAGACCCATATTTCAGATGTCCCACTGGCTACATCCTCTTGCAGAAGCCAGACTGTATCCCCACATAGTGGCACTTATTTCCTCAACTACTTGCTTCTTCCCCAAACCTGCTATTCTATTCCTCTGTTCTTTCTTCTCTCAGTGAATGATACCAGCAGCATCCAGTTTCTTAAGCCAGAAATCTGGGTGTCAGCCTAAGCTTTTCCCTTTCTCCCTAACCTTGAACATCCAGTCAAATACCAACTCCTGTCCATTCTATCTTGTACTTGTCACTTGAATCTCTCCTCTCCTTCTGTTCTCACCACTACAGTTCAGGTGATCACCATTTCTAGCTCAGACTGTTGCAGGAGCCTTCCAACTGGTCCCCCTGCCTTGAACATCCCCTGCTCCCATCTCTAATTCATCTTCCAGATTCACTTTCTCAAATTCAAAGCAATTCTCATTTCTCCTGTGCGTAAAATTCTTGAGTGTATCCTCGTTATTTTCTAGTAAAATTTAAACTCTTTGTCCTGACACATAAGGCTCTTCATCATCTTTCCTCTCCCTACCTTTCTGATACCTTTCCTACCAACCTCCATGTCTATCATCCATCTATCTATCTGTCTATCTCTCTCTCTCTCTCTATGTATCATCTATCTATCATCTATCCATCTATCTATCATCTATTTCTACCCATCATCTATCACTATCATCTCTCTCTGTCTATCATCTATCTATCTATCTATCCCCTATGTGTCCTGTGTCATACCATAACAAACTGTATTCAGTTCCCCTGCTCTTGTGTCTTGCATCCCTAACACACACACACGCACACATTCTCTCTCATGGGTGCGTGCACGCACTTTCTGTTTGCTCACACAATCCATCACTTCTCTAGGCAAGTAGGTAGCAGTTCCTCTGGGCTCCCTTGGCCCTGTTGGTATGTATCTGGTCTGTTACTGTTTTTAAAAAGATATGTTAAAACTCTTGAATAGAGAATAGACTTTTGGAGGCTGATGTACCTGAACTTGAATCTGTTTCTGTCACTATCTCTGACCTTGGAAAAATCAGCTTACTCCTCCGAACCTAATTTTTCCACCTATGAAAATGAGAGTAATATCTCATCCTCAGAAGTTCATTATGAGGATGAAACACGATAACATACTGCGCATAATAAGGGTTCAGTTCATGGTTCCTTCCTCCCTGGTTCTCGGACTCAATATCCATGTCTCTGGAGCCTTCCTGATAATTTGTTAAATGGGTATTTTTATAATTATAAAACAAAAATCTGCTAATTGTGAAAAGCTAAAACATTACGTAAATACGTAAGTTACAAAGAAATGTTTATGTAAGTCACCCTTAGAAATAACTACTCCAGGTTTTCCTCTATGCCAAATTTAACAAATATACTATTACTGATAAAATTGGATCATCTTATAAAACTGATTTGCAGCTTACTTTTTTATTTAACAATATGCCTTGAGTGTATTTGCATACTATTCTTTTTAATGGCTTTCAAGTTTTCCGTTGTACAAATGTACTGTAATTGGTTTACTGAAGCCCTCAGTGATGAACAGTTGGATTGTTCCCAGTTATTCACTTTTACAAATGATGCTGCAATAAATAAACTTGCACAGAGATCTTGCAAGGAGGTAACCCTTTTTGATAAATAAAATCACTGGAGTTATCTAGAATTTCTGAAATGCAGCAATTCCTTTAATAACCTTTATCCTGATAACCAACTATTCCTGCTCCTGATAATGGATAGTTGGTAAGCAGATAAATAAAATCCAGCCATATCTTAATGATTTGTTTTTATTTCTTTTCATATTTTTATATATTAAGACTGTAATACCTGGGTAGAATTTGACAGTAACACCAAGATTGTTTCATTAATTTTACTGGTTTAGGGCCACAAGCATATAAATCCCCTCCCCCACCAAATAGACTGTTGTAATTTACTTGTTTGGACAACTGAAATAATGGGACATACACGTATTTAGCCCTGAACCCGACAGGCTGAGTGGCAACAGCACTGTCTGCTGCTCAAAGTGTAGCTATTGTTATGCTTCTAAATAATGAAATAAACTGAAAAGTGGATTCTGGATCAAACCACACACAAATGAAAAAAGTGTGGCTTTAAGAGGCAGTAAGACGAAATTTCGTACACCTTCCCTGAAAATGCTCTCACTTTGGTTACTCTATATGATTAGTGGTTATCTTGACCTAAGGCAAATCACTTGTATTTCTGTATTTAGCAATTCACACTTAGAACGTTTTTCTCATTCCCCTGAAAAATTAACCTTTACCACCATTATTAGCAGAATAATGTTGACATTACTCAGACAAGTCTGGATTATTCTGAATTTCAAAGACCAAACACATTAACAGCAGTGACATCACTGAAAGTCAGCAATTAATAGCTCTAAAATTGAATGGTACTGCGCTGAGCCAGTTCATCAGAAATATCTCCTCTGTTTACGCTCTGTAAGATTTAGCGTTAGCCAAGGCCTTTGTAAAGATTAACCAAATAATGTTTACAGAAGACACATCAAGTATTGTAAAAAATCACTTCACTTCACAATAGAGAAGAAATACTGGCCTGAAATCAGGGATCTTATATTTTGGATGTGGTCTGTCATTTTTAAGCTGTGTATGATCTTGGACATATTGAAAGCTCTCAAAATCTTTGTATCCTCAGCTGTGGAGTGAAGATAATACTATACATGCTGCTATTTCACATGGCTTTTCAGCTGGTCAAATGGAGTAATTTGAGGAACTAAACAAATGTGGGGAATTATTTTCACCATTATTACTTTTGTTTGAGGCTAAGGAAATTTTTATTTTTAAACTATTAATAGTTCAATTTACAACTTGGATACCTGCTTTAAATGTCTGTTAGCAAAAATTCACCAGCAGGATGTAGCACATGCTTAAATCTTGCGATGTAACACCTGTCAGTTTAATTTTTAGTTGAGTCTTTTGACCATGTGTCAAATAACAAATTAATATTACACTTCACTAAGTGGATGGACTTGAGGAAAGGGATGTTGCATAAATCCCTACAATTGTAGGCAAAATTGTGTGTTATGCATATGTATCCATATGCATTTTTCCAGAGAGATAGTTTATAGATTTCATCAGATTTTCGGAAGAATACATGATCACACATATATCACTTATCTAGACGCTCAAGAAATTTTGCCACTTTGCATAATTTGTTATTTGGCCAAAAGGAGACTAGGATATAGAAAATAAACTCCATTGACAAAGAAAGGAGACGGTATCATCTCTTGTATTCTTTTATCAGTCCAGTATGACTCCAGCTTAGACAATCAGTGTTCTGAGACTTAGTGTGCCCCTCAGGGAGATTACAGAGGACTAAACCAGTGCCCACCTGGAGAGAGCCAGAGGGACATGTAGTCTACCCAGTTCCACCCTGCAATTCTGTCCTGTCTCTTCTGGCCCATGTTTTTGGTTGCCAGACCCTTGCCCAAGTTTCAGACACTAAAACTGGCACACTCAGTACAGGCCTTGATGACTTATAGCTAATGAGGATAAAACTTAGAAACTGCGGCTTCACTGAAAACATCAGAGCTGGATTTAACCCAGAATCAGCATTGATACTGTCAGCAAAGGTCCAGACGCAAGAGCCAGAGGGCCAAATGTCTATTTTTGAAAAGAACTTGGAAGCGATACAGAATACACATTGGGTGGCTTTTTTTTTTTCATCTGTTTGGGGGATTAGATGCTCATCTTACTGAGAAGAATGGATGTCTCAAATGCCAGGACTTCTCACAACTTTCCTGTGATTTTAGTGCTGTGTACACCACTAAGCTGTCACGTTTTCCATTTTAGCAATGTCAAGCTACCTCTTTATCATTAAATATGAACTACCTGAAGTAATCAGAGCATTCATGGGACTTGAAGAAAATACTGGGTATGTCTTATGTTCTCTCTGTAACGTCAAGTGATTCATTCTACTTGGTCTTTTCTGATCCTAATATTCTTGCCTCTCTTTCTCTTCTAGAGAATGGTACCTCAATGGCAACTACCTCGTCATATTTGTGTCTGTTGGAATCATTCTTCCACTTTCTCTTCTTAAAAATTTAGGTAAAGTCATTTTTAATTTTTCTTTTCATTTTATATTCTAATAGCTAAGCTGATTGTAGATGCCATATTCACCTTCCAGAATTTCTCTGCTAACTCCTAGGTTACCTTGGTTATACCAGTGGATTTTCTCTTACCTGCATGGTGTTTTTTGTCAGTGTGGTAAGTGATTTATTGACATGATCTTTCTAGCCTGGTGAGCATGAGATGCTTTTAGTGCCTGAATTAGTGTCCACATTTTTGTTCAAGCACTTCACTAGCATGAAATAGTTCTTACATCACAAGCAATTTTCCTATATTCTAATTTGGAACGAGAAAAGAACAGTCATGTGTTTAAAAATAGTTGAGTTAGAACGTCAAGGCCATTACTAATAGTATGTTCTAGACACACTGAATGTATATTTGGACAAAAGGAATACTTCAAGCAGGAACGTGATGATAACCTAATATTTAGAAAGGTGGAGGAAGAAGAAGTGAGGAGTCTCAGAAGAGAAATGAGTAGGCTATAGAGTTAGCCATATCTGTGTGAATCAGCCATTTTCTCTTACAAATTCTACCCATGCAGAGAGGGCAACCACAGTGGAATTAAAGAAGAAATTCTTCTCCCTAGTGCCCCCAACACCCCCCAAAAGCAAGAATTTCTTATAATATGGATGCCAAAATTTGTACAGCATTTACCCAAAGAGGCAAAAGAGGAGGGGTGAATTTTCAGTGAACCATATTATCACTAATTTAAAGAAGCAAAAGATTTGAAATGTAGCGAGGAAATACTCGTCTTTCTCATTGTAGAGTATGAATGAAGCTTGGGATAGATTCATGCAAAATACTGTCCCCTGTGGACTCTAAAGGGCAGGGCTGCCAATCATGGTTCCAGCTCTTTCCTTAGGGCAGAGGCTAGAGAGAGTCTCCATTGCCCGTTTATCTAATAGGAATCCTCAGCAGAGGCCCCTCACCTATACCCCATAAGCCATACAGATTTTTGTTTCATTGTTTTTCTCAAAAGGCTGACTTTTTTTTTTAATGACTGGGTCTAGGTGATTTACAAGAAATTCCAAATACCCTGCCCTCTGCCTGTTCTGGATCACAGTGTTGGAAATCGGACATTCAACAACACACTTCCAATGCACGTGGTCATGCTACCCAACAACTCGGAGAGTAGTGGTGTGAACTTCATGATGGATTACACCCACCAGAAAACTGCAGGGCTAGATGAGAACCAGGCCAAGGGCTCTCCTCACAGCAGTGGAGTAGAGTATAAAGCACACAGTGATGACAAGTGTCAACCCAAATACTTTGTATTCAACTCCCGGGTAAGTGAGAGGCTTGGGCCTCTAACGAGCCTAGCGATGCGCCTCTGAGTTTTTATGTCATAAGCTGAGATGGCCTGGGATTGCCATCTGTGTTGGAATGCTAAACATGCTGTGTTGTCTTTGTTTTTCAGACCGCCTATGCAATTCCTATCCTAGCATTTGCTTTTGTATGCCACCCTGAGGTCCTTCCCATCTACAGTGAACTTAAAGAGTAAGGCAGCCATCCTTTTAGCACTCTAATTTGCTTTGAAAATGAGCTTATGTGTTCAAAGGTGCTTTATACAGAAGCATAGTTTATAGCTTTCTCTTCACGGAAAGTCTGTGCTACAGCCACTTATCAGTAATGTGCTTTAACCAGAAGGGTGTGAATCAGCCCCCTCACTGCATTACCTATTCTTCCACCCTAATGGTCCAGGGGAGAGGTTAAGAACTGGGGGAGGTGGAGCCAATGTCTGTAAGGATTTGGGTAGGCATGGGGAATTAGAATTTGAATTTTGGCGGAAAGAAGTGATGTTACCTAAACTGGATATGACCACACCCATGAAGACCAAAAATTATAGTTAGGGTGGCCTTGCTAAGCCACTGATATCACTTGTGGTCAATTCCTAACCCTTGCCTACAAGACATTCACCACAGAGGTGTGCCAATATCTGGCCTTCATTATCTTATCTGTACAATGGAGACGCTGACTAGACAACCCTGTTTCTTCCAGCTGATAGTCTATGATTTATTAATACTCTTTTCCCTTTGAGGTTGTTGACATCTACTTGGGGATGAAATGGACCTGAGCCCACTAGAACAGCTTCCCCTTTTACCCTTAGGGGACGGTGTCATATAATAATTCTCAATTTCTTTAACCCGGACATCAATAACCTCAGTCTTTATTCTCACTAAATAGCAATAACTTTCCCCGTAAATTCTGATTTACCTCATAAAATATTTTTGGAACACTTTCAAGTATTTTGATGTCTTTGATTTACTTGAAAAATCATATGTAGCAGTTACTCTAGAGGCCTGACAATTGAATTTAAGAAGCTGAGTGCTCTCTGGAATGGTTTCCAGAAGCTGTCCAGGTAACAATATCAGGCTTCCTGGTAGTCTGAACTCCTGGAAGTAGTGCTTAGCAGATTCTAGTAGGTTCTTGTCCTCATTAAATCCATCTCACTGTGAAATATGAAGTCTTCTACATCAGGAGCCAGTTTGATCTTCATGTTAATTACATTCTTAGATCCTCAGTAGACATGCTTACTTATCAACATGAAATAAACTGGTCCTCTTCTAGGAAAATGGTTGTTTCTAAGACTGAAGGTGTAGTGATTAAGAAAAATGGAAACAAATCCTCCACAGCTCTCTAAGATAAATTTAAATAAGCTATATTTCTGCACTAGAGACGTGGTTTTATAATGAGCAACAGAGACATACAATCATTATTTTTTTTATTTTGATTGTAAAAAGTGATATTTTCATAAGTTTGAAAAAACAAAACTCAGTGTTCTTGTTCTTTTCAGTCGGTCCCGGAGGAAGATGCAAACAGTGTCAAATATTTCCATCACAGGGATGCTCGTCATGTACCTGCTTGCTGCCCTCTTTGGTTACCTAACCTTTTATGGTAGGTCACTGTGTCACAGTCATTCTCTTTGTGCAAATCCTAGTTGGACTGATCATTAACCCGGGTAGGTATAATTCTTTTAATTACCCTCTATAAGCAGCATGATCTGTAGATACATGTTTTCAATTAACCTACTGTTTTAGCTTTGTCACTTGACCTAAGAAAATAGGACCTGAACTAGCCTGGCTAACGGGCTACAACAGTTTGTGAATTCACACATATTTTATAAAAACCACCCCTCAAATTTAATTATTTTCCTTAAGGGATAAATTATATTTATTTGGCTTGACTCTCTAGGCCATCTCAAGCTAGAAGCAATAAGAGTGAATCCAATTGCATGTTGTAAAGTTGTTTTGGTGGAGTAACTAACTACCAAACAAATGGAAGAAAAAGTACAAAGTCCTTAAGCTGGGACTTGCTTTTTATTTACCAGTCAAATGGAATCTGGGGGCTTAGAGCATTAGGCAAATTTTCTGGCTTATCGCATTCTGTTCGGTTATAGTGAATGGTTTCCTCAGAAAAGAGAAGGACATGACAGAATTCCCTTCAATCTAAGAATGTACTACCAAAACAAAAAGTGACTATGGCCACATTAGATTTTGCCTGGAACGTTTCCTCTGTGGCATCTTAACAGGACACAAAAGGAGTAGGATTCCCTTCCATGAAGCATGACCCTGTAGACTAATTTCAGGGAATCAAACATTGACCTGGTAGCAGATGTTTACACTAATCAATGCTCTCAACACAACTATATTTTTTGTATAAAACTCTCTAACATTTTGGATTTTTTTTTGACTGATATGGTAAATTAAATTGATTGAAAGACAAATTAGGGAAGAAAGGTCTGGGGGGGCACCATTTGCTTGGATTTTATTCTATTTGACTAATATTTGGCTGTTAACCAAGCACTCACTTTAGATTGGACATTAACTCCTTGCTGGTTGCAAGTTAATGCAAGTCAAGTCAATACCATGGAAGGTATTTTTACCCCCCTTTGTCTGATTTTGAAGGCAGTAGTGGGAAAATCAAACTACATCTGATTCTATAAGCACCTCCATGTCATTTGTGTCTGGAATTCTGAATGAATGTGTTTTCCAGGAGGGCTGCATCTTAATGTTAGAGCAATATTCATTGGAAGACTCTGTAAAAATCATATTAACTCATTCTTGCATGTTACTTATACTGACTCTAATGAGTTTCAAAAGACAAGCAAAAACTTGAAAAAGCCCAAAAGTATGTGTATCAGTGTCATGTTGGAGTCATAACATTGAACGTGAAAAAATTAAGTTAGAGATCATTTGTTCTAGGATTTCCCTACTGGTTTTGGAGCAGGGATCGCTGGGCAGGTGGGAGCAGAGGAGGGTGGCAGGATGTGAGGGACAGGCTGGTGGGTCTTGGGCCTTTCACACCCTCCAAACAGAGCACTTCCACTTGTTATCTGTTTTGCGATGCTTCTGAATAGCAAAGGTAGCTAGCTGGAGAAGCATCTTAATAATTTTGTATTGGCTCCTGCAACTTTAAACTTCAGGGTTGCTTTGATCACTTGAACAAAGGTCACACAGCTAATAAGCTCTGAGACAGGATAAAAATGGAGGTGTCTGGATTCCCAGACCTGGGTTCTTTCTGCTGTACTGTGTTCCCTCTGTAAAATGTCGCCATAGATAACCAGTGCCAACTTGACAACACCCAGTGGACTCATTCTCTTCTTCCTCTTTGTAGGAGAAGTTGAAGATGAATTACTTCATGCTTACAGCAAAGTGTACACATTTGACATCCCTCTCCTCATGGTACGCCTGGCGGTCCTCGTGGCAGTAACACTAACTGTGCCCATTGTCCTGTTCCCAGTAAGTACATGAAGCTTTGATGAAAGAATCCTGCTTGACCCCATAGATTAGTACATGAGTTCTGACTTGATGTGGATTTAGTTATAATATGAGTTTACAGTTGCAATGCCCAAGGACTTTATTATTTTTATGTAGCATTTTGTAGCCATTTAAAATGGACCATTTAATATGTAGATATAGCAAATATTTTTAGATGTTAAGTATTTTTAAAGTGAAGGGAAAAAGTCACAAAATTTATTTCTATTTTCCAGTTTTATTGAGGTCAAAATTTATTTTTAAACTCAAATTCAAAAAGCAGTTCTTGAATTTCTCTCTTGTGGATCAGTAGAAATGAGTAGGAATTCACATAACTTCTGAAACTTGAAAGCCAAAACCACATTAACCTTTGAATCATATTGCATTTTCACCACAGTTTTGAAGATATCTCACTTTTTCCCCCCAGTTTGTTGTGCTGCAGTAGCATCCAAAAGTCACCTTATTTAATGTGATTCCTTGAAGGCTAATGAGAAGGGGATTCATGTTAAGTAAATTACATACTAGAACCAAGTTTCTTGAGAAATAGTTACATTATCTGTCATATGTCTCTTCTATTGCCCCCAAAACTGACATGTGCCCTCTGCCAGACTTGTTCTGAGATGGCCCCTTCTTGGCATTTGCCGTTGGCGTCAGTTGTTCTGGAATCACAGAGCAGGGCTGGTTGCGGATATTTGGGCTACATGAGTTAAAACCACCACCTATGGATAAACACAAGTCTGCAGTCTCCTGCCAACTCTTCTCTTTTCATAAACACTGAATTTACTCATTCATTTTAGGGGGAAAAACAAGCAACACAGTAAGCAGCACTGTCCTGTACAGAATGTTCCATAGGGCCTAGCCTATGAGGACAACTCATATAACGACACTGTGGTCACTTTAAATGCAGCTTGTGTGCTGAAATATTTTTTGGCACATTCCTTTCTCATGAGTGCATGAAATCAGATCCTATGACTATGGCAGCTCATATTTTACTCTTAAATAATGTCTTGCCTCTCATATATCTGAAGGTATTTCAAACGACAGGCACACAGCTTTAGCCTAAAATCAGCTCCGTGGTGGGCACAAGGCAGAAGACAGCTGTAGACAGGAAGTGTATCGTGGGGTAAAATTCCAAGCAAACAGCGTCTCTGAGAAGAGTATATCTGCAGCCCTTGTTTTTGTGTGTGAAGATATCACTAACTAAATTGTGGCACACAGTAGGCACTCACATCACTGCTGAATCAAAGCACTTTATAAAAGAAATCTGTGACGTGCTTCTATATGGCTTTATTCATAAGCCCTAAATATAGTGCTTTCAAGTCGTGGTCTCAGGAGATTAATGGACTTGGCTGTGGTCATGCAGCTAGTTGGTAGCAGTTGAACTAATCCAGCGCTCAGAGCGTGACACTGATGGCTGCATCATAATAATGGGAAGTGAAAGTCAGCCTTTCATTTACTAATGACCGTTTCACCTCAACATTAAAAATCCAGATCTCCCCGTAGAAATTCTTCCCCTATAAGACGGATAAGGCCCTGGTGTAAATCTGACCATCAGGAAGGGCAATAGTTTGTAAACATCTCCCATTAGATGTCCGTTAGAATCAGAATTGACCATTAGAACCAAATTTCAGAAAAATAACTAACCTCTCCTTTTTTATGTATTTTCACTCAACAGTAGCATCTATGAAACATTTTGTACATAATTCTGTCTTCACCCTTACAGCCTTACATTGAGATGATCTGTGTATCAACTTTTCCTCTGGGTTCTAAGTCCCTGGAGGCTAGGGATGTGCATAGTGACTGATGGGCACAGGATGAGCCCAGCAATGTTTGCTAAGGAAAATGGTCTCCAAATGAGTCCTGCCTTTTCCTGAGACATATAAACTACCTTTTCTAGCAAAAGCATAGGCTACTCCCCTTGCCAACATCTGCCATGAACTTCGGTTTGTGTGAGGATCCTGGCTAAATGAACCAAGCCTCCGTGGATGTGATGGATGACATTAAAGGGGGTCCAGCCTCCTTGTCCCAGTCAAGTCCCACAAGGCTACATTCAGACACTTTTTCCCTAAAGTAATAGAAGTTGTTAGCAGTGTTTTTGTTTGTTTCTTACAATTTAGAGCCACAATGTTCAATGTGTCAAATGCTGAGTCACAGCTCAGTTCTCCTGACAGGTTTCTTTGAATTAAGAAACTCTAGACCAATAAGTTTATTGACTTTGCCTTGATATCCCCACATACAAATGATAAAACAAACAAAACCTAATCTGGATTAAAATCTATCGGTTTTAGTTATTATTTTGTATTCTTCTTCTTTCAACAAATGATAAATGGGCTCGCTTTCTTAGGAGCCCAGGAAAAGATGACAAAGGTTTTATTGGTGGTGTCTGGTTGGTTGGTTAGTTTTTCCTTTCATTACTCCATTTATTATCTTTCTTTTCTCAAGTTAGATTAGTTTTTTCCTTCTTAATGTAAAACACAAAAGTAACTGCTTGAAGTGTTTGTTGAACAAATGAATAAATGAAGTGAATTAAGACCAGCTTTTTCACTAGCAGCCCAACATTTTTTTTCCTCTTTCTTACTGTGGGGCAGGGGTGTCTATTACGGGACTGCACCTCCTTCCCAAGGACCCATAATGCCATTTTCAGTTTGTGCTTCCTTTTATGCAGTAAAATTCACACATCACCATGAAAAACAGAAAACCAAATAATCCTAACAGGTTTATCAAGAACATACAGACTCAAATTCCACCTGCCACCCCTTTAAAAAAAAAAAAAAGTCACGTCTCAGACTCTCCAGCTACTTCTATTTCATTTTGTCATAGTAAAATCATTCTTTTCACGTATGTTGCCTTTAGATCTCCTGTTTTGAAGCAGATGTAGAGATAGGCATAGAAATATGGCAGATGATGCTGTGAACTGGAATAGAGTGGCGATCTATGGGTATTTCCAACACTCTTGTCCTAAGCAATCCTGCAAAATAAAACTGATTCACTTCTAAGCAATAGAATTGTTTTTTTTTCTTTTTTAGAGTTCAGAGCTCAGGCTCCCACTTTTCACTCTGCCTCTGCGTTTCTAACTTTCACATTGGGTCCCCACGTTAAAACACAGCACCTCCTAACAGACTCCATTTCCCTTCTATTCCTTTCCACTGCCACCTACCACCACCAGCAGCCTACTTGCTCCCTGTTGCTCTCTCCAAGAATGCATTGGCAACTCTATATGTCTTCAGTTCTATTTTGGATTTTGTTATTCCTTATTCACTCCGAGGAGCAAGCTTTCTCCAATTACTCCAACCATTACTCCTGTAAACTTTCTGTATTCTTACATCATTAGGCCAAACCTGAGTCTTTCTGAGACTCTTTCTGAGACTTTCTGAGCCATGAGACCTTAGGAAGTTGCATTTACATTCGGAGGCCATGTACTTATACGGTTGCCTCTAACTCAGCTTACTGAATTAAATGCAGTATTTTAACAAAAGACTGAAAAGCACATACATGTGCCCTCTGCCTAAAAATAATCTGTATTCTCCTTATTTATTCTATAAGTTTAGCACTTCAGACAAATAAATCCTTAAGCACTATGTATGTAGCATAGAAAGCTTATGATAAGCCTACCCATTAGACGAGTTTGGACAACACTGAATATGCATTAATTGTAGGTCATAACGTAGAATTTATAGGCTGCTGGGAAAACGAAATCAAACCATTTGCTTTGCTCAGTCTACTTTTCAGAGTGAGTTTCATAATTTTTGCCAATTCAATTTTTAAAATCGTGTACAAACTCACTCTTACACCATTTCCAGAGACTCTCTGGTTTGCCGTTCTGGAAATGAAGTGCCTTTTAAACCTAAACAGGTGGCTTTAATTTTTGGTGGAGTGGTATGAAAGGGACGACACGTTAGACACTGCAAGCAATTCAGCTTGAAGCTTTTGTCATTCGTATGTGTGTTTCAAAATATCATTTACATTTTCTCTCTTTGAAATGAGTTCCCATTCCACACCATTAAGACACTTGAGAAGTAAAATTTGAGAGTGAAAATCAACCCCAGCATTTCTAAAAATGTGGAGTCCTAGCTTAACTGACGTGCTCACCTATTGAAAAGCCAATAGACTAAAGTGTCCTCTAAAAGATTCCAAAAGATAAGAGTAATTTCAACTTTGTTCAGCTGTTGAGACATAAACAGCACTCCCTCCCTCTCTCTACTCACAGGGATCTTTTTATCCAGTTACATCAGAGTAACTTGAGCCACTGCTGCAAACGGAACCTCTTGACCCTTCACCTAGTTATTTCAGCCGCTGAAATAGGCTGAAGTCTGTCAAGGACCTCCGGAGGGGAGGGAAAAGATTCATTCTGTTAATTTAATTCAACATTTATTGAGTGCCTGCTGTGTGCAAGACACCAAACTAGAAATTTTGAGGAGTGTTAATATCATCAGGTCCTGTTCCCTGCCCTGTGCATATATAATCTGTTGATGGGGGCAGGAGTAAAGGGGAGAAAGAGAAAGGCGTAAATACAAAGAGTATCATATTTTTTTAAATATCGGTTGGCAGAAATGTTAAAGAAAATGTAAAATTAAAAAAACCCAAGTTTGGAAAAATTCCGTTCACAATCACGTGCAAATCAATTCAGTGCTTGCCCTTCATACTTGGCCCAGTCTGATGAGACATAATTAGAAATCAACAAGGGTTTGACTGTATCTCTGAATTATATATCTTACCTGTTATTTTGCCTCTTTCTGACTGAGATTATTTTTAAGAAAAAATTCTGAAAGCTGAGAATGTAAGCACAAGACGTATCGCCAAGGAAAAATGGCACTATCTCAAATATGAAAAATCAGCATCAAGGCTGCACAACGATATGAATGTGCTTAATACCACTGAACTGAACACTTCAAAATGGTTAAGATGGTAAATTTTATGTGTGTTTTACTACAATAAAAAAATTCAGAAAAAAATGAGCACCGAGATCTTTTCTGGGAAAAAAAGAAAAAACAGAAAATGCTTTAGAGGGGTGAGAATATTTGAAATAGTAGATAAAGTCAAAAGCAAAGCAGTGACCTTGCCTTTGAACTTTGTTGCAGATTCGTACATCAGTGACCACACTATTATTTCCCAAAAGACCCTTCAGCTGGATAAGACATTTCCTGATTGCAGCCATACTGATTGCACTTAATAATGTTTTGGTCATCCGTGTGCCAACTATAAAATACATCTTTGGATTCATAGGTAAGTTTCAGAAAGGCTTTTATTTAGTCAACACAAGCTGATACCTCCTTAAAGGGCAGACAGGAATCCAGAGCTGGGAGATCAAGGATCCCCAGTCCATCTCAGCTCACAGGATTCCTATTAGCCCAGCTGGGCTCCAGCTGCTCACTTTCCCTTCCTTCCAGGTGACACTGGAGGTTATTCACAGGATCAGAAAATGTTAGCGCTAGGCTACCTTATAGTTCATCTAGTCCAGCTGCCTTTTCTGACAGATGAGGAAACTGAGCCCCGTAGAAGTCAAGCCATACAACTTGGAGGGGACCCAGGATTTGGACTTAGGTCTTAACTCTGCATCAAAAAGTAAAGAAGATAGGTTTAACCTACAAGATGCTCTCTCAGATCTGTGAGTATCAGCTGAGCATTAAAGGATATCTTTAAAGGAGGAAGAGGAGGTTGACTTTGTAAAGCATATTTCCCTTAACTATGTGTCCTGTTAGTATATTTAATTTTTCATTCTGCTGATCTGAGGGATTATTCAAATTTAAAATACAATATAAAACTTTGAAAAATTAGGTGTAAGCAGCTTGAGAAGTTAGAAGTGGGTAGGAAGAGTGTGCAATGGGTTCAGCCTCCTTAGTATGTATTTCTATTACTAATTTCCTGTAAATTTGTAACATTTAGCCTTTTTATTGTTTATTATGTGTTATGTATACTTAGTCTGCAGCTAAAGTTAGGTGCATTTTAATTTTCTTTATCAACGTATTTTCTTTGAATAAGCCACCAAGACGAGCTTATAGAGCTTTTACTGCTAGGGTTGGGGTAGCTTTAGATTTGGTTTCTTTAAAGAGCGTGCCCCTGGTCTCTGCCTTGCTGAGCCAGACCCGCTGTGTACGACATTGACCTGTCCTGTGTTTCTCTCCTCAGGGGCTTCTTCTGCCACTATGCTGATTTTCATTCTCCCAGCAGTTCTTTATCTGAAACTTGTTAAGAAAGAGCCTCTTAGGTCAACCCAAAAGGTCGGGGTAAGTAAGGCTTGCAATTTCCCCCGTTATGAGTTGCTCTTTGACAACTTAGACTAAACCGGAAAATGCATGTGATTCAAAAAAATGAATCGATGGATAAGAACCAAAAATCAAAGGTGGGCTGGAGCTCTCTGGCAGAGAGAAGAGGGGTAGATTTCTGGTATTCCGATGATTCCAGGATTTCTTCCTTTCGAATATCAAATATCTTAGGTTGAGTCCTTCCTACCTGTCAAATGCTAGTGGAGTTTTCCCACAGGCATACATGCGCACCAGTTTCCACCCCCGCCAAGCCATTGCTGCACTGTCTACAGGAAATTATGCAGGAAGGATTTAGGCTCCCTAGCAGTGTTATGAAATAATTTCAACATTTTGGTCTCATTTGTTAGGTTTGTAAGGCCAGAAAAATGATGTTGCTTTTTTTCCCCCTCTGCAGTACCTTGTTATCCCCTGGTGTGAACTAAGATCCAGAACAGCACCATTCGTTTTCCAGTTAACTTCTCTAGATATACAATACAGTCTTATTAAACTAGAGAGTATATGTTTCTTTTCTGTAGCAGTACTACAAAAACATATACTAGAGATAATTTTTTTCCAGTAATTAAATATTATCAATGACGGCTTAATAAAGTCTTATATTAAGACTTCAAATGAATGCCTCTTACTGCATTACCCTGAATTTCTCAAGAAGTCATTCACCTCTTGGGATTGTTCAGGGATTTCAGGACAGTTTGATATCAAAAGCTCCTCCTATCATCTCAGCCCCACATTTCCAGTCTATGTAGTCCATCTTAGTTGGACTTTTATAGCAGTGTCACCTTGGCAAATTACTTGTCCTGCTCGTGACCCATTTTCAATATGGCAAGATGTAAAAATGAGTAAAATTATCTCCTAGATTCTTTATAGTGAAAAAAATTTTAGCTATTGCTTCCTCATATATAGAATTAGGTGGTTGATCTGTGTGGTAATATATAAGTCCCCTTCTATCATTAAAATTCTGAAATATTGTGTATTACATACACACACATACATATATACACACTTTGGGTTTTTTTCAAGGAATATGCAACATATATTGGGCTTTTGTTTTTATTTGTTTGCTTTATAAAATTTAATACTACTCTTTTATGACCTGCCCTTTTTCACCTAAAAGATTGTGAGTACTGTTTAGGTCATTAATCTTTTTCTACCACTTGATTTTAATGATCACAGAATATTCCATCATTTTGATGTACCAAGTCAATTAACCATTATTCTATTTTGAACATTTTGGTTAAATCTCTCCACTGTATTCACCCTCTTTTCCCAACAAAGGTTCTAAATTGACTGAACTGCTAGGCATGGGCATCTGAGCTATAAGAATAATACAATTCAATATGCAAATGAGATTGCAGCCTTAGGTAAACAACTTATAAAAGCAAACTATGCTAAGTATGGTTCCTGTGTTCCCTAACAAGTTTTCTCTAACTTACAGGCTTTAATTTTCCTTGTGGTTGGAATCATCTTCATGATTGGAAGCATGGCGCTCATTATCATTGACTGGATTTACAATCCCCCAAATTCCAAGCATCACTAACCCAAGGGAAAATACTTGCTTTTTCTGTTGGAAATGGTTGCAAATTATGCTCCAAAAGACATTTGAGTTTCCTTATTGGAATGTTATTCATAGGTAATAACAGGAAGATTCCAAAAATGTTTACTAGTAACATCACCAGTCACCTGCAGAAGAGAAAATCATCATTTTTATCAAGAATGGCTGTTTATATGTTTAAAATCTGTGGTGCACATTTCTCCCCAGGTTGTACTACAGCAGTGTGAGATGATGTATTTTTGCTGCTGGACAAGCAGAATAAGGGTAACTGCATGTATGGTCATCAGATAATACCCTTCACCCTCCCCCTCCCCTGTTCTCCCCCCAGAAAAGTACTAAATACTTGTATTCTCAGAACAGCAAGCAAAAGTTCCCTGGTGGCAAAGCTATCACCACTAAATGCCTTCTCCTAGTCTTACACCAAATACCCTGGGTCTGTTTAATAGCAGAGGCAAAAGGCATGTCGTATAAACTGTCCCTATAAGACACATGAATGATCGGACACCAGGCTAGAACATCTTATTGTCAACAGTAAAGGAATATTTTGCCCATCCTGTTTGTGACATTGAATTAGTGACTTCTTCATTCAATAGATGTTTTTATAAATGTTAAAACATCTTACTAAACATAGAGAGGGGCTTTATTTAAATTATAGAGCAACAACAAAAATAATGCTTGTAGCTAAACTGCCTGTTCTGGAGTCATTTGCTTTTTAATGTTATTCCTCGTCCTTTTGTCTTACTTTGTCATTGAACAATGCCCTCCCTCTCGTCTTCCATTCTCATTCAGAAGTTTTAGAAGACCACGATTCATGTGGAGATACACTACCCAGTATTGTTTGATACATTTTTATTTGATAAATATTCAGTGCAGGAAACTGTGATTGCTATATGTTTATGTATATAATTTTATTCTGTAGTCATCAGAATTTTAATGTATGGTACATTTGATTTTTATTTTTTACATGTGTAGTTTTCTCTTTTCACAGTCAAAACATTTATATTATTGGGGTGGGGGGCAAGGAATTAAGTTGATGAGCCCAAAAATCCATTTGTATGTATCTGTCTATTGGGGATATTTTAAATTTGAGACCTAAGTTATATATAGTTCAGTAATGCTCTTCTTCAATGTTTACAATAACATCATAATCGTCTGTAAGAGAATAAATTCTTTATTTGCAAATAATTATCAATACTAAGGTTCTTTTAATTTATCATGTCTAAAATAGGACTTAGTTTATTTTAGCTTGCACAGCTGACATTCATTTGCCATTTAATACAATGTTGAGTAGTTCTCCATAAAAATAAAAGTGCTAACACTACAAAGAGATGCAAACTAATATTCTTGCTCACTTCTACAACATACTTACACGAAATGGATTTAAAAATTAGTACTCACTGCCTAAAATTTCCAGAGTTTGCTACTATTTGTTTTCAAATCAGTAGCAAGAACATTGGTTGTATATTTTATATTTTAGTATAGCCAATTATGAAATACAAGTATGATATAAGTATGATGATATTAAATCATATTTCAATAGTTTTTCTGGAATGTGCCTTAAGAAAACATATATTTGTTTTATGTATTATTTTCTAGAGGCATAATACTGTAAAATGGTGCAAAGCTATGGAAATTGAGCATTACTAGAAACTATCATAACTTTTGAGTTACTACTACTGGAAAAAATTTGCCAAATATCATCTTTAAGATATATTTTCATTTTCCTTCATCTAAAGAATGTATCAAAATAGAAAGGGAAAAAGGTACCTTCTGAGTGTTAAAAAAATGTTTAATCTGGTTGTATTTAAATGTAAATATCAAAGATTAATCCAAAAAATTGGAAAACTGTAAAATCTGTATATATTTTGAATGCTTTACATTTGAAATGACTAACTCAAAAATATCAACATGTGTAATTGTATAAATATTCAAGAGCAATAATATGTGCCAAATAATAAAGCACCATTTTGTTCTCATGGCCATTTTCTGGATTAGAGTTCATATAGACTGCAGGGCAGACATACATATGGTATCTTGTATTGGTTAATTTAACCCCATTTATAAACAGATGAAATTTTTATTTTCTTATTTCATTTATAAGATGGTTCAATGTATTGGGAGGCTTTTTTTTTTATTACAGAAAGTGTATATTGGTATATAATAAATGAACTTTTCAAATGACTAAGATGTGATTTTCTTTCTATTGTTGAAAGCTGTGAATTATTTGCACAGGAAAAAAGTTAAATCCAAATATTGTCTTTCCTGTGTTGGTATACGTTCCACTTTTACTGTTACTCTTGACATATAACTCATATCTATAGCTGTCCAAAAAATAGTTGCCATCTTATTTTGGCAAAATACACAGCTAACCCTAAATCATTTTTATTTTATGTCATCACATATTTACCTCCTAGAATGAATGTAGAAGAAATTAGTCTCTTTGTTGTTCATTTGGGAGAATTCATTTACAATGAAAAAAACAGAAAATAGAAGAAACATGAGAATAGTAAAAAAAGACGTGGAAGACTTGAGAGAAGGGAAAACAACACGGGAGTGCCGAGGATTGGGTAGAAAGGGACTGTTAGTGGGATTGACAGGTCATATGGTAAGTGTATGCTAAGAAACTTCCAAATAGTTCTCCAAAGTGGCTGGACCATTTTCATTTTCACCAGTAATATATATGAGTTCTGGTTGCTCCACATCCTTGCCAACATTTGGCATTCTCTTGTACTTTATAGCCTTTTGAGTGTGTGTATGAAATGGTATTTCATTGGAATTTTCATTTCCATTTCCCTGATCACTAGTGTTATAAACTTTTCATGTGTTTAATGGCCATTCATGTCTCCTTTTATGAAGTGTCTATTCAAATCTTTTTCCCATTTTTAAAATTAGGTTGTCTTTTTATTGTGGATTTGTCAGAGTTCTTTACATATTCTGGATACATGTCCTTTGTCAGATTGCAAATATATTTTCCCAGTCTGTGATATGCCTACTCATTTTCCTAAAGGTGTCTTAATTACATCTTTCTGGGGCCAGATCTTTATAGCTTGAAGTTCTGCAATTCCTGTCTTACTGGGATAAGATTAATTAGAATGGTCTTGTCATAATTAATGTTTGGATTTTCAAATTTGGAGGGTAAGAGTCTTCTTTCTTTCTTTTTCTTCTTTTTTTTTTTTTTTCGTTGGTATACACTTTTGCCTTGTAGTTAGCTTTATTTAATGTATGCTAATCTAGTTCTTGTTTTATACAGATATTTGATTAACAATAACTTTTTCTAAGTCACTTTGAAGCCTGGTTAGGAAACCCAGTACTACCTAGATAGGCCCAGGACGTCAAAAACCCTTTCTGGCTACTTGTAATCAACTTTATATTAGTTTTCTCTGCTCTTGTCACAGGGACATATAGATGAAACAGGAGAAATGACTCCATTTGGTTCTTACTTACCAGCTTGGAAGTTCTGACATTTTCTCTTGACCCTGCATTTTCCTTCACATGCAAAAGCAGTTTGCATAGCCTCATGACTATCTTTTTCCAATAAAAAATTTTGTACTAATTATTCAATAGATAGTGTTGAAGAAACTGATTGAAAAAATTAGTTTAGAGCTTTTCTTCACACCTCACACCAAAATGAAAAAATTCAATATGAACGCCAAAACCAGCAGACATTTTTTCTATTTTTGGTGAGGAAGATTAGCCCTGAGCTAACATCTGCTGCCAATCCTCCTCTTTTTGCTGAGGAAGATTGGCCCTGGGCTAACATCTGTACCCATCTTCCTCTACTTTATATGTGGGACACCGCCACAGCATGGCTTAATAAGCAGTGCATAGATCTGCGCCGAGGATCCGAACCCATGAACCCCGGGCTGCCAAAGCAGAGTGCCCGAATTTAACCACTATGCCACCAGGCCAGCCCCAAAATCAGTAGACATTTTAGGAAGAACTATTTGATAGCTGCACGTGAAAGTAAAATACAATGGAAGAAATCACAAAGGCAATGATGAATACATACAACTATACAACAGTAAAAAATAATCCTGCACATTAAAGGATAAACAATTAAAAAAACACAAACTACTCTAAAATACAGACCCATATATCCTTTATGTATGAAGAGACAATAAAAATCAACAAGGGAAATACTAAGAATCTAGTATAAGAATGGGCAGTGGACATGAAATCACAGAAGAAAAATGAATGGTGAAGGAGTATTTACAAATAGTTTGACCTCACTATGAATCAAACACATGCAAGTAAAAACACAATTAAATACAATTGTTTTGTCTGTTATATTACTAAAATAAAGAAAAGATAACATTCTGTGCTGGTGAGTGTGGGGAGTTGAGCAGTCTCATTCAATGCAGAAATCTTGGCTAAATTTATCTGGAAAGCATTCTGGCGATACTTATAAAGATCCCTAAAAATGTTTGTAGTAGACAGAACGGCCCCTCAAAGATGATCACACCCTAATCCCTAGAACCCAAGAACATGTCACTTTACATGACGAATGAGTCTTCACAGATGTAATTGAAGTACAGATCTTAAAATAAGGAGCTTATCCCAAATAATCTAATCACATGATCCCTTAAAATCAGAGAACTTTCTTCAACTGCAATCAGAAACATTCAGTATGAGAAGGATTCAACCTACCTTTGCTGGCTTGAAGATGGAGGAGACCACCCGGAAACTGTGAGAAGGAAATGAATTCTGCCAACAACTTAGCCTCTAAATAGGAGCCCAGGGCACCAACATCTTGATTTGAGGCTTGTGAGACCCAAAGCTGAGTACTCTGCTGGGCCAGCCAGACTTCCGACCTACAGATCTGTGAGATAATAAATGAGTGTTGTTTGAAGCTGTTCAGTTGGTGATAATTTGTTGTGGCAGCAAGAGGAAACTATGAAATACAAAGTTCACGCATTTTGTTCCACTAATCTCTTTTCTAGGAATCTCTTCTTAGGAAATAATCAGAGAAGTGAATTGACTTTTATGTACTAATGTATTCTTTCAACATATAATGGATTACAATTTTGAAATACTCCAAATGCCCAAAATTGTGGAATGATTTAATAAATTCGAGTACCTTCATAGGCTGGACTATGATGCAGTCATTAAAAATTTTTTTGAATAATCAATAATGAAATAAAAAACTATGGTATGATATTAAGTGAAAAACAACAAGAATAAAAGCTCTATTATCTCAATTTTACATACTAAAAATGCATGGAGTAGAAAAATAGGAATAGAAAAAAAGGAAATAGACCTAGAATGTTAGAAGTAGATATTTGTAGGTAGCAAAATAGTAAGTAATGTTAGTTTTGGTCTTCATACGTTTCTGTTATTTTCCAAATTTTCTACAAAGACCATATATTCCTTTTCTAGTTAGGAAAAACTTTTAAGAAAAAGAAAAGTTTTTCCGCCAATTTATATTTTCTGGAAAAATAACTAAAGCATGCTGCCAATTCGTATACATTTTTATATTTTCAGCTGAGTCTAAAGGCAGAATTGGATGAAACTGCAATTCACAACTAAGGAACAGGCATTGATGACTAAAGCAGAAGCTGAAAGGATGGGGCAGACCCTGGCCAGAGGTGGGGTTGGGAAGAGATAGGAAGGACTTGTTGAAGAAAATGGTGTAGCATAGCTAGTAGACCAGGACTTGAGTCCCAGACCCATGTTTTGGGCAAGTCATTCAATCTGTTGAGCTTTAGTTTCTTCATTCTTGTTGAAATAATTTCTGTGTAAAGCAGTTCCCAAGGTCATTTAGCTTGGAATCATTGGAAATATCGGAAGATCCTTGTAACAGTCGCATCTCTAGTACAAATGTTTGGCAATAGTCATAAATGAAGGATCATCAGAGAGCTTCAAAGCATACCTTACAGCAATGATTTCTGTAGCTCAGTCTTGAAAGTGAGTAGATACGTCAAATGTTTCTGAGGAATAATATGCCTGGCCACTCGGGCTGAGTAATTTAGTGGACAAACATTTATTCAGTGAAGACCATGTGCCAGATACCACCCTAGGCACAAGAATACAGAGTAGTCTAGGTCTTTAAGGAGCTTACAGTCTAGAGGAGGGACACATATATATAGATAGTTACAGTATAAAATGGAAAATGCTAGATTATATACCCCACGAAACTAGAAAAAGAAAAACAAAGTAAGCCCAGAGCAAGCAGAAGGATAAAAATTAGTAAAGATAAGAGCATATATCTGAAATCAAAAATAGGAAAATAGAGAAAATCAATGAAACAAGAGCTGGTTCTTTGGAAAACTCAATAAAATTGATGAACCTCTAGCAAGACTGACAAAAATAAAAAGAGGAAAAAAAAAGCATTGTGTCTCAATCTAATTGGCAGCAGTTTTCCTCTTCTAATGGTACGTAAGATAATGTACATCTTAAAACAAAAAAAAAACTAAATTTAATAAAATATGCTTTTTGTAAAACAAAAACAAAAACAAAAACAACCTTATTAGCCTTCTGTGGTCCAAAGAGTACGGGCCCCATTTTTTCTAAAGTTTCTGTACACAGTAGTACAAAATGGTGGGTACCATCACCATGTGCCACTCTAATTCTAGGATGGCAGTGAGTGTGCATGCGTGTGTGTGTGTGTGTGTGTGTGTGTGTGTTTTGAGGTAGGATGGAGGGGGCCAGGTCAGAGCAAAGGGAAGATACAAAAGGTAACTAAGTAAAACATGAACTCACTGCCATCTGAATTTTTTTCCAAATCAGTCTGATTCGGGTCTAATTGATTAGCTTAGTAGACTCATAGAAAGAAAATATTATATCCAATTTACTGGAGCGAAATTTAGGACCCAGGAATGAGGGAGTAACAGCAAAATAATCGCCACATTGCAACTGGCCTCCTGCTCTCTGCACATCCCACGCCTGGCTCAGGCAGTGAGTAGCTCTAGCAATAGGGCTCCCAGACAGCAATCTTTAAACTGAGTTTGACATTTAGTATGATTGCCACTAAGCTGGAGTTTCTCCACCAGCTCTGGGGAGGGTGCAGGGAGAAAGACAGAAACCCAATTCTTCCCTGTCCAGCATGACTCAGCCTCCCTGGCACAGCTTCACGGAGCATTTTATCAGGGTCCTTTGTGAATAAGCTACTTGAGACTGATTACTTTAAGGCCAGGTTCCTGGTATTGTCATCCCGAAGTAAAACTTGACTGGTTTCCATAAAGTAATGGGCATGTTTCTCCTATTATTGCCAGCTTTTTTAACTTAAAATTTTGGAAAATCACCGAGGTTTACTTGGGAAGTATGAGGTTGTCTAAACCTGGTCTGCAGCCCAAGCCTCTAGGTTCCCAGATGTATAATCAGCATTTCCTACGGCCTCTGCTAACTCAGCAACGTAAAGAGGGCCAAAAATAGTTGTCATTCTGCTTGTATCACTTTTCCTAAAGGTACAAATCTTGGCCAGCTGCTGATGGGTCGCTGGAAGGCTATAGCTGCTAAGATGACAGTAGTCCTCATCTTGCCGTGCAGGAAAATGAAAAGAAGATAGTCTATTTCATCAAATAGCTATTTACCCATGAAGGATGTTCATCGCATGGGTCATTTTCTATTTAATAATGCTATGAAATGAAGCACTGTTTAGTAGAGCTTTATATAAGTATTTTGTCTACTTGTTTAGAATAAGAGTTAACTGAATTAAATTATTTTATTTCTAACACCAACTCTACTGATGGGAGAGTTGAAAAATCGAGAACTGAGGCTCTGAAGGCCTAAGGACTAGTGACCACTCCCTTCTAGGCGATCCTGGGAAAGCCCCTACCTGCACCCAAGTCCTACTCACAGAAAACACAGATGAACTGAACTGGATCTTCCCTACGTACCAGAGTACTGAGTCTATGAAGGAGCCTTCAGCTAGAGGAAAATTTACCAGGTGAAAGTGGTAAAATTGCTGGGTTCCTGTGATATTTTCAAAATCTCCCTGAAAGATGGATTGCCCCACAGTTTGGGCAGAATCTTGTGTTAAAGAAGAGGATCAGGACACAGCATCCTGGTTTCTACAACTCTTCACATCCCAGCCCCACATTTCTCTCATCAGTAACACACCACACTGCTGTGGACTAGTGTTTGTATCCGAGCCAAATTCACATGTTGAAACTACGTCTCCCAATTTGATAGGATTTGGAGGTAATTAGGTTTAGATGAGGTCATGAGGATGGGGTCCCCATGACGGGATTAATGGCTTTATAAGAGGAGGAAGAGACCAGAGTTTTCCCTTTTTCTTACATGTGAGGATACAGCAAGAAAGCAGCCTTCTGCAAGCCAGGAAGAGGGCCCTCAACAGATACCAAACCTGCAGGCACCTTGATCTTGGACTTCCCAGCCTCCAGAATTGTGAGAAATAAGTCTGGCATTTATGCCACCCAGCCCATGGTGTTTTGTTATGGCAGCCCAAGCTGACTAAGACATGCGCACACTCCCTTACCTCACTGCATCACACACAGATATACATGCCACACCACACACATACACATACACATGATAGATACATATATGTATATACCATATCATGCATATATACATACCACACTACAGACAACACATGTCCACATGCCCCCTCCCTCCATGACCCACACAAATATACAGCTCAGCACCATGCCCTTGATCCACACTGATCCGTAATCCTCCAGGTGTGCCATGCCCTCTCTCACCTTTCAGACCTTGACGCATGCTGTCTCCTCTACATGGAAAATTTCTTTGTGACCCTCTTCATCTGGCTCATTTTTCCTCATTCTTCAGTTCCCCCCTTAGATGGCTCTCCCTCCAGAAAGCCTGCCTGACATCTGACATCCCCCTCCTCCTGCCTCAACTGGTTTAGATCAGTGGAGTGCTGAGTTGGTATGTACTGGCTTTCAAGAGCTGCGTCTCTCTTCATAACTCCATTCAGTGACATCATGTTGGTAGTTTGAAATTGGTGGGAGTCTTTACACCACGGAAATTGGCAAACACTACAAATCAGGGGTGGGGGGAGTTGTTTTGTTTGTTTTGTTTTGTCTTTTTGGCAGATCCAGTTGTTAAACACTTACCAGCATACTACTGTTTAGATCCCTCTGTGGCCTTCCCATATCACCTTATAATTTCCCTTTATTTATAGTTAACACACATTGCACTTGCTATTTCCTTATCCATATGCCCCATCAGACTATAAGCTCTATGAGGGCAGACTCTGACCATTCACCATTTCCCTTGTCCACTGTTGGTACACAGTACCAACAGTACCTCGCATAGTACCCAGCTACATTGGCCTCCACAAATATTTTTGAATGGATGACTTCTTGTTGTTCCTCTCCTCCTATCTGATATCTGACAGGGACAATGAATAACTTTGGCCCAGAAAGCCGTGAGAACGTCATTAAACACCTCTGTTCCAGATAACAATGGACACCTCTTCAGAAGCTCAGAGCCAGCATCTGTGCAGCATCTGTGATTAGAGAGCTAGGGCCCTCTGGGGTGACATTATCTTTTTATCCCCAGCCAGCTTTCAAGAAGGTGGAGGAGATGAAGCACTTAGAAAGCCAAAAAGTGACTCAAAAGTAAAGCTCTGAAAAGCACCTCCCCTGCTTGTTAATGCCTGAACTTGCCTGAAGAAGAGATAAATCATTTCTTGCCATAATCAGAGAGAGAGATAAAATGTAAATGTCCCATTAGAATGGCATATCTTGTTTTAAATTCACAAAGTAAAAGAATCCTATAAAATCTTTTCTTAAAAGCAGGCTTTGATGGGAGAGACAGGAGAAAGCAAAGGAGTGGAGAGCTGGAAGAGGCTAATTGCCTGAAATAGGGGAAGGGAAATATGGTGGACATTTTCCAAAGATGGCCACCATCAATCCCACCACCACCAATGCTGCCCATGTGCTTGCCACTCCTCCCATCAAGAGGTGATGTCCCCTTGAATCTGGGCTGGACTTGAGACTTGCTTTGACCAACAGCATGTAGTTGAAATGACCCTTCGCAAGCTCTGGGTCTTTCAGAGGCCTGGAAGCTTCCACTTTCACACTCTCTGGGGAAGTTACTACTAAGAGTTTGCTGTGTATCCTTCCAGACCTTTTTCTATATTTTTATATCATAGATAAAAATATAAAATTGTTTTGTGTCATTTTTAAACATAAAGTTATATACTATATTTATTCTATAACTTCTTTTTCTTATTCAGTATAGTTTTTTGAGATATATTTTTGTGGATTCATATGGATTTAGTTTATTGCTTTAACTACAGTAACTATTGTATAATATGCCACGTTTTATTTAACTATTCCTCAAGTAATAGTCATTTGTTGTTCATACTTTTTTCATTATCACGAAAATGCTGCAGTGAATCATGCAGATCATAATTCATAACTTCCTGTATACATGTACAATTGTTTCTCTAGCTAGGTCATACAACACAGACAACTTTAATAGAAACTGCCAAATTATTCTCCAAAGTATATGCATCAATTCATTCTCTCACCAGTAGTATATGAGAGTGCTCATTTCTTTATAATTTGATAACTCCTTGATATTGTCATTATTTAATGGTTGGCTTTGTGATGGGGAAATACAGTACTTCATTGTTTTAATTAGCATAAATCCGACTATATATTTAGCAATATGTTTATAACCACTGTTTCATCGCTGGAAAGTTGCTTGTTTATATTCTTTGCCCATTTTTTCTGTTGGAATGTGTCTTTTCTTCCCATTAATCTGCATTATCAGTTTCTTATAGACACTGTGCTGGTGTCAATTTAAAATGATCTGAACCAAGTCTTCAGATCTCAGATATCTCAGTACAGATAGTAATTTCGTCACCTGATTTGATTACAAGGGAGAATATATTTATGAAGCAAATATTCATAATAACGAGAAGAGAGGAGGACAGAAAACCACTTAAGCGAGATTCTTCCGAAATAAAATGTTGCTTTTGAATAGTTTTTCCTGAGGTAATTAAAACCGTTAACTTTCCGTAAGGAAAATTCTCCTGCTCGAAATAAAGTTACAGCTTAAAACTTTGAGTGTCCTGTTTTTGTCATCATGGTCTTCCATCAAAAGATAACATTAGTATTTCCTGATCTTTAAAATTAGTTAGTTCACTTGGAATTTTGTTATTTTATAACTTCTTCTTAAAGCTTAGTGTGTTTTATTACCATGAAATTGGAAGCATACAGTTAGAACAGGATGAAGAATTCTCTTGCAATATGGAGGCTTTTTAAATTTAGCTTTTAGCAAGTTAGTTGACTGGGGATTTAATAAAGAAAAGCAGGTCAAAACAATTTCTTGTTGCTGATTTCATCATGATTAATACCTACCTTGCATATTTCTAGCTTTTCACAGCACATTCACATATACAAACTAATCTTCAAAAGGAGCTCACAACTTCATGAACTACTATGGTCATTTATAGCTACCGCTGAGTTTAAGCCAATTGTTTCCCTCTTCCTGGAGTATTTACATATAAAGCCTCTCCCAAACTGAGATATAAAGCTCTAATTTTTTTTTTCTTGTGGTTAAAAAACACACAACATAAAATTTACCATCATAACCATTTTTAAGTATACAGTGTTAACTATAAGCGCCTTGTTGTGGAACAGATCTCTAGAACTTCTTCATCTTGCAAAACTGAAACTCTATGCTCATTGAACAAAAACTTTTTCCCTCTTCCCGACAGCCCCTGGTAACTACGATTTTTTGTTTTGAAGAGTTTGACTACTCCAGAACCCTCAGTTGAGTGGAATCACGCAGTATTTGTCTTCTTGCGTCTGGCTTATTTCACTTAGCATCGTGTCCTTGAGGTTCATCCATGTTGTAGCATCTGTCAAGATTTCCTTCCATATGAAAGAATTAGAAGTTAGAAAAATTGTAAAATTAGAGACAATTAGAAAGCAATAAATGGAAGCATATAATAAGAGGTACAACGTCGACCATAAAGTCCATAGGGTTCAGATTGGGCAAACCTTCCTTGGGATTAGAATAGTTGGTGAACTTGGTGTGCCTTAAAGCTCAAAATGGGTGGACTACTTACTGCTCTCTTCAAAATGTCATAGAAGAAAAAAAAAAAAGAAGAAATCCTTAGAAGCACTAGAAAACCAAAAAGCTGTATCATTAGTAGACCAGAATATTAAGGAATTCCTGTACAATATAAAGCAGATGGACTTGGACGCTGACAAAACCTAACAGAGTGTGGGAATCTGCTTTCCAAGCAGTTGCCTGTAGGATTTGCCCCCAGCCTACAGCCCTGAGGATACCTCTCCAGATAGTAGAGTTTACTTCTGGGGAGTGCCCAGCACGAGACCTGGGACTGGAGAGAGAGAGAGCTATAGGGCAATGTCCCAGGCCACTTCTGGCTTCGCTGTGGACATGGAGCCCCATACTCAGAAGATAAGCTTCTCTGGCCTTGAGATGAAGCCCACCTGTCACACAGGCCTACCCACTTATAGAGCCAGGCCCCAACATTTGAGAAAAAAAGAAAGAAAGCCAATAAATGGAATAAGGCGGGGAATTATCCTCAAGGGAAACAGAATTAATGCAAGACAGAAAATAAATCCTAAAATATGATTTACAGAAATGTCTTCTGAGAATTCAAGAAAATCATATCCATTAAATGAGAAGGGATAGTATGAAATTGAAGCATGAGAACACTAAATAATTCTTGGAAGCTAAAATTCTGGTTCCTAAGATGAAAATTCAGTAGAAGGTCTGAATAGAAGAATGGAGAGAACTAGAGGCATACTTAGTTAACCTGGAAGCTTAAGCTTAGGACTATTCCAAGAATATAGTTTAAAAAGAAAGAAAAATGAAAACTATGAGAGAAAAGCTAATAAATATGGAGCTATATCTAGAGATCTAATATTTACCCAATAAAAATGAGAGAACGGAGATTGTGGAGGAAAAAATAAAATCAAACAAATAACGGAAGAAATTTCCAAATGCTAAAGAAAGACGTGTGTTCAGATCAAAAGGGCCCACCATGTGCTTTATGCAAATATTAAGAAACACCATATTTTGGTGATTTTTATGAATTACAAGAATAAAAAGAAAATACTACAACCTTCCAAAGGAGAGAGAGGGGAGAAGGAAAGAAAAATTACAAAGAAGTTAGAATGAACCTGGCACCAGACTTCTGACTGGCCAGTGGAGAAGCTAGAAAACCATGGAGAAATATTCTGAGGGGAAAGGATTTGGAAACTTTTCCCAGCTGAATTACCATTCAAGCGTGAAGGCAAAATGAAGACAATTTCGAACATGCAAGTAATTTAGAAATTTTGCCACCCACATAACCTACTGAAAATATTACTTAAAATAAAAATGTAATCCAAGAAAGGGCAGGACATGTGATACAAGAAATAGAACAAGAATAGAAGAAATAGAACAACTAACCAGTAAAGCATATAATGAAGACAAATAATTTCTTATAGTGCAGCTATAACATGTATTCCAATTTTTGAGCAAAGATTCCCAAAATAGAAAATGTAATTTAAAAACAATCTGGGGGCTGGCCCAGTGGCGTAGTGGTTAAGTCCGCGCACTCTGCTTCAGTGGCCCCAGGTTCGCAGGTTCAGAACCCCAGGCAAGGAACCCATGCACCACTCATCAAGCCATGCTGTGGCAGTGTCCCATATACAAAATACAGGAAGATGGGCACAGATGTTAGCTCAGGGTTAATCTTCCTCAGCAAAAAGAGGAGGATTGGCAATGGATGTTAGCTCAGAGCTAATCTTCCTCAGCAAAAAATAAAAAATAAAAACAATCTGGAACAATAGTTTCTGAAGAAGCAGCAGCAGCAACAGCAGCTAGGAAATGAAGGAGAGGAGGCAGGAGATGGGAAAGGGGCATAATGATGCCAATGGTCTTGTCTTCTATGGTTTTAAGGAAAGGCTGGAGGGAGGGTTCAGTGCTCAGGAGGGTATAGATTAGTGGGAAGGACACCTCTCCCATTGTCAATGAAGATTCCACTCAGTTCCCAATTCAAGTAGCAGAAATCACACCAATTTATCAGAACTCCAGGAACTCTATAGGGTAAGAGCCAATGTTGCATATCCTGGTGTGACTTTTTCCTCCCCTCTTGTCTGTTTAGAAATAAGTTGTCCATAATGTTTATCATCCAAACCTGGACATGCTTGAGAGTGAATGGGGCTATCAACTGGATGGATGCAGAGACAATATGTATAAACCAGGATTTTCCCGAAAAATGGGGATATATGGCCATCAAACCTGTAAAGTAGTCATCTGTCAGTCACACTGATTATGCTGATATAGCCCTGTCAGGTTGGAGGAAACAGGTGGCTCCTTGCTTGGCCACAAGCATTGATTGGCAACTCAATGTTTATGGATGTTCATCAACATTGCTGAAGAACTTACATTACAATATATGTACTTCCAAGTAAGGGACAGTTTGCAAACATCAGGATCTATGTGTTCTTGAATGAAACTCTGCTAATGGCCATTTTTCTTGTTGAAATCCTTCCACTCTGCCATCCTGTTTACTCATGAAGTGGTTAAATCTAACAAGGAAGGTGCCAAATTTGAGGTCTGTTGCAACCCTTGTTTAAATGATCATTTCCTCACATTCAAGAGCTGAGAGGCAGAGGTTGTAAAAGGCTCCTTTGAAGGGACTTAAGAGATAAAATTGCTATCTCAGAGGCTGACAGCTCTGCACACAGTGTCCATACGGGCTGGTCACAGCTGAAGAAAACATAAGGAAGCACGTGTAGACAAGAAGACCATCAAACTGCCTTATTAAACCCAACTGTGCTTGAAGTGCAGGAAACCCAAGCAGCTAACAGCTGTAAGGGCCCAGGCAGCCAGACTCGGGGTTTCCCACTCACATCCCTGTCTCCACACCCTGCAAGTCTTAAATGACCTCTTTGCAGGCAAGGCTTGCCCGGATATGGGCTTCCCAGGACACGAGAATGCAGGTTCTAGTACACCCTCTCAGACTTGAAAGTGTTTATTCTCTGTCCACGCACTCCTTCTTTCTTACTGTCTCCAAAGTCTTTTGTAAAAACCTACATTTGGGTTATGATTAAAACTGTCCCCAATACAAATATGTATGTGATAAATAGGTGTGTATTTCCCGCTTAATTATTCCTGGGTTTTTCTGGAAAACCAGCATTCAATCTTGTTAAGCAGAAGTTCAAGTAAGTGTGAAACCAGATGTTAAAAGAAATGCAAAACTGAGCATCTAAAACAACTGGGTTATTTTTATTTCTAATATTTAGGTTTAATCACATGAAATTAGACCTGATGTTCAGCACCAATTTATTCTCCCTGCAATATATTACCTGCAGCTTTGATGAGATTTAGGATCTTTGTCTTGGTAACACTAAAATCATCCTCTGATATTTTTCCCTCCAGAGCCAGATTCACTATGAAATAGGTCTATCTTGGATCCCATCCAAAGTAGTTTAACTCCTGAAGTTTTAAAAGGAAATCACTGTAAGAAAAAATGGGTCCCAGAGTATGCCTAAAGTATGTCCATTTTTTTAAAATTAGTAAATAAAGAAATGTGAATATTCAAACTATGCTTGCTATGTGCCTGGAACTCTTTTAAGTGCTTTACAAATATTAATTCATCATAGTGAAGTCAAAAGAGATTTACTCTTGAAAAAGAATAACATGAAATATTTCTAATAATGTAAAAACTTTATTCTGAGGGCAGGAAAGGGAGACAAGGAGGGAAGAGAAGAGCAAGAAAGAGGGAAGGAGACCAGGGAAGCAAGAAGCAGAAACAGAAAGTCGAGGAAAAGAGAGACAGAAAGTGGAATTTTCTTCAACGGGACATTGAGATAATTGATGAAGAGAGTTAATGACGAGAGAGACAGTATGAAAAGCACTCATCAAAAACTAACCCCCTTCCAGCATCAGTGTTTGGGGAAAGCCTTTTATAAGAGCACAACACAAGTAGCAAAAAGAAAACCGTGTAAAGGCATGTTTTTACTCTGGCGGAAGAAGCTTCAGGCTCCCCGACGCTGGAGTCTGCTTTTTCCCATGGATGAGCAGTTCCAGGCTGACGACAACAACAATGAAACAGTTACCATGAATTGAGTGTTACCTTTGTTACCGGCACTTGTACAAAGCATATTCCATTCATTTTAGCTCTGGGTCAGGTACTACAGATAAGCTTGCCTATCTCTATTGCCTTAGAGACGATGCTGATGCCACTGGGCAACAGATAATACTCTGTATAGTCAGGAAATAGAGATGAAAAGTGAAAAACTACATTTCCCTGATTCCTTTATAGTTCAGCTAGTCACATAGCTTAGGCCAAGCAGACATACCTGCATACGATTTAGAAGATTCAAATTCTAGGGTATCTAGAAAGGTAGAAGCTGTGCTCTATTACTTCTTCTGGAAAACAGTGCCATGGAGGTATTTCTGTGTCAGAGAGGGGAGAAGCTGGTCCTTTAAGATCATCGCTAGCTCAGTGAGAATTGAGAAGTAAGGAGCAGAGGATCCGTATACCTGGCCCACATCATGGCAGAGGTCGGGGTGGGAGCAGTTCTAGAACCAGAAGTTGTGATGGCAGCTTCCTATTTTCTCAGCTGCCTAACTGTGGCAGAGGCGCAAGCTCAATTTGTGGGCCGGTCTGTCATATCATTTTGGGAGTCATTCCTAGCAGCTCAGACTAGAGCCTGCATCTTCAGCCTTCAAAGTTTTATAAGCACCTAATACCCTACACTAAATCTCTTTCCTCTTAAACTGGCTTGAAGGGATTCTTCATCTGCTACTGAACTCTCACTGGGGTACCTTGACTGACTGGGACTGGTTATCTGACTTGGTTGGGTTGGAAGGTAGTGAAGACCCAGTTGCTATTAAGGAATGGAATACTCATAATTCACAACATGCAGTGGCAAAATAGCTACTTAAACTATCATTTACAGCCACACAGAGAAAGCGCCTG